>NC_089502.1:116542588-116860338 GCF_036850765.1 Saccopteryx bilineata
TTTTGTTTCTGGAACTGGCTTTTAAAATTTTTTTCTGAACAAAAAAAACAATATTTCAAACATGTTTTTGCCTGTGGTTATGTCTCTAGTTCCAGGCCAAAATGCCTCAGTAACACATTTTTCCAGCAATTGACCAGAATAAGCTTAAGGAAATTTGCAATAGACAACCAAGGTGACAGGCCAACAGAGTTCAATACTTCAGTTGTCACAAACAAGGTAATCATAGCCTATGGTTGTGAGTGAAGCTCATTCTTTTTTGGTTAATGAGTCCCGAGCAACTAATGTTGGCCTTACAGGCACACTCTTGTTTATCAAGGAAAGAGTTCTAAGAAATGAACACTAAAAAATTTGAAAGCCTTACTAACTTTACGCAAAATACCCATAACCCTATTGTCTATTATATTTAATTATTATAAGATTTTAAAAACTACACATCTTCTTATTCTGTTTCCTATCAATTTTAATTGGTACTAGAATATAGGGAGTTATAGGATTTGCAAAATGGAAGTATGTTTAAGTAGTCAGGAGAGATGCAAACATAACAAATTTTACAAACATCATGTCTAATCCAATATATAGCTGTTGAAATTTTGGCAAAGATGTGTTTTGTTTTGTTTTTTTAAGTCCAGTGTATCTTTATTGCTATTCTTTTTTGGATGATCTATCCTTTGTTGCGAGTGTTGTAACTGGGTCTTGTTTCTTTATGCATTCAGCTACTCTGTCTTTTGATTGAAGTATTCAATCCATTTACATTTAAAGGAATTATTGATAGATGAGTATGTATTATTGCCATCTTGTGAACTGTTCTCAGTTTTTTTGTTTGTTTATTGTTTTTGTGACAAAAACAGAGAAAGAGACAGAGAGAGAGACAAATAGGGACAGACAGACAGGAAGGGAGAGAGATGAGAGGTATCAATTCTTCTTTGTGGCACCTTAGTTGTTCATTGATTACTTTCTCATATGTGCCTTGACCTGGGGGCTACAGCAGACCTAGTGACCCTTTGCTCAAGCCAGCGACCTTGGGCTTCAAGCTGGGCTCAAGCTAGCAACCATGGGGTCATGCCGTGATTCCATGCTCAAGCCAGGGACCCTGCGCTCAAGCTGGTTAGTCTGCGTTCAAGCCAGCGACCTCTGGGTTTTGAAGCTGTGTCCTCTGTATCCCAGTCTGATGCTCTGTCCACTGCGCCACTGCCTGGTCAGGCTGTTTCAGTTTTGTTAAGTCTTTTGTACCTTTATTCTTCTCTTGCTGTCTTCCTTTGTGATTTATAAATTTCCCTAACAGTAAGCTTTATTTTCTCTTTATTTTTTGTGTATGTTCTATATATTTTTTATGCTTTTGGTTATCATGAAGCTAATATAAAGCCTCTAATAGTTAAAATGGTCTATTTAAGCTGGTAACAATTTAACTTGGCACATAAAAGCTCTACACTTTCATTCCTCCCCACACGTTTTGTTTTTAATGTAACAATTTACATCTTTTAATATTGCGCATTCATTTAAAAATTATTCTACCTATAGTTATATTTAATACTTTTGATTTTAACTTTTATTCTAGAATTATAAGTGATTTATACACAACCATTAATATAGTAGAATATTTTGAATTTGAATATATCTATATTTACCTTTACCAGTGAGTTTTATATTTGCATATGTTTTTATGTTACTATTAGTGTTCTGTCATTCCAACTTGAAGAAATTCTTATAGTATTTCCTGTAAGGCAGGTGTAGTGGTGATGAAAATCCCCTTGCTATTTTTTTTAAGTTGTGGAAAATGTTTATTTTGCCTTATTTCTGAAGAAGAGCTTGCTAGGTAAATTATTCTTGGTTGGCAGTTTTCTTCTTTTAGCACATTGAATATATCACACTCTTCCTTGGCTTTCAGAATTTCTTCTAAGAAATCTGCTTCCGTCTTATGAGGATTTCCTTGTATATGATGAGCCTCTTTTCTCTTACTGCTTTCAATATTCTTCCTTTGTCTTTGCTTTTTGACAGTTTGATTATAATTTATCTCAATGATGTCCTCTTTGTGTTGAATCTGATGGGAATCTTTGAGTCATGTATGTGTATATACATATTGCTCCTCAGATACAAGAAATTTTCAGCCATTATTTCTTTAAATAAGCTTCCTGCCTCTTTTCTCTCTCTTCTCTCTCTCTAAAACTCTCATAATGCAAATATTAGTTGATGATGTCTCATAAATTCTGTAAGCTTTCTCCATTCCAATTCATTATCATTTCTTTTTCTCCTTCTGACTGGATAATTTCTAATCATTTATCTTAACATTCACCAACTCTTTCTTCTTCCTGATTAAATTGCTGTTGAAGCTCTCTATTGCATTTTTTTTAAATTTGTAGTTATAGTATTCTTCCAAAAATTTTCATGGTTATTTTTTATGTTTTCTATCTCTGTTGAAATTCTTAGTTTGTGTTTGTATTACTTTTTTGATTTTGTCAATTTTTTAATCTGTTTTATAGTTCATTGAGTTTCTTTAGAATACTTATTTTGAATTCTTTAAGATTTTATAGATTTTCATTTCTTAATGGTTCGTTAATAGAAGGTTATTGTGTTCTTTTGGTCATATCATGTCATATTTCCTTGATTCTTCATCATTTTTGAAGCCTTGTGCAAGTGTATTTGCATTTGAAAAAGGGGTCATATCTTCTAGTCTTTATGGACCGGCTTCAGTAAAGAAAGAATTTCACCAGGTATGGGAGCATGCTGGAGCATGTTGTAATACCAGGTCTAGTGGCTGAGATGCCATGTGTGGTCTCTAGATCCAGGGCTAGTGTGGTATCTCATGAGATCAGTTAGCTGGAGTATGTGATGTTGTTAATTCTGTGGCCCTTGAGGCAAGAGCTTCAGAGAATCCATGGTAGTTGTTATAGCTGTTGGAGTTCTAGCAGCATCTCCAGTTCCAGTAGTAAGATACTGGAGTAAGTGGTGTTCAGGACTGGGGCCAACTTTGTGCATATATACAGCTTTAGGGCCCAGCTGCAAGTACATGTACATTGGTAAGTCCAAAGCTAATAGCAGGAGCCAATACTGAACATGGGAGCACTTGCAGCTTTGGGAGATGAAGCTGGCAGTGTTCATGCTCAGGGTTGCTGGGGCTATATGTGGGCATATGCATGGCAGTAGGAGCATGTGAACAGTTATAGGCACCAGGGTGGTGATGTGTATGTGTATGACATCAGGGTTTGTAAACAGCTGTGGTTGCATGCATGGTTGCTGCACTGGGTGGTAGGGCACAGCACCTGCAGTGATGCTGGTTGGGGTGGCTCCAGTGACAAGAAGGTATGAATTCATGCAGCTGGAGTTGTAAAGGCAAAAGTTGTGAAGTTCTCATGAACAAATTTCTTTTTTATTTAGAGTTATACTATAGACTCAATTCACAAAAAGGAAGGTAGAGTTCAATATTAATTTTGTGAGATATCTGTAGTTATTATACAAAATATTTATTACTAATTAATTTAAAAATAAATTAAAATTTTTGAAGTTAAATACAACTTTTAATCAAGATATATCAATGACTAAGTACTTACTGAATTAAAAGGATGATGTCTTCACTGTATGCATATTTTTACAGTTTTGGATACCATTTATCTCAATTATAAATGTTCAGTGTATCGAGGGACACTGCACATCATCCCTCATGTTATAATATTCATAATCATTATGGTTGTTATTTTGTTTTAGAAGATTTTTATTAGGTAGACAACTACACAATGATCATAAAAACCTGGGAGGTGTTTGTCTATTGGGTACATTTTTATAGTTAAAAAAAGAACAGTTTTTTATTTTGGGTTTTTTTTTTTTTTGGTATTTTTCCAAAGCTGGAAACGGGGAGAGACAGTCAGACAGACTCCCGCATGTGCCCGACCGGGATCCACCCGGCACGCCCACCAGGGAACCACGCTCTGCCCACCAGGGGGCAATGCTTTGCCCCTCCGGGGCGTCGCTCCGCTGCGACCAGAGCCACTCTACAGGCCCCGGGCCATCTTTGCTCCAATGGAGCCTCGCTGCAGGAGGGGAAGAGAGAGACAGAGAGGAAGGAGAGGGGGAGGGATGGAGAAGCAGATGGGTGCTTCTCCTGTGTGCCCTGGATGGGAATCGAACCTGGGACCCCTTGCACGCCAGGCCGACGCTCTACCACTGAGCCAAACGGCCAGGGCAAGAACAGTTTTGAAAAATAAATTTAAACACTTATTGGCTGATATATAGGTATCTTTCAAGACTTGTTACATGTCTAATAAACTAAATTTAATATACATAATGTCACTAATGATATTACAAAAATCATAATCATTTCTTTAAAATTTCAATGGTATTATGACTACTAATCAAATGCTTGCTACTTGACTGTTTTAATTTCTTCTTGCTGCTATAACAAATTACCAAAAAACTTTAGTGCCTTAAAGCAATGCAAGTTTATTATGATAGTGTTATGGAAGTCAGAAGTCAAAAAACACCACAATAAGTAAATAATCTCTCCACTAAATGCATGATACATGATATAAAATATATGCATGACTAGTTTCTATAGTTTCTATATGACATTTCGCATGAAAGTGTGTGTGTTTCCATCCAAGGAATCAATATATGATGATAAACATTTTCTAGTAGTTAAAACACTTAAGAAATTTTGTTTTAAACTTACATTTGTCTTCCCTCATTAAAGTTTACTGAATGGTGAAACACTTAACATTTTGGAGGGGAGAATGTTTTATTTTTGGAAATATAAACATAATATTTTGAATTCTAGCCAGTGAAAAAGTGGCTGAGTTCCTCAAATAATACTGTGTGCTGCTGTTTTTATTATTGTTAGTTATTTTCCAAAAGAGCATGGCCACAAATTGATAAGACTGACTCTGAAGGCAATTCCAAAAGAAGAGATAAAAAAAGTGAAAATTTCGTAAGTCTTTATTGAAGTAGTTCTATAAGGTCTCAATGTGAATATATGAATTGACAACTCTTATTAATATTCATGAAATTGCCTATATATAATGTCATCATATAATTAAACCATATATTTATGTATATTATATATTTATATATGTATATATTTAAAACTGATAGCACTATATGTGTTTTCTTGGTAGGTCTGATTTTAAAGCTTCAAGAGTTACTAGTCCATAGCAACTAGAAAGTGCTTTGGGATAAATATGTATATGATTAGTGTACTTAAGTCAACATAACACAAGGAAATATTTTTCCTGTTGCCTTCTCTATATTTTTCAATTATATTTAAACTGTTTTTAAGTGCTCACACTGTGAGCACTTAACCCCTTTACATCTTTTTCTGTAGCTTGAATTCACTCATCTGTAACCTATATTTCTTCTTCTTAAATAACCTCTAGTAATAGGAAAGTCACTGTTTCCAAAAGTAGGCAACTCTACACTTTAATTGCTGTAAAGTATTAGAAAGCTTTTTTTGAGACCGAATTAGTCTTCTTATAGCTTTTCACCATTGGGCTTTATTTGCCAGTGCGGATCAATTCCCTCTTCCATCTGGAAGCCTCATTGGTTCTTAACTGAGAGTGCATATCAAAATCACCAAGAGAATGACAATAAAGCAGAATCGAAAGGCAGGGAGAGAAGAAGAAGAAGAAGGAGGAGGAGGAGGAGGAGGAGGAGGGGAGGAGGAGGAGGAGGAGGAGGAGGAGGAGGAGGAGGAGGAGGAAGAAGAAGAAGAAGAGGAGGAGGAGGAGGAGGAAGAGGAGGAGGAGGAAGAGGAGGAGGAGGAGGAGGAAGAAGAAGAAGAAGAAGAGAGAGAGAGAGAGAGATGTCTAAATCTTTCTTTAGAACAAACTGAATCAGATCTAGGAGTAAAACCCACTGTTGTTAACCATACACTTCACTAACTCATTTATTTATTCTTACATGTATGTAGTGAATGATTTCAATGTGCCAGTTACTGTCCAAAATGCTGGAAATGCATCAGTAAACAAAATATTCAAAAATGGCTGGCATCATAGAATGGACACATTCTTCATTTTGGACAAAGAATAAAATGGCAAGAAAGAGTGTTTTACTTGTTTATTCAAGTGGCATGTATTATCACAATAAGATAATCAGGCCTTTGTTGGGGGGGGAGCCACAATGTACTATGCATTAAACTATAGCTACTTGCAGTTAGCATTGTGGTCAAGTTATAATCATTTCTCTCTCAAAAAAGTTAGTCTTTAAGCAATAAGTTTAATTTCTTAAAACTGTATGAAAGGAAATTAATATAGAGGAGGTAAAAACTGAGCTGGTCCCAGAACAAAAGTGAACTTTCCACTGCTGTTTAAATTACTTAACTTTCAATAGCTCTCACTCAGGCCCTCCAGCTCACCAGTGATTGACTTATGTGTCTTTGCTCAAATTAAACACTTCTTCCCCACCCCCAAAAAAACTCTACAAATTAAAAGCTGTCAGATATTCCAGTAACAATGACAGTGAAACTGGATCTCTTGTATTTCAAATGTGTGCACTTTAAGATATGTGACCTATAGTATTTTAAACTGGAGCAGTTTAAAATACCCTTGCCTCATACAATCCATTAGAGTTGAATTATACAGGCCTTCAATCATCTGACAATTGAGTTTTATATCAGGAAATGGCCAATGTCAAAATAAGAGTGACAGGGGTAGTTTTTATAACATGTTTTAGGAGAAGAAATGTGGTTAATATGAATCTGTAGGAAGACTCCCTTTGACAAAGAGCAAATGGCATCAAATTGGGGTAAATGCTCTATGTATACAATAACAAAAGAAAGTAAATAGAAAATTATAGTTTTGGTGCTTAAGTGTATGCAAAAGAAACCACTAGTCTTTTTAGAAAGAGTTATTTAGCTTGGCAGTTCCTAAAGCTATAATTTTCCTCTTGTTTTGTTTGCTTTTATATTCTAAGATCCTCTAGAAAATAAACTAAAGAGAATTTTTGAGAGACCAGCTTTTTCTATGTTCTCTGTAAATATAACAGGGTAAAATATGCATCTCTTCATCTCTGAGTGATATTTGATTTGGATCTTTCTGCCTTTATTAAGACTCTTTGTGACATTTGCCATCACTTTTTAGATCTGGGTTTATGGGGTTAACATTTCAAAAAATGGTTTATTTGCTTCCAGACACTGTGTCCGTACTTCAAGGAGGTAAGTGGAAATTATTTCTCAGGTTATACATGAATAGATCAATAAAGTAAGATTTCCCTAGATGCATAAGATAAAAAGCAATGACAAGAGCATGATTTGATCCATTATGTTTGTTCTCTAAAATTATACATTTTATTAAAATATTGAATGCATTTTATTAATCTCCCTTTGACACTTTTCTTTCATTCTTCCCCTCTTCCAGTAAATGATCCAGGGTGCAAATTTTGCAGTTCATATTGAAACATGTCATCCTTCTACCTAACTCCATTCAGTAGGTTTTGATTTATAGTACAATGAAGACCCAGATGTTACATGTGGACTAATAGATGAAGAATAGCTTGATATACCCTACTTCTTCAGCATCACCTTACACCATGTTTTTCTTCACTGTTTTTGTTCTGGAACTTCTTTCTTCCAGTTTTTCCTAAGGTCACTCATCTCATATACTTCCAATTTTAAAGCTACCCTTATAAAGGCTGAAAAATTAAGTTAAGAGAATAGAATAACACAAATAAATTTATATAAAAATAACATTTCATTCATTTTCTAAAAATTTATTTTTTTGCTGAAATTAAATGATTGGTTTAAAGTATATAAAAATAATTTTAGAAAGAAACTATATATATATATAAAGAGATTTATTATAAGGAATTGGCTTATGCGATTATGTAAGCTGTTGAGTCCCAATATGTTCAGTTGTTAAGGTGGAGACCTAGGAAAGCTGATGATGGAGTTCCAGTCCAAGTCTCCTGAGAAACAAGAGAGTTGACAGTAGTTTCATTCAAAAGGCCAGGAAGCTGGATACCCAGGAAGAGCTGATGTTTCAGTTGAAATTCAAAGACACCAAAAAACTGATGCCCCAGCTCAGATGCAGCCAAGCAGGAGAAATTCCCTCTTATTCAGGAGAAGGTCGGTATTTGTTCTATTCAGGCCTTCAACTTATTGGATGAGGACTACTTACATAATGGAAGATAATCTACTTTGCTCAATCTATTAATTTAAGTGTTAAAATCAAGGGAGTTGATGTCTTGCAAGAAGTTACCGGTAACTAAACTTATTATGGTAATCATTTCACAATACATACATTTGTTGTACACCTTAAACCAATACAATGTTATATGTCAATTATATCTCAACACTGTATACTTGTATACTTCAATTAACTGATAAAATTTTGACATATGAAAATAATAATTCCACTTCAATTAAATTTTTAAGGTCCACTTATTTGTGAAAGTGAAGTCAGGTATTCACATATTATTTTGAGACATTTTTTCTATTTTTCAAGGTTGTTCACTCTGAAAACATCTTAAAGAAGGTAGTTCTGGACAAGTGCCTCTGCTTGCAAAATGTATAGAAAAACATTAAAACCCATAGAGATAAGTCTCCCAACAGGAAAATCAATACACATATTCCATTTCTTATAGATAGTAATAATAATCATTACCTACATATACGCAGTTCTTACTGTGTACTAGCACACTTTTAAACACTTCTATCTATATTAACTCATTGCCTCATCCCCACAACTGTGTGAATTAGGCACTGGTATTGCATAGATTAATATACTGAGGCAAAAAAGTTAAGTACCTTTCCCAAGGTCACACAGCTAGTAAGTGGCAGAGCTGGGAACATGTGCCCAGGTAATATAAGTACAATTATGTTTCCTTATCCAGTACACCATCCTGATATTGTAAGTTATTATTTATATATTATGTTATATGATACTATATGATACATTGAATTTCAAATTATTATTTTATATCATATATTATATATATATATATATATATATATATATATATATATGATGGCAGTCCCTTGTCTCTTGCAGAAATCTTTGCCTCAAAATGCCTCCCTCATCAAGCTAAAAAAGCTAAGAACAATTCATCCACTCTATTAGAAGTAGGGAGCCCTTAAGAATCATACATGCGGAGAATAAAATGAGGAGATTCTTAGCAGCCATACCACAGTGGATAAAGTTTTGGTCCAGCTCTCATATTATTCATACTCTCATGTTTAAACTTTGACATGTTCTAATCTTTTCCCCTTTTCAGTTTCTCAAATCTTGCTGAATATTTGGCACTGTATTTATATTCAGTATTGGTCTCTCAAACATTTTTGTTTTAATTGGTCTTGCCTCTTTGAACTTAAATAATTTTACTAACACAGAAGCCCAGCTTCTCTATCACTGCCAAATTGTGAAAGGTTTAATAAAGTTTCTTAATGAGGTTCATATACTGCCTTTCTGTGCTCTTCCCCTCACCTGCTATTCTAGTGAAGAATGAACCTTGTCACAATTATGAAATGAGGTAAGTTTGACTTGACTTGTCATTAATTAATCCATAATGGTGCTCGATAAGTACCACTCCATACCTAAATTCTCATTAAAGCTCTTGACAGGAATCAGTTTATCTTAAAAAATGCATTAGCTTCCTCCTCTGTCTGCTGAAAAGCATGACTGTGAGAGAAAATTGAATTGCAAGGGCAATGAGCAATAAAGATGTGAGTGTTGGTATATTCGTGTGCCTATAAGGTGAAATCAAAAGGTTTATGCTATCATGGAGGAAACACCAAATTTGTTGCCAGACATCCCTATGTTTGAAACACAGTAATGGGCAAGAGAAAATGAGGGATTCAATGTCCAATTTGCCTTGCCATTGGAAGGATTAGAAGCCACTTTGGAAGGTTTCCTTATCCACAGAACTTGGCATTTCAAAAGGACTCAACTAACTTATTATTGAATGGTAGGGGAAATGGTGGTAAAAGATGAGTGGGAGAAATATACAGTAAATGAACATTAAATGTACTCCATTCACTATAATATAAAAGTATTATTTAGATCTTTATGAAATAAAATATTTTAAAATTATGATGTGTGAAATCAGTTGTAATTTTTAACACTAACTGGATGCTTGATGACATAAACTTTTTATTTTAAGTACAAAAATACTTTATGGTTTTTTTCTTAGTTTATTTTTTAGTTATGTAAACAAAAATGTATAGCTGGACAGGAGAAGTAGATGGAGTATAGAGGACATAGGATTAGCCATGGGGTGACAGTTTTTAGGGCTCAGGGATGGGCACCTTAGTGTACATGTGAGCTTGTTTGAATTTGTATACGGTCAAAATTCTTAATTAAAAATAATTAAAATAATGAAGTAGTTCCTCTAAAATCAGGGAGGGTGGAAGACTGCTATAATATAAATCATAGCCTGAGACCTTAAGCTATCTTGAGAAGCCAGGATCTCTTCTTATAAGGGCACAGGGGATTTGAAGAGTAGTATAAACACATATGGAGTTTGTGAAAGAGAAGCAATAGAGACCAAAAAAGGCCTTTATTTTTAGCACAGATTTTGCTAGATCTGGACTCATACACACCTAGTAATTGTCATGAGTGTCACAAAACATAAAAGGCTAGTTGTATTAAATGTCAACTTCACAGATCTCATTTTGAATTCTGAGTCTTCATTAGCCCTTTCAAATTCTTGTCCTAGTGCATATCCATTATCCATTCATAGGTTAGTTTGTGGCTTTGCTTTATCTTCATTGTTGACTGCCCTACAGTATACTTCCCCTGCCTTAGAATGACCTCTGCTTCATTTGATGATTTATTTATGCTTCTAGAATATGCTTGTTGATACAAAATGTTTCTTTTATTCCCTTAAGACACACTCCATAGTAAAGTCCTTTCCTTACCTTTTGTATTGTTATTTCAATCATGTATACCTAGAAAAAAATCATTAAATGCTATTGGAGATTATTCAGGATTGACCAGAAACTGAGCTCTGAGCTGAGGCAATTATTTTAGCTACAGAAAGTCTCAATTGTCAAACAATCAAATAGATGACTACATAATTGATTCTAATTGCTTGTTAGGATGAAAGCAACAGCTAGCAAGATGACACCTTGATTCAGATCAGTCATTGTAATGATTGAATCAGAGCTTTGCAATGATTCAAATTTGAGGAATAAACTGCTACTGAACTGAAAAGAAGTAAATCAATTAGTATAATATATACCCTTCATATAGGAGTATGTCAGAAATCACAGTGAAGAGAATTAAAACAAAATAATATTAATATATAACAATTGTACCACACAATGCCACTTACAAAGCACTTTTACATGTGACCCAAGTTAATCTTCTCAGCAATCTTAGTAGATACCATTGCCTCTATTTTATGTTGAGAAATTGTCAGTGTAATGCAGCTTGAATTCTTTAGCCAAAGTCATGCATCTGACAGCTGTAATTCCGAATGAAGCCAAGTTCTGAATCCAGTGATTTTTTTTATCATTGTTGCCAATTGCTATCCCAGATATCAAATTCAAACTTCTCCAAAGCTACATTATTCTTAAAAACTTACTCTTATTAAATTTATTTGCATTTTTAAACTTAGATCATAGATAGTTTTCTGCCATCATAAATTAGATCTTATATCAAACTTATAGCTCTATCAATAATTTTAGTGGCTGTTTCCAAAATTTCATCTTATGGTTATTTGGAAATAAATCAAAAGAATTTTGTAACACGTATTTCTGTCAAAAGATTTTATCTTATGAGATGGAGACTTCATAATCCTCTAATGCATCAGGAAACTGTAGATTTCTTGACAAGATGATTCGAGTTATCAGCTACCCTAGTAGTAAGTTTTCTGTAGCCAGATATATTTGTTTGTTACACTTTTAAATAGATATTGTTTCTTAGCAATTTTCCAGAGTCTTTTTTTCATTATTTCCTTACTGCTTTACTAACATAAAATCAGTTTCAAATTATAATCATTATTTTGATTATTTGTTCTCCTGAGCTATGTATAAAACATTTCACTATATACAGGGGAAGGCAAAAGTAGGTTTACAGTTATGAATATGTGAAACAAAGAGTTTATTCTTGTATTATGTATTAATTGTTGTATTATTTTCTATGTGAGTAACTGTAAGCCTTCTTTTGCTCAACCCTGTATTTCAAGTAGTCCAGATCTTTTAAATATGTTTGCTATATGTACTTCATTAAATATAGCTTTCTCAGAGGAGGGAATATTACCTTTTTAAAAAATGTATATATGAAGCTACTAAATACATCTGATGGTGACTATATCTTTATGGGAGTGAGAGTGTATGTTAGGAGTGGATACCTAGGAAGCAGAATATTGCCTTAAGGCCCATGCCCTTTCCTAGGCTCTCTGGATGGGCTTCCCATTAGATAACTAGCAATCTACTTCTTGTCCATACTCTGTGTCCTCATGTCCCAGGGATACCTTCCTCAAATGGCTCTGAGTCCACTTCCAGTACTCTGTCAGCCTTTTCCTGGGCCCATAATGCTGGGTGCAGACCTGCCTTGGGTGTGGTATGTACACCCTAAGGCTAAGGGGTAACCTATTGGCAGACGTTACTGGTGAGGTGTGAATAAATGTTTAACCTATCGACAGAGGTGTCCATATGAGTTCAAGATCCTTCTCAGTGTGGAAGGAAACAAAGCAGGGAGAAGAAAAGGAGAAGAGTCACTAGAAACCAGTGGTGTAATTTTCCTGTGCTGCTACCATCTAACCTACAACACAGAGTCTGATAATTCATAATCTGAACCTGTCCTTCCAGGTGATTAAGAAAGAGCCTTATCTAGGTAGGAGCACAGAATATGTTTTGCTTAACCATTTTTAGTGTGATTTACTTTTAAGTACATAGATTTAAGACTATAATTTCAGGGACCATTTCTATAGTTTGTTAAATACATAGGTTTATATTATGTGGGCCTTCATTACTTTTCTTGTTACAGGCTCTACAAATGTTATAGATCTGAGCAACGGTGGCACAGGGTATTTGACTTGTTTGACAGCATATGCTGTGGTTTTCAAATTGTGTGCCAGGGTACATTGGTGCGCCCTAGAAGACTTCCAGGTGCACTGTATGGTATTCCAGAGAAATATGTGCCTATTGTGGACCAAAAAACCAACAAGGTTTTTCAAATTTAGATTTTTGGGGGACAGAGGTGTGGGGGAATTGGCTGTAAGCTGACAATCTGCCCAACCTCCCACCTCACTTGCCTGATTAGGTTGCAAAAGGCTGTTAAGCTATGGTGCTGGATTGTTTACACTACCCCTCAAGTTCCCCAGAAAGACTGGAGGCAAGTTTCTTCTATCCTTTGTTTGGTGTAAAGTTAAGATGCTATGTATGGTGGGGGTTTTCTGCACTTGGTAAAATTCTTGGGTTGTCTTGGAAACATGATCAAAGATCGCATTGATTTTCTAATGGCCTCACTTTGCCCTATAAATAAAGCAAGATGTGGTTTATGGGTGCTCTTTGTTCTTGCCAGCAGCAATTACAGGGTCCTCCCGGCCCTGTATTTTCTTTTTTTTCTTTTCTTTTCTTTTTTTTATTTTATTTTAGAGAGGAGGGGGAGAGAGAGAGAGAAGGGGGAGGAGCAGGAAGCATCAACTCCCATATGTGCCTTGACCAGGCAAGCCAGGGTTTTGAACCGGCAACCTCAGTGTTTCCAGGTTGACGCTTTATCCACTGTGCCACCACAGGTCAGGCTGTATTTTCTTAATTCTGTGTATTTTCTTAATTCCACACCATTCCCACTCGAGACCTGGAATTACTAGCTGTGCTAGTTTGTGGCATGTGCCCAGGTATAAAAAATAAATATAGTTACTCTATTATAACATTTCACTATGGAAATACCTCACTTTTTATTAACATATCATTCTTATATTTATTACTATATTTATTTATTTATTATTAACACATAATTATATTATTTTTAGATAAATACACACAAATAAAATGGATAGATTTCTCAAAAAGAAGCGTGATATAGAAGAATCCAATTATGGAAGTGAGCAAAAGTTAAGTGTAAATAAAATAGGACTTGAAGGCTGACGGGCAGAATTTAATTTATAGCATTTCCCATCACTTAACACTGAACAATACGATTGGATTAAAATTCATTCATGGAAGCTCCAAGTGATTTTGGTTTAATATTAACAGAAGAAGAACTGGCAGCTATAACCACTGATCATGGATTGATGATTAAACATAAGGAATTGCCTCTTGAAGCCATTGGATTTCTATAAAAGAACAATATGTGGCAATATCTAAAAAAGCTTTGAACATCTTACTACAATTTTCAACAACCTATTTATGTGAATTAGGATTTTCTACCCTCAACACAATTAAGAGTAAAAAGAGAGGAATTCTTCAATGCATTATTGAGAAAATGAGAGTTTTCCTTTCAAATAAATGCCCAAACATTGAAGAAATCGCTAGGACACATCAGGCTCATGTTTCTGATAAACACAAGAATGGAAAAACTTAACACATTAGCGCTGGGAACTGCCGAATTTACTAAATCTTACTAAGAATGAATCTATATATATAAAAAGATAACTTGTCGTTTCTTTTTTCATTTTTAACCCCTTTTTTACGAATTCTAAAAAGCATAACTCAAAAAAATGTAACATAAAAATGTTTTTTGTCAGAATAAATTTAATTTAGTCATATTTATGTTGTCTAATTACCATAAAGGCACTCTTGGAATTCTTTTAAATATTTGACTTAATTATTATAACATATTTCTCATAAATTTGTATATAGTGTGCCTACAATTATTTGTAGGATTTTAAATTTGCCCCAACTTCAAAAAGTTTGAGAACCAATGGCATATGCCAATAGCATATTGAATATGATATGATAACATCAGAAAAACTTGTCATGATCATCATCAGAGCCTTGGTTATTTCTCTGAGATTTAAATAGCTTTCCAGCTTTCCTCTTGTACATACCCTGAAAGCAAGAGACCACTTTGGGAAGTCTCTATTCAGAATTTTGAACCAAATAGTAAGAGTTTAAACTCTCCTGAAAATTTAAAAATTCAATCAAAGTTATTCACCCATTCAACCAACATTACAGATACCTTCATGCACTGCATAAATGGATGCATCTTTAAAAGGCTTTTTAGGGATAATAAAATAAATCAGGCATAGGTATCACTTTCTTATCTAATAATGAAGCTCAGATTAACATGTTAGTGACTAAAACATAGGGCAACAAGCAACATGTCCTTAAAAAACATGATTCTGTGGGAATTATATGCACAGACTCAGTTGTGCTGCCCAAGCTAGAATCCCCAGAGCTCATGCTGCCTGCTCTGTCTTCTTACAATGTTCTTTACTTCATTCCTTTTTCTGGCTAACTTCTAGTTAAGTTTTGAAACTCAATGCATATATTAAAGCTTCTGCAAAGGTCATTTCCTACCACTGTCTCCTTCCCTGGGGTAGGTGTATATCCCTCAAGATCCTGGAGTACCACGTGCACACTCTTTACTATACTCTAACAGTTTGCACATCTGTTTATCCACTAGTATTGGGTACCTTTAAGGTACATTGGTTTCTTCTATTTATGTATGTCCTCTGCTACCCACAATGTCTGGAACATGTTTGGAACTATATAAGAGCCTGTTGAGTGACTGCAGATTGGAGGAGTACAAGACATCGAGATGGGACTTGGAGGAGGAAAAGAAAAGGGAAAACTGATGTGAAAGAACTATCATGAGCAAAGTCCACGTGAGACAGTGATATAAGAGAAAGTAGTGAAGTTGAGCTTCATTGTGGGTTTTCTGGAGCAGTGATTTGAGAAAGATTTAGGAAGTCATGTAGAGAGGGTTTTGAACATCAGACTAAGAAGTCTACAGTACTATTTTTAAAGCAACAGTATAATGTCAGGGAGTGCTTTACACTGGTACAGTTTTATGACTTGAACTCCACTTTAAGAATTTTAATATAATGATATGAATGAAGGTGCATAGGAGGAGAGAGTCACAGCATGAGATGAACTAGGAAACTCTTCATCCAGCAAGCCATCTCTTGAGAATTTACTAGCTCACAGGCACTGGCCTAGGACCTGGAGACACTGAAGGACATAAGCAATGGTATGCCTTTGGGTTGTTTAGGAGGAAATACAATTAATTATTCTTAGTCTATTGTTTTGGAAGATCATGGGCAGAAATAAGAGCACAAGCTTATTGAACACATTATGCCTAATGAATCTCCCTTTTAATTTCTACAGTTACCACTATTCTGTGGATCAGGCTTCTTCAGTGTTAAACTAGAAAGCAGGCAGCCTCTCCTCTACTGGGTACACTAGAAGTGTAAAAGTAGGTAGGAAAAAGAAAGATGATGACACTGTTAAAAAGATAATGTGAAAATCTAAGGGTAGCCACACAGGACCAGAAATTTATTTATACCAGACATTGTGAGACTGCTAAGAGTGAATACATTTAGGACTTTGGGCTAAGATGATCCTACCTACAAACCCATGTATCTTGCTGTGCTGAATTTCTATAAAGTTATGGGAACAAGAGCTCTGATGTTTTGTTAAAGGAAACAACTTTCTACTCTTGTTGAGAATATTTTCAGTTTAAGGAAGAATTTTGTATGGGAAAATAGGTAGGGCAGGAATCTTTTTCTTTTAAAGTAAGTGAGTACATATGTCACGCCTTTCTACTCACACAAGACAATATCAAGAAAAATCATTAAACTTCAATGCTTCTAGTTCTGGCCCCTATTTCCAGCTGCCAACAAGTCTGCCAATCAGTGTCATCTTTCTCGGAAAATTTAATGACATGAATGCTGGGAATGAGTCCAATGATTACCTTCTCGTAGACTATTGAGCGCCTGTTAGAAATGAGACTATAGGAGTCATCACAGAGACTTGCAGCCAGTTTGACATCCAAAGCCGTGAGGGAAGATTAGAATATTTCTGTGTCTTATTATTACAGATTTTCTAATTCAATGTGTGTGGTAATTAAACCTATTATACTTTAAGACAAGGAAAAGAATAAGTAACAAATTTGGAAGGAATCAAGACAAAAAAATCCATAGCTTCAATTAAATTTCAAATAAAGCCTCACTTATCTTTTCAAAATTATAGTTGCCAAATAATGTATAATGTTATATTAATTTCAGCTGTATACCACGGTGATTAAACATTTATATACCTAAGTGATCACCACAATAAGTCTAGTAGCCATCTGTCACCATGCATAGTATTACGACATTATTGACTCTGCTCCCTGTGCTGTACATCACGTCACTGGACTAATTTCATAGCTGGTGGTCTGTACTTGATAACCCTTCCCCTTTACTGCCCAATCCCCATTAGCCTCCTTAACAGTCATCAGTTTGTTCTCTGTATCTATGAGTTTGTTCCTGTTTTGTTTGTTTTTCAAATTCTATCTATAAATGGAATTATATGTTGTCTTTCTCTACCCAGCTTATTTCAATTAATATAATACTCTGTGTATTCATCCCTGTTGTTGCAAATGGCAAGGTTGCATTCTTTTTATGGCTGAGTAAGATTCCACTGTATGTATGTACCTAACCTTCTTTATTCAATCATCTATCAATGAACACTTAGGTTGGTTGTATGTCTTGGCTATTGTAATTAATGCTTCAATAAGAATAGGGGTGAATACATCTTTTTGAGGTATGGTTTTTATATTCTTTTGATAAATACCCAGGAGTAGAATTGATGGGTCATACAGTAGCTCTATTTTTAACTCTTTGAGGAATCTCCATATCTTTCATAATGGCTGCACTAACTTACATTCCCACAATAGTACACAAGGGTTACCTTTATAGTACACAAGGGTTACCCATCCTCACTCATACTTGTTATTTGTTGTCTTTTCTGATGAGAGCCATTCTGACAGATTGTGGTTTTTATTTGTACTCCCCTGATGATCAGTCCCAGTGCCAAGAAACTAGTTGCTCTCTCCTCATCACTTACATACAGCATAGCATTCTGTAATATTTGCCATGAGACTGCCTCACTCCAGAGTAAAAAGACCATCTTATCCGGACAGTATGTTCCTTTAGGACAAGGCCTGTGACTGCTCGTCTGCATACACCCAGAACATCTTATTGCATAAAGTGAGGAAATAATTAATTAACTGAAAGAAAAACTGACTAGCTTCAGGCTGTCTGGAGTCTAGTCCTGCCTTTACTCCAATTTGCACATTCATAGGAAGGCCAGGAAATGTGTTCTACTTCCTTAAGGAAGAATACCCATCTCTAGGTTTCTTTTAGCTCTAAAAGTCTATTTCCCTAAAAACCGAGAGTGTCCTCTTTACTGTGCACCTGCTGACACCTGCTCCAAGGAGAAAGGAGAACAAGCCTGCCGTTCTCTGGGCACATGTCTTCCTACCAGACTCCTTGACAAGTTCATTCTGACATTGTGTTCCCTCAATGTCAATGGCTGCCTGGCATACAGTTTGTCAAGTGTTTGAATACAGTGTTTTTTAAAATTTTTAATGAGAATAAATAACAATACAACATTACCATCTAAAACACCTAAAATGTAACATGGAAATAAATCATGGAAACTTTATTTTCTTCTTTGGAAAAGAGTGTTTCGTGTTCAGTAAAGGGAAGAGTAATCACTATAAATGAGTAAATGCTCCAGAGAAATGCAGAATGAGATTCTAGACAATAAAGGGTCTATTTACAAATGGTAAAAGCAAAAACACCAAAACAGGGCATGACTACTTGCTATTAGTTTTTTTCACTGAAAATTAAAACTTGACTATTTTAGTTAATAAAATCTATTTAGACAACGCTGTTAATACAGTATTTGTTTATACATTGCACTGCCTTAAAGTTCTACATCTCTGATCAAGACTGGCTGGAAAACAACTCAAAAACACCTGGTCTGTTATTAAGAGTCAGACATAGTTGATATTACTCATAAGTACAAATTGCCATCTTTTCTTTAACAATCAAAAAATAACATACATAATATTTTAACTCCATAATAATTCATCATTCAACAAACAATTTTTGAGGAGCCAGAAGAAGCTAGATTTCAAAGCCCTGTACTCACTTGGGGTAGATTCCACATGAGTAAGACATGATTTCTTCCCAAAGATGATGAAAATTTATGATCAAAGCACTGATTCTTGCAGTGTAAATTTGTAGTATTCAAATCACTCATTTATTCATGAAAGTAATCCACTAATGTGCCAGCAAAAACATCAGGTAGACTGGTGGACTTACCATCATTTTTTCAACCATCTATAAGAACGTAATCTCCAAGGCTGAAGAGTTTTTCTCTGTCTTATTTGTGATTTGTGGCCATATCTCCGGTTCCTGGAGCAATGCCTGGCACAGAGGATCCATAATAAACGGTGAAAGGAAGAATCAATTCACTCCCTAACTACTTCAGTTCACCCTGTATTAGAAATCTGTGACAGGTTCTATGGCAGTTTGTAAGATGAACACACATGGTCACTGTACTCAGATTCGTACACATGAGGTTAGTAGCACAGCCTCTGTAGTCATAATTTGCGTTCAAATTTGGGCCCCAAACTCTTCAGCCATTTGACCTTGGGTAAGTTTCATTAACATCCATGACTTTCAGTCTGTACACTTGTCATTTGGGAGTGGTAGTCATAAATCACTTTCTTACAGTATCATGTGAAGGTGAAATTATCTAATGCATGTTTGGTGCATAGCCTAATGCCTGGGCATGCTAAACATCCATCCTTGTTTGTGATGCTATTCTTTCCATTTAATAGCATTCAACTCAAATGAATTAGCTCGCATCTCTAAAGTCATGTGAAATTACTCTGGAAGATGAAAATTACAAATGATGTGATATCTAGGACAGAGCAAAGGGCCTAAGGCAGAGTAAATTACAATCTGATTCACTGTAACAACGGAGAAGCTGGGGACATTTGATTTGCAGTATTTGTAGCCGTGCAGCAGTCCCTCTCAATCCGCACATGGCTTTCCCAGCACATAGTTTAAGATCTGACAGATAAGACAGGCCACGTCAAGTTGTTCTTCTTTACAAAAGAAGCAGGGATGAAAACAAAAGTTCAGGAATCTGTGAAGAGTTGAAAAGAAAGAAGGTGAAGTTATTCAGGGACCTCTGCCTAGGGAGTAACAGAAAATAAACAAGGGCTCTGCCCAGATACCACCGGACAGTGCTGCAGGTGTTTGCACTTTAGCAGCATTCCTGGGGGCTTTCATCCCTCCCAAACCTAAATTGTCCAGGAAAATGTGTGCCCGTGAGCCAGGAAAAGAGATTTTCTTCACTGTTGCCCATAAATAAGGATTAAATTAAATATTTGTAGTGGAACTGTGTCCTTCACTTGTCTCTTTGGAAAAGAAAAATGTTAAAACAAGTTTTAAAATTAGTGTATATTTTAAATAACTCTTATAGTTTATATAAACTCATGTTTGCAATATTATCAAGTGCTTATAAAAGGTAAACGCACTCCAGGAATGAAAGGATTGAAATAACAGATGTCACATGATGCCACGTTGTAATGCATTGGCCGCACTGCCTGCTGATGGGAAGGTGCCATTATGAAATTGACGAACTGCTTCCCAGGCTTGAAGTTCCCCTCTCTCCCAGTCATTGGTTCTGCTTCGGGAAATCCAGCAATTTTCATTGTGAGCCCAACGTTAGGGGGATAAAGTTTAGTCACTTGTAGAAAGGACAAAATAACCGTTCTATTTTCCTCATGCTCACCTAAGTCAGAAATGGATTTTGTGCCAACGTTAGAAATCAATTTTCATGATACATGGAGATTAAAATTCCTAACGTGTTTTCAAGAGTAGAAGTGTTAAGGCTAGTGTCACATTCAAATTCATGTTGTGGATTTGGTGTTCTACCTACTTAAATGCCCTATTTGTAATTTTAAATAGTTGTCAAGTTTCAATACTAAGTGATACATAAACTTTTAATACATGCAGAAAATATGTTTCTGCAATTCTGGGTAAGAAGAGTGTACTGGGAATATATGCCTTCTACCTCTTTCCTTCCCAAGCATGCAGCTGAGTTCTCCCACATTCCTCTCCTCACTCTTCTTGTCAAAGCCACAGATGCATAGACATCGCCAGGCTGCCCAGATCTTTATCGACTGCAGCAGACTAAGATATAGTTAATGCACAAATACGAAAAGGGGCTAAGCTTACTTTTGCCACTGTTCAAATTTCCTTTCCCAGCCACTCCCTGCACATTGGTTGTGTACTCACCTTCACCAGGACAGTGAACCTTGTGTCACTCTGTTCCTTCAAATTGTGTGCCCTCTCCACCCCCATCCCACATTCACCCCATCCAAGATAGTCTTTTCTAAGTAGACACATAATCTTTCTTCTTCTTCCCCAAAAGAGATTTCTCTCATTTTGTCTCTTTTCATTTGTCTGATATTCTGGGAATGTTATAAACAGTAATTTTGGAAAAGCATCAAATGTGGACAAGGCCCATCCGGGGTGAGGACAATGGAGACACAGAGATCCGACTCCAGGGACCACGTTCAGTGAGGCAGATCCGATTTATTCAGGAAGTAAGCTAGCTTATATACACAGGTTCACCCTATAGGGTGTTACAGATTGTCCTTCAAAGCCAATGGCTAAAATGATCAGGGAGCTTCCTGGTTGGTGCTGAGTCATTTCCTTACAGTGGGCGAGCTCCCTCCTAGGTGTGCCTAGGAGGGTTTCAGGTGCTGGAGGGTTCTCACAGCATTGCATCAGCCACAGCTGCTAGGAATGCACTCTGCGCTCTACCTACATTTCCCCTTCTCTTTTAATTAGGGCCAATTGGACTTGATGAGTGACAGCTTGTTGTTGTTGTCTCTACAGGCAGGATAATGCCAGGGTGGGGCAAAGCAGCCCAGATGTGGGGGTCCGCCCATGACTGGGAGTTAGCGGCCATTATAGCACACATAAGCAGGAACAGAGTACCAGGGCCTAGGGACCCATCAGGGGCTATTCTCTGGGCTTGTTCCACTAAAGCCTTCATATCCCCCCAGGTGATGGGGTGTGCATGTTGGCCGTGAGGTCTTCTTCTGGAGACTTGCCATCTCCTGGGTTGGGGGGTTCGTTGGAGAGGTCATCTTGGGACACTGGGACTGGCCTTATGTTTCATCCTGGGATCCAAATTGGCTGAGGGATGTTTTCTGGAAAGAAACAAGCATAACCTCTCCCTTGCATTAGAAAGGGGTGTGGTCCCTGCCACTGAGCTGTGGCTGGGTCCTTCCAGCATCATTTCAGAGACAAGACAGACAGACAGACAAAGAAGGAATAGAAAAAAGACACATGGGGGCATATAGGCTGGTCCATGGGTCTACAGCAAGAACACATGTTGGAGTTAAAGCTGGGGTAGAAAACGACATCAGAGAGGCTGGTGTGGGGCAGGGAATGCGGAAGTAGTGACTTCCACTTCTTCAGGTGGCGGAGCTGATGGTGCGGTTTCTAATGTATCTAGTTTCGTTTCTGCATCCTCGGCTGCAACTCCATCAAACTCGGTGGCTAAACTACTTTCCTCCTCAGTGGAGGGGGGCAAATAGGAAGGTAGGAGCTCCCCAGAGAGAGAGGTAGCCAGTAATATTTTTGGCACTGGTGGAGGGTCCCCAGCAGGAGCACTGGTTCAGGCAGGCATGTATCGCTAACAGGGCAGGAATGAGGCTGACAGGAAAGGTTTGTCCTTCATGTACTTCGGCCGAACGGATGCACCGGAAAGCTTGGGCCCAAGTATTGGGGTCCCAAAGAGGTGCATCCCGGAGCCAAGGGTTGAAACCTGAGAAAATTTCCCAGTAGGTACAAAGATCCTTTTCACTAAACTTTAACTTGCCTACTCTGCAATAGGGCATAGAGGGCTCAAGCTTGCAGGGCTTGGGAGTAAGGGAGAAGGTTTCCCATTGCAGAGGGTCACTCACCCGTCCTTTGAGTGCCGGCTGGGTCTCTGTTCGAGGCGCCAGTATGTGGACAAGGCCCACCGGGGGTGAGGACGATGGAGATGCAGAGACCCGACACTGGGGACCAGGTTCAGTGACGCAGATCTGCTTTATTCAGGAAGTAAGCTAGCTTATATACACAGGTTCAGCGTATAGGGTGTTACAGTGTGTCCTTCACAGCCAATGGCTAAAAAGATCAGGGAGATGCCTGGTTGGCGCTGAATCACTTCCTTATAGTGAGCAAGCTCCCTCTTGGGTGTGCCTAGGAGGGTTTCAGGTGCTGGAATGTTCTCACAGCATTGCATCAGCCACAGGTGTTAAGAATGCACACTGAACTCTACCTACAATCAAAGATTAATCTGCCTGGAGGAATATTTGTGTTATAAACAGGAGGTTATGGAACTACAGTCTTTTCCTTCAAAAATAAGAATTTTGAAATCTCAGGTACTACATCTTTCTGTTTAAATGGCATGATTCTAGGATATGGTCTGAAAAGGCATGAGTTATAGCCATGTCTTTAGAACTTTCAAGTTGCCTGTGTGACAGTGGACTTCACAGAGGCCAACTGTATCTGGAACAGGCAGTACAGAACACAACTAGAACATAGTTGTCCATGATTCAACCTCATAACCACAAACAATGGCATAGTGTTTTTATATAATATGTTATTCTGTGTCAAAAAAAAAAAACTATTTCATTGAAGGATAGTGGGTCCTATATTTTTAGAAGTCTAGTTTCAAGACAAATATTTGTCTCTCTATTCCATCTTTCCCTAAATTCCAGAGGAAAAACAAAGATACATAAAATAGAAGTGTTTAGCAAGATAAGCAAAGAAATAAAGCAAGGACACAATATTTTCAAGTGTCAATTCTACTTCAAAATAATCTAAATTGATATGATTTCAATAAAAATCCCAAAACATTATTTTTGTGGAACAATAAAATTGATTCAAAAAATTAAGATGAAATGTAGAAAGGATCTTAATAGAAACAGAACAACTTTAAAGAAGAAGGAGGCAGCCTTTAACTTACCAATTATCAAATAATAACCAAAACAGGTGTTATTGGCAAAGAAAAATAAATAAATAAATGAAACATAATAGGATGTTCAGAAAGCATTTCAAACATGTCTGAGAACTTGATATGTATTGAAAAATATATCAAGAAAGAAGAGTGAACTATTCAATCAATCACGTTTGGACAACTGGCTTTCCATAAATTTCAGAGAGATTAATAAACTAAATATGAAAAAAAATCAAAGCTATTATAAAAATGTAAAATAATTTTATGTTTTTAAAGTTGGGAATATATTATTAGACATAAAATAATCACAACTAGTAATGACTGAGAAATGTAACTATATTAACATCAAAGCTTTTCAAAATCATAAAAAAGCAAAAGTCATAAAGGCATTGTCTGTAAGTTCCAGTGCATCTAAATGTACATCTATTTGAGCAAATCTACAACATTAAAGACATGTGACAGATAGAAACAAATATGTGTAAAATATACAAAGTAAAAAATATAATCCAGAAAATATAAAAATACATATAAATGTGCAACAAAAATGAAAAGTGGGCAAAGGAAATAAACAGGAGAAGAAAATTAAATTATGCCCCCACTAATAATTTAATTTCCCAAATAAGCACAAAAACAAAAACAAAGAAATATTATTTTACACTAATTAGTAAGGGTCTTCTCCAAAATGCTTCTAATAGATTTGAGGAGGCAAAGAATATGACACACTCTTGGAGGTCACTACTTAAAGGAATGACTTAGACTTAAAAATTCGGAGTAGAGATATTATTTATTTCCTTAATAAGCAAAGAAAGGACTCTGTAGACTACCAAGTGGGACATAAATGTAATTTTAATAAAGAAAAAAAAACTTTCAACATTTATATGCTTAATATAATAGAAAAATTTTACTAGGAAATAGAGTAAATTATAAATATTGACTGTCTTTGATATATGGCTGACACAAAATCAATACAATTTGTAATATATACAGCTTTATTGTTTGAATTGTCATAAATACATTTGTAATAATTATAATACAAAGGAAATATGTTAAAATTAATGAGAAAAACTTAATATTTTATAAATAAATTTTTATTTTAATGGGGTGACATCAATAAATCAGGGTACATATATTCAAAGAAAACATGTTCAGGTTATCTTGTCACTCAATTCTGTTGCATACCCATCACCCAAAGTCAGATTGTCCTCCGTCACCTTCTATCTAGTTTTCTTTGTGCCCCTCCCCCCCTCCCCCTCTCCCTCCTTCCCTCCCCCCGCCCCCCGTAACCACCACAGAAAAACTTAAATTTAAGTAAAAATATCAGATGGAATTATTTTTATTGATAAAAGGACATAATGGCCAAAATTACAAAATAGTAACATAATAAGCAAAGGATGTTATAAATAAAAAGACAATTTAAAGCAATACAGTAGATTAATTTTTTTTCATGGTGGTATTTATTTTAGTGAAAAAAAATAGAAACAGTTTCATGGTTGAGATGTCCAGTTGTCTGTCACAGATTTGATCTCTCTCTTGCATTGTGAAAATGTTTTAGCTATAAAAAGAAATGATGAATGCTATTTCTAGGTCTGTTCAGTAAAAAGCTCCCAAGGGAGACAGACCTCTCATACTCTGTTCCCATGCAGCAGACTGAAAGACCCAAAGGAGAGCAGAGTCAGAAGATAGTAGGAGCTGGGGTTACCAAGTTAAAAAAAAAAAAAGCCTTCCATTAACTGGAAACATATGGCACAAATAAAGTCTTATTGAATTAAATCACTAAAATCTGGAGGTTTGGTTTTTATAACAGTTATAAGCAAATTGGTTAAATTATGTTATATCTATATTCATACCAAAGAACACTGAGCAGCCATTTCAAAAGATGATGATATGAAATGAATCCCATGGTATATTATAATATAAATATAAGTATTAAACAGAATGAATATGATATTATGCCATTTTAAAATAGAATCTTTATCAGTTTATTTCCATATCTATGCCTATATACTTATATGTATTTATATCTGCAAATACATGCCTATCTATTTGCATATAAACACATAGACAAAAGTCTGGAAGAATAAACTATAAAATGATACCTGTGGCTATTTCTGGATGGTGGCACTATGCATGATCCCCACACCTGTATTCAACCTTTTCTGTAATTTTTAAGAATACATAGTAAACAACTGTTAACATAAAAGGCAATGGAGTTTCGAAAAATTTCCATAGCTATGCCAATTTTCCTGCACAACATATGCCCAGATGGCAACCTCAGTTTAGGTAACCAAAAAAGTACAAGATAATACACACATAGGCATTTTCTCAGGCAGTGCAGTAGGAAATCTGACTTTGTTCCAGCACCAACCTAGAGGGTGGTCTATGCCAAACGGCAGTGCATTATTGGTACTTTTTTCTTGCTCTCCAGTTTCAGCCAAAGTACATGTTCTGCTTATGTCAAGTATGCATAGAGTCCTGAACACTCACCTTTATGATCTGACTCAAGAGGGGGAACAAAAAGAAAAAGACAAAGAAGTACATGAATTTCTTACTTGATGAGGTGGAGTTTCACCACTTGAAACACTAATTAATTAACTGACTGAGAGATTTATAAATAAATGGCCATAACAAAATGTAGATTAATATATAAAGGATGTGCAAAAGAAGTTTTGTGGGAAAACAGGATCTATTAAGATCAAAAGAAAGAGCACAGGGATTTTAAAGGGAAAGTTATGATCTGTTTACAAGGTGAGTAGGAGAAAACAACATTACATATTTCAGTTCTAAGAGTCATTCCATAGTAGCCCATTCTCAACAGCCTTTATTCTGGAATTTGGACAGCCATTCCACTAATTCAGAACATGCCTGCATGGCTATTTGGAAAACCAACACTACATTGATCCAATGCACTGAAAAAACAAAACGAAACACTATTTTCTTGATGATTACCATATTGTCAAAATGAGAAACCATTTTAAAGTACTTTGAAAATTGTAAAAAAATAAAATAAATAAAGCCCATAAATTTGTAGTTAGAAAATAGTCATGAGTATCTAAAGTACAGCATAGAGAATATAGCCAATAATATTGCAATACCTATGCATGGTGTCAGGAAGTTACCAGAAATATCAGAGGGAACACTTTGAAAAGTATAGGATTGTCTAACCCAGTGGTTCTCAAAGTGTGCGCCAGGTCGCATTGGTGCACCCTAGAACATTTCCAGCTGCGCCCTATATGGTATTCCAGAGAAATATGTGCCTGTGAGGGACCAAAAAACCAACAGGGTTTTTAGAGTTTAGATTTTTGGGGGACAGAGGTGTGGGGAATTGGCTGTAAGCTGACAGTCTGCCCAACCCCCCACCTCACTTGCCTGATTAGCTTGCAAAAGGCTGTTAAGCTGTGGTGCTGGATTGTTTACATTACCCCTCATGTTCTCCGGAAAGACTGGAGGCAAGTTTCTTCTATCCTTTGTTTGGTGTAAAGTTAAGGTGATATGTATGATGGGAGTTTTCTGTACTCAACACCTTTAAGAGTAAAAAGAGGAATTCTTCAATGTATTGATGAGGAAATGAGAGTTTTCCTTTTGAATATATGCCCAAACATTGCAGAAATTGCTAGGACACATCAGGCTCATGTTTCTCATAAACACAAGAATGAAAAAACACATTCGTCCTGGGACCTGCCAAATTTACTAAATCTTACTAAGAATGTATCTATATATAAAAAGATAACATTTTTGTCATTTAAAAAAATTTTTAACCCTTCATTTTTATGAATTCTAAAAAGCATAGCTCAAAAAATGTAACATAAACATGTTCTTAATGTCAGAATAAATTGAATTTTGTTGTATTTATTTTGTTTAATTACCATAAAAGCACACTTGGACTTTTTTCCTTTAATATTTGACTTAATTATTATAACATATTTCTCAAGAATCTGTATATGCTGCGCCTACAATTATTTGAAGAACGTTAAATGCACACCGACTTCAAAAGTTTGAGAACCACTGATCTAACTGAGGAGCCACTGCGCCACCTCACCGGCAGGTGTTGTAAAGTACCAAAAGCTGCAGAATCAATATTAATATTTTAAGAGGCTTAAAAAACATTTTATTAATTTGGGTTAAAGTGTGCAGAGAAATTTTGTGAATGATCTCTGTACTGTGTGATTGGCATAAAACCAGGATGGCCCTTGGCATTGTATTGTAAATGCAAAGGGAAGGAAAACATGGATTCCCTGACATTCCACCACACCTGTGGGAAAAGGGGTGAATGGCTATCCAGGTGCAGGAAGAGAAAAGCCAAAATAAACCTTTTCTTATAGTAATGAGCCATTTGCGGGCATTTGTCCCCATGGAAACTACCTCTCCCATTTGAATGCATGTAGTTAAGATGTGTGACTCTGGACAGAGAGATGGCAGATAAACATTAGAAAATATAGGAATGTCTCTTAATATGTAAAGAGACATCTTTCTACCATTGTGTTGGCTTGTAAATTTTGTTTCCTCCAAAATGATGTATGGCTTGCAAATTGAACATGGTCCTATCATGTTAAAGGGCATATGACTATAACCAATAGTGGTAAAGGGCATCTAATTAAAATTTTTGTTTCTGTACTTCCCGCTTGCAAAACTATAAAAACTAAGTAGAACAAAGGGCCGGCGCGCTCTCCCTCAGATTTCTGTCGGAGTTGCCGCCACTTGGCCAAGCTAGACAATAAAGCTTTGGTGTGGAATCGATGGATTTTGTTTGTGTTTTCAATGTTTCGAGTCCCTCCGGATTAGGCTTAACACTAACCACTAAGCTTTACACCTGAAACTGATACAAAATAATATTGAATGTAAACTGTAATGGAAAAAATATTTTCAAAACAAGACCTCAGAGACCTCTTTCCCTTCCCCTTCCACCATTTGAGGACATAGGCAAAAGATAGCTATCTATAAACTAAGAAGTAAACTCTCACCAGACAGAGAATCTGCCAGCACCTTGTTCTTAGACTTCCAAGCCTATAAAACTGAGAAATAAATATGCATTGTTTAAGCCCCAAGAAAGGATAGACTAAATAATAGAAAAAATAATCTCTCTCTATATGTGTATAGTAAATGCAGTATATGTAAATAAATATATATGTATATTTTCACTAAACTAAAAGACATTAAAATTTCAAAAGCTTTGAGGTAGCTTTTATTATTTTTTAAATTTTATTAATTTTAATTTATGTATTTACATGGATTAAATTGTCCCACTAAATATAACTCCCTCAGCCCCCACCCCTGTGTCTCTTTTTATACCTATTTTGCCTTGCTCCCCCTAACTCCCTCCTCTATTCCCTCTAGAATTTGCTGTCCTGTTATCTATATCTCTGTGTTATATATACATATATAATTTCATAATATATATTTTTTTACCTTCTCCAATTTCATCCCCTCATCACCCTTCCCTCTGACTGCTATGCTTCTGGTTCCTGTGATCCACATCTGCCTCTATTCTGTTCCTCAGTTCACTTTGTTCATTAGATTCCACATATAAGGAAGATCATATGATATTTGTCTTTCTCTGCCTGGCTTATTTCACTTAACATAATAATCTCCAGGTCCATCCATGCTGTCACAAAAGGTAAGATTTCCTTTCTTTTTCATGGCTGTGTAGTCCCATTGTGTATATGTATCACAGCACTTGGATCCACTCGTCCACTGACAGATATTTGGGCTGTTTCTAGATCTTGGCTATTGTAAACAATGCTGCCATAAACATGGGGGTGCATTTCTTCTTTTGAATCAGTGATTTAGTGTTCTTAGGATATATTCCTAAAAAGTGGGATAGCTGAGTCAAAAGGCAGTACCATTTTTAATTTTTTGAGGAATCTCCATACTGTTTTCCAGAGAGGCTGCACCAGTCTGCATTCCCACCAGCAGTGCAGGAGGGTTCCCTTTTCTCCACACCCTCACCAGCACTTATTCTGTGTTGTTTTGTTGATGAGCACCATTCTGCCTGGTGTGAGGTGGTATCTCATTGTGGTTTTAATTTGCATTTCTCTGATGATTAGTGATGTTGAACAGTTTTTCATATGCTTATTGGCCATTTGCATGTCCTCTTTGGAGAATAAGGACATTTATTATTTTCTTAAATTATAGTATTATTATTATTGTCATTATCATTATTATCACTGGGATTAGACCAAAGAATCCAATAATATTCTAAGAGCATTTTTAAATTCTAAGGCAGATTACAACTATTAAAATCCTGTTTAGCTCCCACTTACAAATGTTCAAAGTTCATCCTTGAACATCTATTTATAATAGATATGGTAGTTGTAGCTTACATGAAATAGTTTCTTGGTTGTGGATAGAAGAATTGAGAAATAATAGGAAAAACAGAAGAGAAAAAAATCTCATGGACATGGACAACAATGTGGTGACTGCTAGAGGGATGGCATGTAAGGCATGTAGAGGAGGGTATGGAGGAATAAATGGTGATGGACAGAGGCTTGACTTGGAGTGGTGAACACACAAAATGGTATACACATGATGTGTTGTAGAACTGTGCACCTGAAACTTGTACATTTTTGTTAACCAGTGACACCCCAATATATTCAATAAAAAGAAAAAAAGAGCTATAAAATTTAGTTAATTTCTAAATATTTAATTTAGTAGTTCATAACTTTAAGTTCAAAATAATATAAAGTTATGTTATTATTAGAATTAAAATTAATACATGTAGCCTGACCAGGCGGTGGCACAGTGGATAGAGCGTCAGAATGGGATGCGGAGGACCCAGGTTCCAGACCCCGAGGTCGCCAACTTTAGCGCGGCCCCATCTGGTTTGAGCAAGGCTCGCCAGCTTGAGCCCAAAGTTGCTGACTTGCGCAAGGGGTCATTCATTCTGCTGTAGCCCCCTGGTCAAGGCGCATATGAGAAAGCAATGAATGAACAACTAATGAACCACAAGAAAGAATTGATACTTCTCATCTCTCTCCCTTCCTGTCTGTCTGTCTGTCCCTATCTGTCCCTCTCTCTGTCTCTGTCACACAAAAAAAGAATTAATACATGTAAAAATTTTAATTAGATGCCTAGTAATTATGGTATCTGTTGGGCAGATAAAATATATTATGCTTACTTTGTTAAAGATGGCGCTGCCCATCGGAAACCCATCACCCAGGTGATATTAGTTGCCCTTATGATTGGAATGGGCGTAATTATATTAATGTGTGTTGGGGGCGGGCTGTGGGCAGGCAGGATCCTTGTAGCCTGGGGCTTGGTTTTAGGACTAAGCCTTTCCCACCCTTTTTGATGTGGGGTGGTGCACTCTCATGAGGAATCTCATTATGCTTCAGATAAGTGACTTTGTTTCAGAGACTACCTTGTTTGTATATTGGATTAAAGGTTTTGATTTCTATAGTATAAAGTGGGGCAGACCAGGAGCTTGCTCTCTCTCTTGGTTCCTGAGATTAGCATTAGAGAGGAGAGCAGAGAAAGGCCATGTGGAGGAGAGGAGAGGCAGCCAAGAAGGTGGAATGCTTAAAGGAGAAACCAGTTTGTGCAGAGTTTGTGCAGAGAGAAGGAGATGGGGAACAGAGGTGAATGAGACTGGTGAGCTAGAAACTTTTGATCCTAGGAAAACTCGGATAAGTCAGTAGCTTTGTGAGCACTGAATGAGTGGGTTTTGGAGCCCAGTGTGTGTTTTTACTTGCCCGCCAGGTGCAAGCTAGGATTAAAGATGATAGCTCACCAGTTCTTGGCTTCGTTGTTTCATTACCAACTGTCTGAATCCTATGCAAACCTGCATGGGCCAGGCGGCTGTGATGGTGGCCATGGCTACTGGCTTTACAGTATCCAATAGTAATGACTTTTGATATGTGTGAGACCTACTCTAAGTGCTTTTCATGCATTAACTCAATTGAAGCTCATAACTACTCTATGAGGTTCGTGCTACTCTTACACCTCTTTTACTGATAAAAAAAATTGAAGTATATAAAGGCTGAGTAACTTGCCCATGTAAGTGGAAGCCTTGGGATTAAAATACTGACAGTTTAGCTCCAGGGACTACATTCTTATTATGTGATTTTATTATCATATAGCAACTGAAGCAATAATCTTTGAATATATATGAATATATGCATGTATGTATGTATAGATATGTTAATCTCTAAAGCTACATTAATTACATCAAATATCTAATATAACTCTTCATTCACTAAGGAAAACCTAAACAAACTGATCACCTACTGGAATAATTTTGCAGTGCATGAAAAACGCAGTGGTAAATAAAACATAGATTGTATCCACAATTAACAATAACTTAAAAGAGAAGTTTATCCTATGTGTAATAGAATTCTCTCTTTTGCACTTGGGGTGGTATAAACCTCCTTGCCACACTAACCTTGGGTTTAGTGGTGTGACTTAGCAAATGTACACATGCCATTTCAGACGAGAAGGATGTACCTTGTGAAGGTGTTTGTCCAATGAGGATATTTGGAAACAATATCACATGTCTCCCCTGCATTTCTGCATATTTTCTGATTTAAAAGGCATAAAAAGGTTTGTTCTGTAACATTTTTGACTGGGTGTTTGTAGAGCAAACAGATTTGGAAGCAGAGGGAAGACTCTTGACTAAAACAATAAGGATAGTTTCTCCTTTTGGGCAATGATTGGACAGGTTTGCTAGAAGCCTCCTTCTAAAATATTGGTTTCCTAAACTCAGAGTTCCTCAACTGTGCAGAGACCTACTCGGTACATAGGGTCCAACTGAGTCTGCTTCCACATTACCACCATGAAGATTAGTGGTTAAGAGAAATGAAGTAAAACATGAATTTCATGCTGTCTGACATGGTATGAACAATAAAAATAAATGCAATAAAATAATAATGGCCATAACAATAAATAACAAAGGAGTCACTATTCAAGGAGTCTCAAATCTTTTGCCAGCATCTATGGAACTGTGACAAGTAACTAACTAGCTTATAATTAACATACACTATTAGGCACTTCATAGTTATTGACAGAGGTTTAAAGTCAAGTGGGGCAAACTTCAATCTAACTTATTATTTACAGTTAAGTTCAGCACACTTGTAGACTGAAGCAAAGTCCAGGGAGTCCAGCTGAGATCAGTCGAACCACAGCTGATACAAAATCAAGTGAATGAGAGAAACATACAGTTTTAAGCCACTTAATTTGGAATATTTTGTAATACAAAGTTATTGCAGTATTAGCTGACTGATATCAAAATGTTATGCCATGTGCTATGGCACGATTAAACATAGGGTACAGTAATGGAAGTAAATGATAGGAATACCTAAGATGGAATTGTACGCTCTCTGACAAGTACCATGGAAATTTAAACAATTCTAACACTTTGTAGCATCTACATAACTTCCAGAAAAAAAACAAATTCTACTCACTGCTTGCTCATAAATAATGATAAATTATTCACTTTTGCATTTTTTGTTATTTTAACATGTAATAAAAACATCTACATACTAAATTGAGGTAAACATACTAATTTTGAGTTGAAAATTCCCAATCTAAGATATTTCTCAAGCTGAATCTATAAATCCTAAAATTTTGAGTTAATTATGGAAAAGTATATGACACTAAATGTAATGTAGAAAGTCTTAGAGAGAAAGTTAAACTTTATAAAACTTCAAATGATGTAAGAAGGTCCCTAGAGCAGAGTGTTTACTTCATTAAGCAAGATGTTTTCTCCATGCTATTTTGTCAAAATAGGCATGGGTACAATTGAAAAGAGTTGTTGGCCTCTTTTTGCTTGGAGTACCCATAATCATGAGACAAAAGCATGTTACCTTTAATTTCAAACATAATGTTCAAAGAATTAGACAGGAAAAATTACCTCCTTAGGGTAGCTTATTTGAATTTCTATTGTTTGGTGCAAATACTCTTGGTTAATTGGCCCATTTGTTACCTCCAGTGAGTTTGTCAATTGATGATGAAAATGTTATGTTAGCATCATCCTGACAAAATAAGAAATGAGAAAAATTATTCTTCTTAACTAGATCTTTTATGTTAAGTTCCCCTTTTTTTTATTTTACCCATTCTTTTTTTTTTTTTTTTCAGGGACAGAAAGAGTCAGAGAGAGGGATAGACAGGGACAGACAGACAAGAATGGAGAGAGATGAGAAGCATCAATTATCAGTTTTTCTTTGCGAGACCTTAGTTGTTCATTGATTGCTTTCTCATATGTGCTTTGACCGCGGGCCTTCAGCAGACTGAGTAACCCCTTGCTCGAGCCAGCGACCATGGGTCCACGCTGGTAAGCTTTTGCTCAAACCAGATGAGCCCGTGCTCAAGCTGGTGACCTCGAGGCCTCGAACCTGGGTCCTCTGCATCCCAGTCCGACACTCCATCCACTGCGCCACCGCCTGGTCAAGCTAAGTTCTCTTTTAATATTAGTTCATCACATGTAATTCTATATAAGCTCTTTTTTCCTTAGAATTTCTGAACTCAATTTTACATCTGCCACGGATGCACACTATGAAAGCAAGATTGGCTTACTCTCCTTGTCTCTACCAACTAAAGAATTTAAACAGCAGTTGTCATTTCAAAAAGTCAGAAAGCATATCCAGCTCTGCTCAAGGATGACATTCTGCTCATGGGTGACATTGTGAAATGGTTGTCAATCAAGGATAATTCCTAGACAATGGTTTTCCTTATGGAGGAGAAGTTTGAACACCAAAGTAATAACATATCCATCAAGAAATGTTTGTTGAACACCTTAAGAGCCCAATATTATGAGACTTTAATTTTTTTAATTTATTGGAGTGGGATTCATTAAGAAAATTATATCAGGCCTGACCAGGCAGCAGCGCAGTGGATAGGGTGTCAGACTGGGATGCAGAAAACCCAGGTTTGAAACCACGAGGTCGCTGGTTTGAGTGTGGGCCCTTCTGGTGTGAATGCAGGATCACAAGCTTGAGCACAGGGTTGCTGGCTTGAGCATGGGATCATAGACATGACCCTATGGTTGCTGGCTTGAGCCTAAAGGTCACTGGCTTGAAGCCCAAGGTTGCTGGCTTGAGCAAGGGGTCACTCACTCTGCTGTAGCCCCCCCCATCAAGGTACATATGAAAAAGCAATAAATGAAGAAAGAAGGAGCCACAACGAAGAATTGATGCTTCTCATCTCTCTTCCTTCCTGTCTACTCCTATCTTTCTCTCTCTCTCTCTCTCTCTCTCTCTCTCTCTCTCTCTCTGTCCCCCCCAAAATTATATTGGTTTCAGGAGTACAATTCTATAATACATCATTTGTATTTTGTACTGTGTGTTCATCACCTAAAGTTGTCTCTTTCCATCACCATTCATCCCCCCTTTACTTCCTTCTACCTCCTTTCATTCCCGTTCACTCTTGTCATCTCACCATACCGTTAATTGTGCCAATTAGTTTTTTTTTGTTTTGTTTTGTTTTGCTTTTGCTTAATCCCTTCACATTTTTCACCCAGCCCTCCAATCCCCCTCTCCCCTATAACCACTGTCAGTCTATTCTCTGTATGTATGAGTCTGTTTCTATTTTGTTTCTTATTTTTTTCATTAGATTCCACATCTAAGTGAAATCATATGGTACTTGTTTTTCTCTGACTGGTTTATTTCACTTAGAATAATGCTCTCCAGGTCCATCTATGCCATTGCAAAAAGTATGATTTTTTTCTTTTTTACACTGAGTAGTACTCCGTGGTGTAAATGTACCACAGCTTTTTGACTCACTCATCCACTGATAGGACTTGGACTGCTTCCAAATCTTGACTATTGTAAATTATGCTGCAATGAATATAAGGGTCTATATATTCTGTCAAATTACTGCTTTGGGTTTCTTTATATTCTCAGAAGTGAAATCACTAGGTCACAAGAAAGTTTTATTTTTAATTTTTTGAAATAACTCCATATTGATTTCTACAATAACTGCACCAATCTGTGTTCCCACCAACAGTGCACGTGGGTTCCCTTTTCTCCACACCCTCAGCAATACTTTTTGTTTATTGATTTGTTGATGAGTGCCATTCTGACAGATGTAAGGTGATATTTCATTGTGATTTTAATTTCTATTTTTCTGATAATTAGTGACATTGAGCCTCTTTTCATATGTCTATTGGCCATTTGTATGTCCTCTTTGGAGAAGTGTCTATTCAGGTCTTTTTTTCATTTTTTAAATGGATTGTTTCTTTTTGTGGTGGTGAGTTCTATAAGTTTTTTATAAATTTTTTATATTAACCCCTTATCAGATGTATCATTGGCAAATATGTTCTCCCATTCAGTGGGTTGTTTTTTTCATTTTGTTGATAGTTTCTTTTGTTATGCAAAACTTTTAAATTTCAGGTAGTCTTATTAGTTTATTTTTTCTTTTGTTTCTCTTGTCTGAGGAGACATATCAGAAAACATACTGCTATGAGAAATGTCTTATATTTTATTGCCTCTGCTTTCTTCTAGAGATTTTATGGTTTTGAGTCTCACATTTAAGTCTTTTATACGTTTTGAGTTTATTCTTGTGTATGGTGTAAGGAGGTAGTCTAGTTTTTTTTCGTTTGTTTTTTTGTTTTGTTTTGTACTTATCTGTCTAATTTTACCAACAACATTTATTGGGTTTACCCTATTGTATGTTTTTGTCTCCTTTATTGAATATTAATTATCCATAAAATGTTGGGGACCAAAATATAAACAGGGTGCTTTTACAATCTGGATAGCTTGGGAACAGAGGTGCTGGGCCCAACCCCCCACCTCACTTGCCTAGTTAACAAAGAGGTATACCTGATTCTCGCTTGTCCCATCCATGTTCTCTGGAAGAGACTAGAAGCTAGTTTCTTACTGATGTAAAGTTACATTTGAATTGTATGTTGGGGTTGTCTTTGAGTTGTCTTGGAAACAATTGAACTGCTAATGGACCACGTTTTTTTCCCTGAATAAAGACTGATGCGCTTTGGGGAGCAGCCATGTTACGGCTCAGGAACAGTAGAGACTGTTCTCCGTGCCATCCTCCTGAACCCATCTGTATGTATATATCTTTAAGTCTCTGTATGTCATTTATTCAATTCCATACCTTTTCTCATTTGAAGACCCCATAATAGACTCATTGTGGCTAGACCACAACAATAAAGGCATGGTTTTATTTATTAGCTCTCTGTTCTATTTCATTGTTCGATCTGTGTGTTTTTATGCCAGTACCATGCTATTTTGATTACTATGGCTTTGTAATATAATTTGATATCAGGTAGCATGATTCCTCCAAACTTTGTTCGTTCTCAAGATTGCTGTGGATATAAGTGTCTTGTAGTTCCGTATCAAGTTTTAGAATATTTTTTTCTCTTTCTATGAAATATGATGTAGGAGATTTAAAAAAAAAAGCTATAGGTACTATCTAGTAGCTCGACCTCCTTACTAGTTGAGGGAATGAAGTATACAGTTTATGACTAACTTCCTCTAAATTATAGAATTGGGTGGACTTGAGAACATGTGTTACTTCCTCCTGATAATTGGCCTTTTCCTTCATATCAGTTCTCTCAACCAACTTGGCATCTGCTCTGTATCATCATATTAAGTTCTGAGGACACAGAGATAAACAGGACATTACCCTTACCCTTAAGAAACTCATGGTCTAATGGGATAGACAGTTATGTAAACATTTAAGTATAGCATAGTCAGAGGGTGACTTACCACAAGTGAACATAACAGCTCCCATCAAGTGTTGCACTTTTAATGGGACATATAACACTATGACATAGAAATTAACATTAGAATATTGAAGAGCAGAAGTTAAGGAATTTGAAGTAAGTCTCATTCCGAAAGGTTTTGTCGTTAGTTAAAAGCCAAACCAGGGGAGGAAAAAATTGTATATTATTAACAAGAAATTACCGTAGACAATTTTCAGAGTGCTAACACATCAGAGGAAACAGAATTTTCTTAGGGTCTATATTTTAAGACTCTATATGTTAACCAATGGAGATATATAGCAAGACCTGCATAACTCCAGTTTTTAATATTGTGTACATTAAAATTTGAAAATTGAGCCCATGCAAGAGTTTGAAAATTTTTGACGATTTTATTTTAACTTAAAGAGTTAATGAATTTGAATTATACAACCGTACTTTTTTTAAGTATGGATCCAGCACAGTACCACAAAATATTAAAATACCAGGACAATAATGGTAGATTAAGACCAGGATAGAAACCAGACACTCCTGACTATAATTTTATGAATTACTGGTTAGATGAGGTATAGATAGTAGTCAGACACAGTGTAGACACGTTAGGGAATGTGCATGCTTTATTTTATTATTCAGTAATAATCTATATAGATATAGGTAGTTTCATAAGATGAAGGTTATTCTATTTTTTTTTTTTTTACAGAGACAGAGAGAGAGTCAGAGAGAGGGATAGATAGGGACAGACAGACAGGAACAGAGAGGGGTGAGAAGCATCAATTATCAGTTTTTTGTTGTGGCACCTTAGTTGTTCATTGATTGCTTTCTCATATGTGCCTTGACCAGGGCACTACAGCAGACCAAGTAACCCCTTGCTCAAACCAGTGACCCTGGGTCCAATCCGGTGAGTTTTTTTTTTTTTGTTTTTTTTTTGCTCAAACCAGATGAGCCTGTACTCAAGCTGGCGACTTTGAGGTCTCGAACTTGAGTCCTTCGTATCCCAGTCCAACGCTCTATCCACTGCGCCACCACCTGGTTAGGCAAAGTTATTCTAATTTAAGTAATCAAGATAGATAAATACATAGAACCATAAATGTGGATTTACAGATATTTATGGGTGTTGTATAGATAGATCCAGATATATATGTATATATAGTTACTGATAGATAGAGCAGTTCACCACAAGTTGATGAGGTTCTCAAGTTTCCCAAATGAACTATGAATATGCTTATAAGTAAGAAATGTCAATATTTAGAAAGAAACTTAATTTTTTAATTGGAAGTAATTTTAAAATAAATTATTTAGAGTAATATTAACTATATAATAAATATATAGTGATGTATAAAAGAAAAATTTTAACTGCTGGTAGAATTAAGTGTTCATAACTAAATTTCTTTTAGTCTTATAAAGACTTGCAGTGTACATAAATATTATACTTATGCTAACTAATTCTGTTCAGAAACAGTATATTTCAGAAAAATAAAAAATATATAGAGAACTTAGCACAAATCCAAAAGTTAAATGGGGACAGTATTGTTTACAGGAACATGGTGAGAATTAAATGAGACTATGTAGATTCTTTAGCACAGGATGGTTGTTTTAGTTTAGTTCACTTCCTTAGCCCAGAAGAAAACCTTACTTTTAGAGATGCAACTATGCCAATGATTAAGTTGACTGTAGGAAGAGTAAGAGCAATTGCAAGGTGTTAGTGATTTTTTGAATAAGGGTGAATTCAACAGAGCCATAGCTCAATATGAAAATAATTTATTCTTCAGGAAGAAGTTTGTTTGTGAAAATAGCACACCTATACATTCATAGTAGTTAATTTCTAAGTTGGATTATATGACTTTAGATTTTTAAATATTTCAGTCAAATAAAAATGTATATGATATATGTACAATTTTTAAAAGTATCTATCTATAAATTTATATTTAATAATCTATATTTTTGTTAATATTGTAAATAGTATTTATTATTTTATTAAATCAATTAATATGCTATTAGTGTTATATATGAAATAAAGTAATTCCTAAAGTTTTATTTTCTATCTGTTGGCTAAAATAATATTTTTATTATTGCTCATTCCAGTTATGTTATTCTCAGTTCCCTAAACATGTTACAAAATCTGGTTTTCTACTTTTCAAAACATAAAACTATTATTTCACGTTTTTGCCTTAATGTATTGGCCTTAGTTTCAAGAACAATGTTGAAAATAGCAGGAAGAAGAGGTAATCTTAAATTGTTCATTAGCATTAAACCTGTAAAAATTCACTATTAAAATAATTTTATCACATTAATGATGTATACTTCAATCCAGGTTTATTAAGTCATTTTATTTTGAAAGTTTTTTTTAATTTAATCAAATGCTGTTTTTATTTTATTTAGAAAATTCAATTTAAATGGGTGACATTGATTGATAAGAGTATATTGGTGTATGACCAGGCAGTGGTACAGTGGATAAAGCATCAGACTGGGATGCAGATTATACGGTATTTTTCCCCGCCGAGAAGGAAGGAACGGGCCAGAGCCGCAAAGTGTGGAATAGCAAACGGCTTTATTGAGTACAGAGCGTGCATCCCACCCGGCAAGGTTCCCTGGCCCCGAGGAAAGAAAGATGGAGGAGAGATGGAGGTCAGGGAAGTTGCAAAGATTAAACCGCGTGGGAGATATTTAAAGGGGTCCCTCTAGGGAAGTGGAGCTAACATGACGTGGTGAAATTCCACTGGCTGGCAGACGATCACTTCTTTCCAAATGGTTCCTGGGAAGCTTTCTTTGGCAGGCTTGATTGTGGGCGGTTCTAGCCAAAGTGAGTGGGTCCGAGTTCCCCACATGACCATCCCCCATTATCCACCAACCTTACATTCTGACCTTTTGTGTTAAATAGAAAAAGGGACGTCGTTTATTCATCTGGCTACTTCCTGCTGAATAGGGGTGTCATGGGGAGGGGGAGATTAGAAGGTGGTGGCTTTGAGGGGTGTCAGGAGGAACATCTGTGTGGCTGTGAGTTGAGAAACTTCATGGATGCGGTCCTGTAAGGATTTAAAAAAAAGAGAGGAGTAATAGGGGGATTTGCAGGGTCCTTTTGGTGAGCTGGAGATGGATGGAGTCCAGTGGTTCCGACTGCCAGTGTTCCTGTAAGGAGGCAAGCTTGAGGCAAAACTGCATGTCAGGAGTGGCGTAAGAAGGGGAAAGAAAGGGGTCCAATCCATTCCCATAACCGAAACCTGTGAGGGAACTAGAGGTCCAGAGTATGATGGTAAAACAGAGAAGGCAGCCCCCATGTCCATAAGAAATGAGATGGACTTACCCACTTGTTGCAGAACCCTGGGCTCTCCGAGTCCAGGCCGTGTCCTAGGAGTTTGAGCGATGCACCCACCTAGCTGGATTGGCCATCCATTTGGGTGGCTTGTTCTCCACGTAGAGGCACTGAGGAAAAAACCTGTTGCCCAAAGGGGCAATCACTCCGCCAGTGACTGGGCTGCTTGCAGTCAGGGCAGGGCTCAGTGGCAGCCGCCGGCAGGGGCCCTGCCAGGACCAGTAGTCCTGCTTGCCACACTTAAAGCAAGCTGCTGATGGCTCTGTTGGTCTCATGGTTGCCACAAGAGCTTGGGCTTGGAGTGTTACTTTCTGCTGCATGTGGGGCCTGGCAAAGAGCCTTGGCCTTCTTTTACTAATTGGAACCATTAAAAACTTTAAATGCCATGTTCACAGGTTCCGGATAGGGGTTTGGGGGATTGGGAATAAGAGGAGGGGGGCTCATGTGGAGCCCGGCATCCAGATCCTGCAGGAAACGCTGTAGCCAAAGGAAGGACAGGGCAGGAACTTCCTGCAAGAAAATTGGGGTTGGACTTCCTGAAAACTGGTGTAAGAGCCAATGCCAGGCTGAGAATGGCCTGATGGAGGCGGGACTAGAGAACACAGTGAAGGGAGGGGCCCCTGGCCAGCAGGGGAGGAGAAAGAGAAGGTAGTGGTGAATAAGAAACAGATTCCTGCGAAGGGAGGGGAGAGAGAGTTGGGAGTCCGTGCAGAAAGAAAGATTAGGAATGGAGGTTTTAGGTGAGGTTTCTCTGGCCAGAAAAAGGCCTGCGCGGTGGAACAGGCGGCACAGAGATTAAGGACAGGTGCGCAAATAATTAGAATCCGTGTATGTAAGAGATCTCCAATCAGTTCTCAGCTTTTTTGGCGATAGTTAAATTGGTGAGGGTGTTAACACCAAAAGTCCCTTCAGGAGGCTAATTCAGTGGGTTCTGTGGCCTGGCCACAGTGGAGAAGAAGAACAGTTTCTTCTTCCTTAGGGAGGGAGATTCCTGTGCGCTCACAGCTGCCCTCAGTCCTCAGAGTGGTCAGACCTGAGCATTAGCATCCTAAAAACTCAGTGTCCAGCCACAGATGAAAGTGGATGTGCTTGGGGAGGTCTCCACAAGCACACGCTCACTCGGACAGAAAAGAGTTCCCTGACATAGCTACGGTTTCAGACAGGGAGTCTCAGAGGAAAGAACTGAGAGGAAAGCTGGAGGCAGGGGACTTACCACACCGTGCGCCGAAGTGGGTGTAAGTTGGAGATCCTGGTTCTTTCTCTGAGGGGAGGGGAAAGGAGCGGTCCTTGGAGACTTCTAACTCCTTCCAGGTTTTCGGCACCAAAATGTAAGGTATTTTTCCCCGCCGAGAAGGAAGGAACGGGCCAGAGCCACAGAGTGTGGAATAGCAAACGGCTTTATTGAGTACAGAGCACACATCCCACCCGGCAAGGTTTCCTGGCCCCAAGGAAAGAAAGATGGAGGAGAGATGGAGGTCAGGGAAGTTGCACAGATTAAACCGCGTGGGAGATATTTAAAGGGGTCCCTCTAGGGAAGTGGAGCTAACATGACGTGGTGAAATTTCACTGGCTGGCAGACGATCACTTCTTTCCAAATGGTTCCTGGGAAGCTTTCTTTGGCAGGCTTGATTGTGGGCGGTCCTAGCCAAAGTGGGCAGGTCTGAGTTCCCCACATGACCATTCCCCATTATCCACCAACCTTACACAGATGACCCAGGTTCAAAACCTCCAGGTCGCCGGCTTGAGAGTGGACTCATTCAGCTTGAGCACAGCACACCAGCTTGAGCGAGGGGCTGCTGGCTTGAGCATGGGATCATAGACATGACCCCATGGTCTTTAGCTTGAGCCCAAATGCTGCTGGCTTGAAACCCAAGGTTGCTGGCTTGAGCCCAAGGTCACTGGCTTGAGCAAGGGCTCACTCACTCTACTTTAGCCCCCCAGTCAAGGCACATATGAGAAAGCAGTCACTGAACAACTAAACAGCTGCCACAAAGAACTGATGTTTCTCATCTCTCTCCCTTTCTGTCTGTCTGTCCTTGTCTTTCCCTCTCTCTGACTGTCTCTCTGTCTCTGTAAAAAAAAGAGTACATTGGTATCAGGTAAACATTTCTATAGCATTTGAATTGTTGATTATCTTGTATACCCATTACCCAAAGTCAAATCACTTTTCATCAACATATATTCCTCCCTCTTTAGTCCCTGAACCCAACCCCCTTCCTACTTCTCCTTTACCCTGGTAGCCACTTCACTTTTATATATGTCCATGAGTATCAGTTTTATATTCCATCTATAAGTAAAATCATATTCTTCTTAACTTTTTTTATTTACTTATTTTACTCAGTATAATATCCACAAGGTCCGTCCATATTGTTGTAAATGGCAATAGGTTATCATTTCTTATGGCTGAGTAGTATTTCATTGTATATGTGTACCACTTCTTCTTTATCCAGTACTCTATCAAGGGACCCTATGGTTGTTTCTATGTCTTGGTTACATAATAATGTAAATAATGCTGCTATGATCGTGGGGGATGCATGTAACTTTACATACTAATGTTTTTTAGTTTTGGGGATAGATACTCAGTACAAGGATTGCTGGGTCACATGGTAGTTATATTCTTACTTTTTGAGGAACCAGGATACTTTCTTTTTAAATGGCTGTATCAGTTTACATTCCCACCAGCAGGGAATGAGGGTTCCTTTTTCTCCACAGCTTCTCTATCACTTGTTATTACCTATCTTGTTGTTACTTTAAAGTTTTTAAAAGAGGGCACAATAGGGGCAAAAATACTGAATGACCAAGAGTCAATTCTGGTGCTTCAGCATATCAACTCAATTTCTAAATGAAAGCGGAAAGTTTTTACTAATTTTGAAGCAACAAAATAATGAATATTTTTCATGAGCAGCTTCAAAGTTTGGAGGTGCCCAACAAATAATTATTCCCTTCAGCTAGTTATAGAAAATGACCTATTCCTTAATCTCTCTCTGAGTTAAAATAAATAATTAGACATAATTTAAATCAATTTTTTATCTCTGTTAAAAAATATGGATATATTATTAATGTTGCTGTTATTTTCAATAGTATACCTTTTTGTAACAGAGAGAGAGAGAGAGTGAAGGATAGATAGGGACAGACAGAAAGGAAGGAAGAGAGACGAAAAGCATCAATTCTTTGTTGTGGCACCTTAGTTGTTCATTGATTGCTTTCTCATATATGCCTTGACGGAGGGCTACAGCAGACCAGGTAACCCCTTGCTCAAGCCAGCGACCTTGGACTCAAGCTGATGTGCTTTGCTCAAACCAGATGAACCCATGCTCAAGCTGGCGATCTTGGAGTTTCAAACCTGGTTCCTCTATGTCCCAGTCTGATGCTCTATCCATGGTGCCACTGCACAGTCAGGCAATATACTTTTCTTAAACATTATTTATAATATTCAAAATATTTCCCATATGTGCTTAGATTATATTTTATTAAAAAATAATTCATATGATACAACTAAAAAGAAAAGAGCTAATACTATTTTAGGGCTTTCATCTTTGTCCATATGTTGAAAATCAGAATACTGAAAGACTTAATATGATTTGACTTTAAAAAATGTCAATTAAATTGCATAATATATGGCCTGTTGGTTCAGCAGTAGAGCATCACCCTGATGTGTGGAAGTCCCAGGCTCAATTCCCAGTCAGGACACACAGGTGAGGCGCCCATCTGTTTCTCCAACCTTCCCCTACTCCTTCCTCTCTGTCTCTCTCTTCCCCTCCCACAACTAAGGCTCCATTGGAGCAAAGTTGGCCTGGGCACTGAGGATAGCTTCATGGCCTCCACTTCAGGTGCTAAAATGGCTCCAGTTGCAACGAAGCAGCACCCCAAATAGGCAAAGGATCACACCCTAGTGGGCATGCTGGGTGGATCCCAGTTGGTGCATGTGGGAGTCTATCTCTCTGTCCCTGCTTCTCACTTCAGAAAAATACACACAAAAAATTGCATAATATAATATAATTTTGAACTAATATACACAGATTCACAAATATCTTTTTTCCCCTTTCCTTCAGTTTTTCTGATCAAGTAAAATGACTCACCCACCATTATCAGACAAAGCACCATTAGTCAACATGTCAGCTAAATTAAACTTTGCACTCTGTGTAAAAAGATATAGGTAGTAGTTATAACAATGCTAGCTTTGATAACACAGGCTTTCTATGTTAAGAGCTAGATCAACACTGTCAATTATTTCACATGGATTCTTAAGCAACATTCTAGTGGTAACAATGTTCCATCAATGAAGACACTGAGTTACATTAAAATAATCAGCACAAAAGAGAAAAGGTTCCCTATGATAGCATCACTGTGTTGAAAAATTCATTTCCTAAGTGAAATCTCATTAGCTCAGTAATGTGCCTACAATGTTTAAAGGATTACTTTGTAGATTATTCTCCTTTCTTTTTAATACAGTAAAATTGGCAATAGACCAGGAATATGGCATTTAAGAAATTAAGCTAAATTCATTCAATAAACCATGAAAGGGAGTCACATCCAGGTGATGAGTCTAGATTTCTATTTCTTTATTACTTATAGGCTATGGTTTATTTTACTTTTGAAAAAAAGAAGGAAAATGTTAGGAGGAAGCTACCTACTATTCTTTATTACTCCAAAATACTTCTTTTGTTTTAAGGCCTGGATCAAGTCTTTCCACAAGTTCTGTCAAGGTGTCTTAGAGTCCACCACAGAGAGAAATGAGATTAAGTGTTGGACGGAGGGAAGAGGGGAAAGGAAGGTAACAAAGATGATTTATAAGGTCCACCAATTTTTCAAAGACCAGAAGCTCCATATATTTTCTATGTAATTATTCTAGAAGATTTTGTGTAGAAAAACTTTTTTTTTTATTTTGAAAATCTTAAAAACTTAGATCTAAATATTTTTAATTTTTTATTTGAGGAAAAATTGGTATAGTATATTGAATAGAAGTATTTTTTCTGTAGAAAAAATAGGGATGAAGAATGCAGCAAACCTTTATATATTATAGTAAAGGCTGATTTTGTGCTTTGAAGATATTCCTACTCCATAATAGTAATTTTGAATAGTAATTAATGTTTTGTTTTGTTTTCACCTCCAAAAAATGCAGAATCTTAGAATCAATAAAATGAATATTCAGGAATTTAGAATTTTCTGAAGGTAAGTATATCAATTCACTGGTAACCATAAAGAACACTTCATTAAGTACTTATTGATGACTATTGATAATCTCTGGCTGCATTGAAGGACTAAATTTTAATCCAATTTTAAAAGTGTTCTAAACTGAGGATACATAGATGACTGCCCACTCAATATGTTTTTCCCCACTTCTTCTTTGCTAAGAGCATTTTAATTTTTTGTACCCAATTTTAAATATCCGTGATCTTTGGGCAAGTCTAGATTCACTACTCAGACCTAAGAGGTATTTCCTGATTGATCTCAAAGTCTATATTGACAGTTATCTTTTTCTTGTCAATTGTCCAGCAATGTGATACAATTCTAACCACTAAGACATGAAGGATATGCATAAGAATTTTTTTTTTACAAAGTCAGAGTCAGAGAGAGGGATAGACAGACAGGAACGGAGAGAGATAAGAAGCATCAATCATTAGTTTCTCCTTGCAACACCTTAGTTGTTCATTGATTGCTTTCTCATATGTGCCTTGACTGTGGCCTTCAGCAGACCGAGCAACCCCTCGCTCTAGCCAGAGACCTTGGGTCCAAGCTGGTGAGCTTTTTGCTCAAGCCAGATGAACCCACGCTCAAGCTGGCAACCTCAGGGTCTCGAACCTGGGTCCTTCTGCATCCCAGTCCGATGCTCCATCCACTGCACCACCACCTGGTCAGGCTGCATAAGAATTTAAAGAAAAATATTTTAATTTATCTTTAAAAAGGAACCAAACATGAAATTTCCCTCATAAACTTTTTAACCTGAAGATAATACCTGGAATTTATGTTGTCATAATGCAGCAGCAATATGTTGATAAATGTAGAGAAGACAGATTCTTGATAACACCATTGAGTCACTGACTTCACCTTGAAACCACATACTACTCAGAGTTTCATTATATGATACAATATAGACTCATTTAGTATTTTTCATAACCAAAATTATATTATCTGGCACACAATATTTGATATATTATGGATATATATTCCATGTAATGATAAGAAAAGTTGCCATAGGAATAGAATGGTGTTTATCTATAATGTTGATATGGCAAAGTAAATGAGTGACAATGTCCAGGAAAACGTGATGAAAAAATAATGAACATGAGCTAGCCCAACAACATATTATAATAAAGTGCTATACAGAATATAGTCCAATAATAGAGCTTTATGTTTATAGGAACTTCCTATATCATAACAGTGTCATATCAAATTAGTGGGAAAAAGACATTAACAAATAAATGGGTTGGAATGACAGGTCACATTATTTCCTTTATTTTTACATTAAACAAATCCCAGAAGAATAAAATATTCATACAAAAAAAAAGGAACAATTTAAGTACTAAAAATTGTGAATGGCTTTCAAAAGCTGTCATTTGGAGTTTGTATGTTCTTTCTGAGCACCATTAAAGAAACTGCAAGAGTGTTTTAATATAAAACCTGTCAATAAAATTTCCAAATTTAGAAGAAGCAAAAGTATATTACTATAATAAATACAGAAAAAGCATATATTTCAATATTTAATATTTTTCAAAACCTTCATTGGCTACAAATAGGAAAAAAACTTCATCAGAAAGATAACCAGTACCAAAAATCTATAAAAACATCATACTAAGTGGTGAAATGTTGAAATCTTTTCACTGAGATTAAAAATGAACAAAGATATTCACTCTAATTATTTTCATTCAATATTGTACATGAGGTCATGACAGTAAGAAAAGATAAAGAAATAAATGCTGTAAGGATTTCAAAGGAAGAAATAAAATACACTATTTGTCAACAATATGATTAAATAAGAATTCCAAAATAACCTATAAATTTTTAGACCTGGAGAATTTATCAAGACTGCTTTATAAGATTTAATACTCATTTGCTATCATGTTAATATTTTTATACTATAATATCAATAGTATATAAGAATTACATAAATAAGCAACACAACTAGGAAATAAAATTAAAAATTAAAATATCATTTGCAATAGCATGACAAATATAAATTTCTTAGGAATAAATTTGATAAAATATTTTCAAGAGCTCTATTGAGGAAGTAATAAAATATTATAAAGATAATTTAAGATCTAAATAAGTAGAACAATTTATCTGTTAATGAACTAGAAACCTTAATATTCTAAAGATGTTAATTCTACCTAAATTTTTCTATTGATATAATGTAATTCCAATCAAAGCATATGCAATTTGTAATGGAACCTGACATATGGTCTACAATTTATATAAAAATACAAAGGACCACAAATGTCAAGATATTGCACATGTACAATGGACACATATATGAATGTGTGTTGTACTAACAATTCAATAACAAATCAATGGAAACAACTCAATGGATAAATTGATTGTAGCATTGTCACACAATTAAGCAATATATAATAATGAGCATGAAAGAACTCCATTAATCAAAATGAATGACTTATAATTAAGCAAAATGTGTCAGACACAACATACTATCCCGTTCAATCAAATCAAATATTTTACAAACTGGCATAATTAATGTTGGCAGTGCATATATAAGAAAAGAAATCATAAATGAAAATAGGGACTACTACCCAAATACGGAGGAAGCTTTCTTTTGCAGGAGAGGAAGAGACAGAGAGTAGTGATTGGGTTAAGGTATAAGATAACTTCTTTGTGCTATCAATAGACATTGCTGATCAATTTGTCATAAATTAATGAGTTGTCATTTATATTCCCTGCACTTTATGTATGTGATGTATTTCATGGAGAAATAGGAAAATTTTTCTATTTGTAAATTTAAAACTTCTTAAAATTAAAAATAAATAAATAAAAAGACAAACAGAAAAGTTTTTTGGAGGTCAAACAGTGAAGAAAATGTTTTCCACGTGTGCCAGGCAAAGGACTTATAAATCACCAAGGTAAAGGTCTGTTCTTTTTTATTTAGGTTTCTGTTTTCTTGGCCTTCTAAAAACCTTACCATTTCAAGCTACCTTTCTCCAGTGTTGGACTCAGCACACTAAGGTTTTGAAGTTTTTCACTATTAGCACAGTAATACATGAAGTGCAGTTAATTGTGCCGAAAACCTAAAAGCAGTGTTCTCTTGTCTTTGATGAAGAGGACATATCCTCCTATATTTTCCCATAAAGTGGTTTTTTTTTTCCAAAGAGACTATTCAAGTAGGGAACACATGAGAACCAAGTGGGTGTTTGAATGTATAAAATGCTGAATTCAGATTTACCCACAATGTATAGTAATGGGTTGGGGGAAATAAGGCTCTGTTTGGCATATAAGAAATGGGATTTAGAAAAATGAAATAGGTGGAATAAATAAAGAAGATGTGTTGGTATACATAGACAATGGAAAATCATTCAGCCACGAAAAAGAAGGGCATCCTGCCATTGCAACACTGATGGACCTTGAGCACATTATGCTAAGATGTCAGACAGAGAAAGAAAAATACTGTATGATATTACTTATATGTGGAATCTAAAAAAGCCAAACTTGTAAAAATAGAGAGTGGGATGTGGTTATCAAGGTATGTGGGTGGTGATGATGGAGGAATAGCATATTGTTAAATGGTGCAGACTCACAATGTGCAGTGAATATTGACAACAACATTGTACTATATAACCATCGTACTTGCTAAGAGACTAGAACTTGGTTGTTTCAACCACTATGACGAAATAACAGCTATGTAACATGATAGAGGTGTCAATTGTTACTACAATAGCAATCATATTGCAATATATAAAAAGTATCAAATTATCATGTTGTATGCCTTAAACTTACACAATGTTATATGTCAAATATTTTCCACTAAACAGAAAGTAAAAATTAATTTTTAAGAAAGTAGTGGAGATCAAGAGGATAGGCTTTACCTCCAAAAATGTTCTCATTTTCTCCCACCTTATCACTCTCTTTTCACTGGTCCAGCCTGTTAAGATCCTTCTGCAAATCAGTATCATTGTATGGAGAGGAGCAGAGATCATAGAAAGAGTGGAAGTTTTTTCAGGAGACGGGGAATGAAGGGTACCTCTAGGTGGGAGGCAGTATATCACGAGTAAGAAATATTTACCCAGGCATGTACAGAAACAGAAACACAAGTGAGGGTCTGTGTTCAAATAGCCCCAATTTACAATATATTTTGAGAGTAGAAAGTCACTGTGAGGTAGACTGAGACACCATGGATACAAATATAAGGTCAATACTATGCAATATCTGTCTGCTAAATTATACATGAACGCATGTGCGTGCGCGCGCGCGCACACACACACACACACACACATCACAGAGTCTTAACCGTAATAAACCCACAGAGAATATTAACCTCTTCCATTGAACTGAGAGTGAGGACAAAGACAAAAAGCCACAACATTTTGGTATTTTAATGAAATATTTTATTTAATTAATTTTAATATTTAAGGTGATTATAATTCTCATTGAACATAAAATCCCCATATTAAATTATTTCAATGTATTTCTTTTAGATTTTATTATCTTTTTCTTCTGATTGAGATTCCTGTAATTTTAGCTTAGATCATTACTAGAAATAGTGTTCTCATTAAAAAAAGGGGGTGGCACTAAAGAAATTCAAACATACATTAAGGGTTAATGATTTAACATTTAATATCCTAACCAATAATCTGGAATAAAAAGATTCATATTTTAGGTCAAGTCCATCAAAGTTAATGGCCATATTCAGCATATATACACATAAGCAATAGGAGAGTGGGAGGGTAGAAGAGTTCCTGACTTTGAAAGTTAACTCTGTAACTGATGTTTAAAGTATTTTCATCAGCCATTCTCTGAAGACACAGCTTGAGATCTGGCAAGTTTGTGAACTTGACTTATGTGAAGGTTATTATTGCTGATATAATTGGGAAGTATTAGCAAGATGTTACAATGTCTTGTAGACAGTTTGACAAAGGCATGATCAGAAAATATGTTAAAGACCAAAGGTGGAAGTCATAAAACATACAGACGAGATACTAAAATAATAATTTTTAAAAGGTTAATTCTAGTTTAACCAGGAATTCTACCTCAGGTTACTTAATCTTAAAATGTGTTCTCTCACACACACATTAAAAAAAAAGAATATATATATATATTATATATATATATATGAGAATGTTCATTATAGCATTGTTTTTAATAGTAAACAAATTGTGGCAACTAAAATATTCATCAACAGAAGGCTAGATAAATACTTTTTAAATCTATATATTGGGATAACAAAACATTAAAATGAGTAAGATTGATCTATATGTGCTGTTAGAAAAATGACAAGAGATATGTTTTAATGAAAAAAGTTGCAGAACATTATGATGTAACCCCCATATATTATATGTATACAATCTCTGTACAGGGTGGGGCAAAAAGTAGGTTTACAGTTGTTCATATGAAAAATAATACAATAGTTAATAAATAATAATACAAGAATAAACCATTTTGCATACCCATAACTGTTATCACTATACATAGTAGTTTTACTATGTTATATATTTTAATAGTGTTTGGATATTACAGATTTATATGATATTGTTTTTAGGGAAATAAAGATTAAAAAAAGGTCATTTGAGATAACATCCAGTTTGCATTTGCAATAGGCCAGTAGTAAAGTCGGTACATTGGGCAGGATCTATATTAGTGTCCAAAGCACAAATAGACTTACGTCTTTCTTAGAGTTCATTGAATTTTATGGCAAGGATAGGGTGGGGGTGAGCAAAATCATAATAGTCTTGGGGCCCTAGACCTGACATATCTATAATAGAGAGAAGTAAAATTATTTTTTCCTCAAAGCAAGTATGAGAACATTATTATCCAAGTATAATCTTGTTAAAATAATCATTCCATTATAGAATTTAGTAGAGGTAAGAATCTTTCCCTGTTTAAAATTATGAGAAACATTTAATTTTAGAGTTAATAAAACAGAGAAATGATATAAAACTTATTTTCTTATATATAAATATTTTACACTGGTAGCTGCCATCTATGGGATATATTTATTGTGTTGTTGGTGATTATTTAAGTAAATTTTGTTTTGAAATTATAATATAAATATTGTAAATATATAGCTCAAAAAAATTTTTTTTACAGAGACAGAGAGTCAGAGAGAGGGATAGATAGGGACAGACAGACAGGAATGGAGAGAGATGAAAAACATCAATCGTCAGCTTTTTGTTGTGACACCTTATTTGTTCATCGATTGCTTTCTCATATGTGCCTTGACCGTGGGCCTTCAGCAGACCGAGTAACCCCTTGCTCAAGCCAGTGACCTTGGGTTCAAGCTGGTGAACTTTGCTCAAACCAGATGAGCCCGCGTTCAAGCTGGCGAACTAGGGGTCTCGAACCTGGGTCCTCTGCATCCCAGTCTGATGCTTATAGCTCAAAGAATTATTTTCAAGTGAGCATACTTGCTAAATAACCAACCATACAGAGATATAAAACCTTACCTGCACTTCAGAAGCCTTCCTTGAACCCTTTCACAGTCTTAATTCTCCATAGGCAAACACCATTTATTAAATTGAACCACACAGTATGTACCATATATCCCCACATATGAGATGCACCATTTTTTGAAAAATTTGAGGTCTAAAAACTAGGTGAGTCTTAATACAGTGGCTGTAGATTGTTTTACTTGCATTTCCCACTTTTTTACACAGATGAGGAGTTGTATGAATTTTGTGATGAATAAAACGTGAGTTCAATAACTTTATACAATACATTCTTTTTCAAATTTCGGACCCAAAAATTACATGAGGAAATACAGTATTCTGTTGAGTGTGGCTTCTTTCACTCATTCTTGTTGTTGCAAAAAACAGTGACTCATCCATCTTCATCACTGTATAGTAATCTATTTATATAAATATACCTAATGCATTTATATTTTCTTCTTTTTATGAATATCTGAGTTTCTTTATTTGATGCTATTATTAATGACAATGCTATGAATGTTGTAAATGCGGTTTGGAAGATATATATGCATTTGTGGGTATGTATTTAGAGCTAACATTGTTGTAATAGGGCTGAATTAGTACAATTATCAAATCATTTCCAAAGTCGTTGAGGTACCAATTTATACTCCCACCAATAGGCAAATAAGTTCTCTCACTCTTTATTTGACTTTTTTACCACTTTAATCATATCTTTTGGTGGATAAAATTCTAAATTTTAATTAAGTCTACTTAACAGTCTTTTCCTTATGATTAGTACTCTGTATACTATTAAGAAATCTTTGGCTACTGTCAAATTTATGAAATTATTATACAATGTTATCTTAAGGAAGTTTTATTATTATAAATTTTATGTTTAGAGCTCCATATAATGCACCTACGATAGATTGTACACATAGTGTGTAATAGAGGCCAAGATTTCCTTTTTTAATTTTATTTATATAAATACTCAATGATCCCAAAACAATTTATTAACAGGATGATCCAATGTGATGTCATCTCTATCACAAATCAGGTGACTTTTGCATATGAGTTTATTTCTGAACTCTATTCTGTTCCATTCATTCATCTATTTGTCAACCCCACTGTGCTAATTACTTATAAAAAGTAGTTTAAATCTCTTAACTTTATTTTTTGTTAATATTGCCTCACCTATTCTTGATCCTTTGCATTTCCATATAAATTTTAGAATTAGCTTGTCACACTCACCCCATACTGTGGAATGAATGCTTCTGCCTGCCCCCTAAATTCATATGCTGAAGCCTAATCTCTGGTGTGATGTTATTTCGAATTAGAACCTTTAGGAAGTGATAAATTAATGAAGGATTAGTAAAAGAGACCACAGAGAACTCCCTCATCTTTTTTGCTGTAGGAAAACAAGGCAAGAAGATGGCAGCTGATGAACCAGGAATCGGATCTCACTGGACTCTGAATCTGTTGGCACCTTGATCTTGTACTTCTCAGCCTCCAGAACTGTAAAAAAAATAAATATTTGCTGTTTATAAGCCACCAGCCTATGACATTCTGTTAAAGCAGCCCAAGTAAATTAAGAAAGACTACAACACCCCCCACCCTGCACCACTTCCACCGGTGCTTATTGGGATTTTGGTTCATTTTGCTTAATCTTGTGTCTTTCAAACTATGAGTATATTTTTAAACTCTTCATTTGGTTCTGTCTAAATATCTTTAGAAAAATTGTGTGCTTTTTAAAGTAGATACTTTGTACATCTTAGAATATTATTAGGTAGTTGATTTATTTTAAAACTGCTATAAATACTTTTAAAGTTTAATTTACTATTTCTTGCTACTAAATAGAAATCAGTTGATTGCTGTATATTGAATTGTATGCAGTTATTTTTTAATTAATTTTAATAGTGTATTAAGAGATTTCTTGAATTCTCCGTGTATGCAATTTTGATCTACCTATAATTATAATTTCATTCATTTCTTCCCAATCCATATATTTTAACATATTTTTTCACCTTACTGTACAATCTATGACCCCCAGTATAATGTTAAATAATAGTGGTAATTAGAAGTAGCCCTTTTTTTCTGACTATAGAAGAAAAGCTTTAAAGATATCATCACTAAATATGATATTTCCATATTTTGTACTTATTGATGTTCTTTTTTTAGATTAAGGGATTCTCATCTATCTCCTATACTTTGTTTTCTAAGACTTGTTCTTTTATTTTGTTTTAAAGCATATTTAACTGACATTTAAATATATCACATAATATTTTTTTATTTCTTAGTTTGATCATATGCTTCTTCTTTAATCTGCAAACTTGGTGAATTACATTAATTGAATTTTAAATATTAATCCATGTTTACATTTCTGATACAATTGACTCATGAATGTGTTTGGGAGGTAATTATTATTTTATTATGTCCTTGTCAGATTTTGACATTAGTTATGTTAGCTTTGTAGAAGAACTTTGAAAATCTTCCTTGGCTCACCGGTAACTCAGTTGGTTAGAATATCACCCAGATATACCAAGGTCATGGGTTCAATCCTTGGTCAGAGCACATACAAAAATCAACCAATGAATGCATAAATAAGTGGAACAACAAACCACTGTTGTTTCCCTTTTTTCTCTCTTTCCCTTCCTGTGCTCTCTAGAACTTATTCAACAAAATTTTTAAAAGATAATATTTTTATCTTCAGGAAGAATTTATATAGTTAATATTAGTGTTATTTTATTTCTTCCTTAAATATTTGGAAGAGTTTCCTGTAACAGTAAGTGTTGAGCCTGACCAGGTGGTGGTGCAATGGATAGAGCATTGGACTGGGACCAGGTTCGAAACCCCCAAGGTCACCAGCTTGAGCGTGGGTTCATCTGGTTTGAGCAAAGCTTACCAGCTTGAGCCTAAGGTCACTGGCTTGAGCAAGGGGTCACTCGATCTGCTGTAGCCCCTCGGTCAAGGCACATACGAGAAAGCAATCAATGAACAACTAAAGTGCCACAACGAAGAATTGATGCTTCTCATCTCTCTCCTTTCCTGTCTGTCTGTCCCTATCTATCCCTCTCTCCTACTCTCTCTGTCTCTGTCAAAAAAATAATTAGGCCCTGGCCAGTTGGCTCAGTGGTAGAGCGTTGGCCTGGCGTGCGGGGGACCCAGGTTCGATTCCCGGCCAGGGCACATAGGAGAAGCGCCCATTTGCTTCTCCACCCCCCCCCCCCTCCTTCCTCTCTGTCTCTCTCTTCCCCTCCCGCAGCCAAGGCTCCATTGGAGCAAAGATGGCCCGGGCACTGGGGATGGCTCCTTGGCCTCTGCACCAGGCGCTAGAGTGGCTCTGGTCGCGGCAGAGCAACGCCCCTGGTGGGCCTGCCGGGTGGATCCTGGTCGGGCACATGCGGCAGTCTGTCTGACTATCTCTCCCCGTTTCCAGCTTCAGAAAAAAAAAAACACAAAACAACAACAACAAAAAAATAATTTAAAAAAGAGTGTTGAACTATAAGATTAACTTCTTTATTAGATATAGCTTTTCCATTTACTCTTACACATTTTTTTAAATGATGTCTTCTGTCTTCTAGGAGTTTATTTCATATAAAATGAGTGAAAATAGGGGAGGGGGCAAATGGGGTAACTGATGGAGGAAAGAGACTTTGAATGAAGCAAGGGGGCATGATATGGTGTGTAGAGGGTGTTGTATTGAGTGGGACACTTGAAATTACGTCAACACAATAAACTAAAATTAAGGTTTTTTTAAAAAATTAAAAATTATTGACATTACTTATATTATCTTTTTATAATTTTTCAGTGTATATAGAATCTATAACAATTCTTCTTTGGAATTTACAGACATGTCATTTTGGGTTTCTGATATTTTTGCCTTCTATCACTTTTCCTTGATCCCAGGATTTATAAATATTGTTATATTTTTTAAAGAATTAACTTTTAGTTTTTTATTGTATATTTTTTCTATTTATTGGACTTCTGTGTGTGTTATTACTTTTTCCACTACTTTCTTTGGACTTAATTTGCTGTTCTTTTTTTTTTTTTTTTTGGTATTTTTCTGAAGCTGGAAACTGGGAGAGACAGCATTTTCTAATTTTTATTGTGATTACTTGTTTGATCATTGTTTATTAATAACTACATAAATTTATAACTAATATTAAGGGAGTTATTTTTCTGTTTATCTTTTGTTACTATATATCTTTTCATTTCTCTTCTTAAAGAAAATGTAATCTCCTTTGAAATTCATTGAAACTTGTTTCATGGTCCATTATATGCTAAATATTGGTAACTTTCCAAGTACACTTCAGAAGAGTATTCTTCTAGTTTTAGGATCCAGTGTTCTTTATGGGTTGATTAGGTCAAGTTTATTAATGGTATTATTCAATCACAATTATAATCCCAGTAAGGTTTTTTTAATGTATTGATAAAAATATGAGAATGTTTTTTTTATATTTTTAACATTATTTTTTTAAATATTTTATTTATTGATTTTTTAGAGAGAGAGGAGTGAGAGAGAGACACACACAGAGAGAGAAGGGGGAGGAACAGGAAGCATCAACTCCCATATGTGCCTTGACCAGGCAAGCCCAAGGTTTCGAACCAGCGACCTCAGTGTTCCAGGTCGACGCTCCATCCCACTGCACCACCACAGGTCAGGCAAAATATGATCTAAGTGGGGAGAAACAGCAAAGGTCAGGTTCATCTCAGTGTATTTTATTATTCTCAGAAACTTGGCCTCATGAGTCCTGATTTCTCTTATTGCTTTCGGATGTCTTAAAATAGCTCTTGTTTGTATTTTATCCAGCCTTTATAGCTGTTCTCAGTAAAAGGGTTGTTCTGATGTAAGTTAATCTGACAAAACTGAAAATGTAGCTCTCCAAACACCATATTTTCACTGATGGCATTACTATTTCCAATGGAACGAGCTCTTTTCCTAAAAATATCACAAAATAAATCTATTTCTAGGCTGAAAATGTGTTTTCCATGTTGCTTGAATTTATTATGTAATAATTTAACTAGCATATTTCTAGAAAACAGAATGGATAATAAAAGAATAAAATTAAAGCTTTCCAAGGGTATATGGGATATTCACATCTAGGGAATGGCAGCATTTACCTCAAATTATCATGTTTCAGAAGGGCTCACCCAGTTATAGGTAAAGCCCATTGTTTTTCTTTGGGAGACATATTATGGTTGAGCCAAAGCTAAGCGTCTGCCAGAACATAGGAACCCCATACACACAATAGTTTTTCTGCCAAAGCCAAAATGATTAACATATGTTGTATATGGGTATGGTGACTATAAGAGTACATGTATTTGCATAAACGTGCCTGTGTGACATGTGGCATGACTGTAGGTATACATATTGATATGCATACAGTTTTTGTAATATATGTGCCCATCTAGCTTATCTGTAAGCATCTGGGGAGAGCTATGTGTACTTTCAAATGGTTGTGTGGGAGCCACGCCCATCAACACACGTGTGTACATCTGGCATAGGTCAATATGTATCAGTAGGCTACTGTATTCAAAGGTTTGAGCTAATGGATTTTGGACGGAGGTATCCTAAGGTGGGGATATAGGAGTAGGAGAGAGGTTACGTAATAGTGTAAACATTATCAAATACATATTAGTATGCTTTGGCACCTTTATTCCCATCATCCTGTGACCTGTCGTCTAATCTCTTATGTTTATGCCCATTTTCCTAAAAGGTATTCTTTCTTAGTACAGAGAACATTTCTATTTCTGCAATATAAGAAAGCCTTACTTGAGTCTTGATTCTTGCAAAACGCCCAAACTTCTGTCTTTGTCTTTCCTGTCAGAATCTAGACTTCCATCTTTGAGTTTTCAGATGCTATTCCTAGTTAAAACAAAAGGGATTCCTTGGACCACATGGACCTGTGTGACCACAAATTTGACCTGTTTCAATAGACTCTTGTTATATTCCTGAACTATATCAGCCTAAATGCTGCTGGGTCATGTTAGGATCCTTTGGGCATTATTTTTAACAAACACACCACACATTTGCCAGTCATTCACCTCTACCTTTTAGTCCTGAGTACCTACCTACTAGTACAGATTCAAAAGAACTTGTGGCTGAGTCTATATGATGTACAATAGCAACCATCATTCACAAACCCCATTATGAAGCTTCACAATGCTGTCTTCATTCAGTTTCTAGAGGCAGCAAAACACTTCTATATATCAAGCCTAAATTTAATAATAGAGTATTTTAATTATACTATATGAGAGTAGGAAAGATAGGGAATGGTTTAATATAATTATTATGGTAATTCCTTACATAATTACTGCTTTACTTAATTAATATTACCAAAAATTTCAAAAGAAGCTTCAAATATACTCATAATAAAAATGATAATCTCTACAATTTTATTTTTAGAAGCTAATTATCATAATTTTTTAAAAATGAAAAAATCCCTGGACCATTTAAAACAAGAGATGTTGAAATTGGGCAAATCTTATATTAAATGAATTTAGTGACACAAGGAGATATTGTGGGTTCACTGAAAACAAATAATACTAAAATAATTGTATGTCCTTCTTAGAAAGCATTAGTACATTAGTATTCTAAGGCAATGCTATCGGTAATATTTCTCAATTTCTATACAATTCCTAAAATATGACTTCCTGAATTATGGAGAAACATGGACTAAAAGTAATTAGGTAAATTTACAGCTGGTTGAAACTCCAGATTCAAAGATTATTAGTTAATGAATTAGTTAACCTGGGCCAGATATCCTATCCTGTCAAGTAGCTATAGATCTTATGGACTTGGCAGTCTTTAGGGGAGTGTTGTTGCTCCTGAATTTCCCTCTGGTTCCATCTAGTGGCTGATTGTGCACTAATCCATTGTTATGGCGTTCATTTTGCTTTGTGTTTACATTGAAAATCAGTTATTTTAAAAGAGCTGTGGTTATATAACTTTGTGTGGGGCTGCTTAACTACTTCTTTGTGCATCTTAATTGCCGATTAGAACAAGTCTATCTTCAGGACCTGGATTATGCTCCAAAACTGTAGGTACAAGCTAACTGAGTCTACTTAAGAGAATCAGAGAATAGGTAATCACTTTACATTAAATACTGTGCAATTCCCGTGAAATAGATTATTTTGATTTTTTTCTCTGAGGCCTCTTCTGCATAACCCATTTATTCTGATTCCTTTCATATCCTTGGACTCTTTTCTTTGTTTATGTATTGTCTCCTGGCTTGGCTCTCTCATTATAGTAACACTAGCACAAATGTTAGACCCAGGTTGATTAGAGTTTTGTGAATTTTAAGTACATCTTTATGCAGAATTTTATTTAAATAGACAGAGAGTTTGGGACTATCTCTTGGCAGATGTAGACACTAAGGCTCAGGGATTTTAAGAATACTGATCAAGTTGTCACAGATAGTTTATCTTGAAGCCTGTGTTCCAGACCAACTTCTTTTTTTCAGCATTCCTCTCCATATATATTGAATATTTCAGCTTTATTGAGATAAAATTGGCAATTAAAATTTTTAAATATTTAAGGTGTACATCATGATGATTTGATTCCAGCCCAATGTTTTAAAGAATAACCTAGGTCCCCTTCTCTTTATCATACTGCTGAGGAGAAAATGCTGTCTTTATCCAATGGCAGAGAGCTTCTTGAGTGCTTTCACCTTCACGTAGCTGTGATTCAGACATCAAATTTGATCAACTTAATCATGGAGATAAACATGCCTCCTGCCCTGTGGGTTACTGGGACACATTCCTCAGAGCACAGATTCACTAGGTCTCAATCTGAACTAGAATACAGTATCCCCTCCTCAACCCCCAAACTCCTCTAGTATTCACAGCTAAAACTATCTTAACCCTACCAACTTGTACTGGATAAAGGCTGCTTGTAATTGACATCACCTTTTTCTTATCTGTTAACAGCAACCTGCCATAGTATGTCAAGAATAAAAAAAATTCCAGTGCTCCTTCAATGCATAAATACCAATATTTAGCAACATCATTATCATACTCATCATCACAAATGATATTTATTAAACAATAATCATAGCAAATAACTGTGCCAAGTACTTTATACTCATTATCTCAGCTAATCCATCTAAGTCCTGAGAAGCAGAACTTACTACATTTTAGACTGTAAGTAAGCTGAAACTTAGGAAAGCTAAAAAATTAACAAAAAGCATAGAAAGAGTAAACTGTAGAGCTAGGATTTCTAATTAAGTGTGTCTCGTGCACCTGGCACCCAGTATAATACCTCCCACAGCTACCCAATTTATATAGCAATAACAGCAGCAATATACATCTCCCCTCATATGTCCTCCTGCTATTATTGTATAATTGATTTTGGATTTAGATGAAATATGAAACCAAATGGTCTTGTGATCTTTCCAATTCTTAGATTTTATCAACCGAATTTTGAATCTTGCCCTACACAAGTCTGAAAAGTAGCTGAGTTGTTTATTATTATTATTATTATTATCATTATTATTATTATTATTTAATTTATTGGAGTGATATTGGTTTACAAAATCATGTAAGCTTCAAGTGTACAACTCAATAAAACATCATCTGCACACTGCATCATTCACCCATGGCCTCAAATAAAGTCTCTTTCTTTCCCCATTGCCCCCTTTTGCTTGCCCCCATCTACCCCCACCCCTTTCCCTCGGTTATCACCACAACGTTGTCTGTGTCCATGTTTTGGGATTAATCACTTCACTTTATTTCATCCAGGCCTCCAAACATCCTCCCCTCTGACAGCTGTCAGTCTGTTTCATGTACCCACGCCTCTGTTTCTATTTTGTTCATCAATTTATTTTGTTCATTAGATTACACATATAAGTGACATTATATGGTATTTGTTTTCTCTGGAGAAGTAGTAGTTTGATACATACATGATGAGTAAACAAGACTCCACACTTTGATGATGAGAAACATTAATTCAAGAGCTGCAGCAAAGAAGGTCTTGCTTTTAGTTTGAAAGAAACTTTATTTTACATGACAAAACAATGGAAACATCAATGATAATATTTGCCAACGTGACTCAGCACACTTCAGCAGAGAATTACCAATTCCTTGTCATGATGAAAAGGAAATTGGAAAGAGGTCAAGTGTCATCATTTTCCTGTACATCAATCTAATGACGCAGGTTTTGCATGATTTGCTGTAAATTAATTTCCTATATCATTGTTTCTGGAGGTATAGGGTGTTAGGAAGCTGTGTGAATTGCAATTTAAGGGACTTAAAGTTATTTTAAAAAAATAACTTATTAAGAAACAAACTTAGACCTAGTTAGGTTGTTAAATATTTGTGTTTAAATAATCTTTAAAATGATCGAATTATAGTAGATAATGTTCAACAGAAATATGCAAGACAGTGGTTTATTCTAATGGTGCATGAATATTTGCATGTAGCAAGTAGAATTCTGAAAATATGACCCAAAAAATGGTACTCACAATCTTGTTTGTCATACGAATTTGTTGATGAAATACAATATAATAATATATAACTGATGATGCAATATAAACTTTAATAAGGTTGTGGTAAAGATATTATTTGATGAATGCTTATGTTTTTAGATTTCCTCAAAGTTATAGAAACAAAATCCAGTTCCATTTGATAATGCAAAATACTTTACATGTCTGCCTAATTTTGCTGCTCTCTAATGTTACTTTCACAAAAAATGCTGATAACACTGCATTAACAAACTTTATATTTACTGTCAGTTATATCATGTACCTATCCAGATGCAATTATAAAAAGAAAATCCAAAATTATAACTCTTATATTATGTCTAAAATAACCATTAGTTTTTCTAAAATGCACTCAAATAATTCTCAAATAATTCTTTATTGTTTGTTTTGGATTGAATAAGTGAAGTAAATATCACTGACTAAAATCAAAATCATGATATCTAATTGATAAACATTTAAATTCATTGCTGGAAGGTGAGTGAAATTAATATTTCCAAACTATACCCACACTTTATTTTTTTATTGATTTTAATTTATTGTGTTTACATAGATTCTAGTGTTGCCCTGAATTTATCCCTCCACCCCCGTATTCCCCTTAACAAGTCCTTTGCCCCCCTTCTCATATGTCCCCTTCCCCCTTCCCTTCAGGTTTATCCCATCCTATCATTCCCTTTCCCTCTGTCCTCTTTTCCTCTGGTCCCTTTGATCCCTCCTCTGTCTCAATTTCATTCCTCGGTTCACATTGTTCATTGGATTCTTCAAATGAGTAAAGTCATATATTTTTCTTTCTCTGCCTGGCTTATTTCACTTAACATAATAGTTTCCAGGTCCATCCATGTTGTCGCAAAAGATAAGATTTCCTTCATTTTCATAACCCCATAGTATTCCATTGCATATCTGTACCACTGCTTTTTAATCCACTAGTCCACTGACAGACACTTGGGCAGTTTCCAGATCTTCACTATTGTGAACAATGCTGCCATAAACACAGGGGTGCATTTCTCCTTAGGAAACAGTGCTACAGTGTTCTTGGAGTATATTCCTAAAAGTGTGATAGATGGGTCAAAAGGCAGTTCAATTTTTAATTTTTATTAATAACTAATTTTCTCAATGGCTTATTTTTTAAAAAATCATCTACCAGGGAAATTAGAAAAACCATGCCTTTCAATTTGCTCCCAATATACAGAATCAATATGTTACTCTCTATCTTTTATAAGCTAGTCAATGAACTGTAATAGTCATTTCTACCTACAGTCATGTCAGTTCAGGCAGGAGCATTATTCCATTTATCAGTAAAAGCACAACATTAAACAGTGATTTTATTATATTATGTATGAACATGGTCCAACGAGTGACAGACCTTTGATTTAGAACTCTGAGTTGTGGACTACTGTTTCTTCTGGTGAAAGCAAAGGCTGCTCAGTTTTCAGCTCTAGGTGATAAGATACTTATCTGCACTACTATCTCAAGTCAATAATACCACATGATGTGCTGCAAAGTGTTTACAGTGACTGGATGTCTCTGCACAAGACATATGAAGATAAAAACAGTGTTTCTCCCTGTATACAAAGTCTGCCATAATCTCCAGAGAAATTGACACCTTTTTGTTTATCAGATGAGATGCTTAGGGAGTTGCAGGAAGGTCACAGATGAAGAGCCTTGGGCTCCTATTTATATAACTCCTAAATTATATATAAACTCCTGAAGAGGAAGAAGTATTGGTCACATATTTATTTGTCTCTCATATCTCCTGGAACAGGTTGAGCTCCCAGAAGGCATTCAGTACCTTCTTGCTGACTTATTTAATTGTTTTGACTCCTGGGCAACCTAATTGTATACAAATAGAAAGTATATAAGTATAAGGTAGTGACTATTACACATACTGATACTGGCTTCTGGTTGCTGGAAATAATTATGGATGAGAAAGACAATGAAAATAGAGGTGCATGTGTACATGCATGTGTGTGTGTGTGTGTTGTGTGTGTGTGTGTGTGTGTGTGTGTGTGTGTGTAGGGAGAATAAACCCTTCCCCTCTTTGTGTCTTTGTTTCAGCAGCTCATAGTATTACCAGATTCAATACTGTATAAAAGCAAATCTAGAAGCATTTAATCCACTCCTTTTAGTAATGAAATTCTCCTAATTTGGAAGTAGGCCAAAATTCTGTAATAAGAAAATTATTATTTCAAAATAAGTATGTAACATCTAAATGCAACCATGGAATAAAAATAAATTTAATTATGTAATCAGTAGAGTATTCTGAATTTAAAAGAGATCTCAAACAACATTTATTTAAATTCCTTTCTTTATTCATTTATTTTAATCAGAAATTAAATTTAATGGGATAACATTGGTCTATAAAAACACATAGGTTTCAGGTAAACATCTCCATAGCATTTAAACCATTGACTGTGTTGTGTGCCCATCACCCAAAGTCAAATCATTTTCCGTCACCGTATTTTTGTCCCTTGTTTTTCCTCTCCCCACCTCCTCCCTCCTTTATTTTATGAATAAGAAAACCAAGGCTCAAAGATGGGAAATAACTTCTTCTAAGTCAAAAATCCAATAAATTTAAGGATCTTGACTTAAAGCTCAGTGGTTCTTGTACCACATGAAGTACCTTACCTGCTATTGGGTCACTTTCCCATTTCCAGTGAGCTTACCAAAGGAACATGGATGGAAACATAGTTTTTTCTGCTCTTTATTGATTATATATAAATAATTTCTCCCAAGCTTTGTGACTTAGGAAGATATATCTCACCCATAGTTAATTTTAATCATTTGTAGATTCTATAAATAATTTTATGATTATTTACTTAATGATATGCAAATTTAACTTTTAGACATTTCACTATGTGGTTGATCATTCTTTCCTAATTTTATTCACATTAGAGGGATCTGTCTGTAATGCAGAGTATTTAAAAGAAGGCCTCTGACTTCTTTTTGTCTGGAAATGCATTCGGGATAATTTAAACTTTTGTAGACAAAGAATATTTGTTTTTGGGCAATAGTGTAGGCAACATTTAAGATCAGGCTTGTCAAAATTCAAAAGGAAAGCCACTCATGGCTTTGTGTCTGAAAATCATAACTGACCTAAACAAATAAAACTATTACTTTTAATTATAGTATTATCACTAGTTTAGGATTATTACCCTCAAATTTTCCTATTCTATATCCTTTTATGTCTGATTTTTGTTGTATCATTCACCAGTCATTTTTGATCATCCATTCCCCTGCTCTTAGGAAAGTAGAAAAGCAGCTCAACAAAATAATAAAAACTTATTAATCTACCATTAAAATTAGATGTGAAACAAGTCATAAATTTTAAAAAAGAGTGACAGATATATAGCTCTTTACTCATTCCCATAATAGGATGTTCAGGTTTTCATGGTGTTATCACCTGCCAACCTATTTCCTTCAAGTTCCTATTATTTCTAAAATAGAATTAATTTTCTTAGTTTAAAGGTTTATTTGCTTCTGTAAATGAATTTATTTCTAATTATAGTTTTCTTTGAGTCATCAGAAAATATGGAGATACTATTTAAAAAAAAATATATATATATATATATATATATATATATATATATATATATATATTTTTTTTTTTTGGCATAAATAAGTTATTGAGGACCTGGCCGGTTGTCTCAGTGGTAGAGTGTTGGCCTGGCGTGCAGGAGTCCCGGGTTCAATTCCCAGCCAGGGCACACAGGAGAAGTGCCCATCTGCTTCTCCACCCCTCCCCGTCTCCTTCTTCTCTGCCTCTCTCTTCCCCTCCCACAGCCAAGGCTCAATTGGAGAAAAGTTGGCCCCGGACGCTGAGGATGGCTCTGTGGCCTCTGCCTCAGGCACTACAATGGCCCTGGTTGCAACAGAGCAACGCCCCAGATGGGCAGAGCATCATCCCCTGGTGAGCATGCCAGGTGGATCCGGGTCGGGTGCATGCAGGAGTCTGTCTGACTGCCTCCTGGTTTCCAACTTCAGAAAAATACAAAAAATAATAAGTTATTGAGCTCAAGATGAGTAGCAAGAAATTTATAAGGTGAAAGCCATATGGACTAAAGCAGCGGTTCTCAACCTGTGGGTCGCGACCCCGGCGGGGTCCAACGACCAAAACACAGGGGTCGCGACCCACAGGTTGAGAAACGCTGGACTAAAGGCTTAAAAGCTCCTTTTAAGAGTCTAGCACAATGCTGTTTTTGTACTTTAGGGTATACAAGAATCACTTGGGATGTTACTAAAATGCAGATTTTGGTTCAATGTGTCTAGACTGAAGTTTGATATTTTTCACTTCTGATAAACAGGTGATGCCCCTGCGCTTAGTCCATGGACCATAATTTGTAAAGAGCTAAACAGTGATTCTTAAATCTGACTGCTCATTAAAATCACCCAAAGAGCTTTAAAATAAACAAGTGTCTGAATCCCATCCTGTGAGATTCTCTTTTAATTGGTCTAGGAAGTGCAGTCAAGGATGGGAATCACTCGCCGTTTCAGCTATCTCTGTACGAATGCATTTTCTTCAATGGACAGAATGGAAACAAGTTAGCAATTGTTTTTTCAAAAGCAGCAGAGATATCACATCTTCTTTATCCATTCATCTATTAATGGATACCTAGGTTTCCTCCACATCTTAGTTATTATAAATAATGCTGTGATGAACATAGGAGTGCATATATCTTTTAGAATTAGTGTATTTGGACTGATCAAGTGGTGGCATAGTGGATAGAGCATCAGACGGGGACGCATAGGACCGAGGTTTTAAACCCCCTGATGTTGCCAGCTTGAGCGTGGGATCATCAGGCTTCAGCATGGGTTCACCAGCCTGAGCGTGTGGTTGCTGACTTGAGTGTGGGATCATAGACATAACCTCAGGGTCACTGGCTTTAGCTCAAAGGTCACTGGCTTGAGCCCAAGGTCGCTGGATTGAGCAAAGGCCCCTTGCTCTGCTGTAGCCCCCCAGTCAAGGCACATATGAGAAAGCACTCAGTGAATAACTACGCTGCCGCAACGAAGAATTGATGCTTCTCATATCTCTTCCTTCCTGTCTCTCTGTCCCTATCTGTCCCTTTCTCTGACTCTCTGTCTCTGTCAAAAATATAAATAAATAAATAAAAAGATTTAGAATTAGTGTTTTTGTTTTCTTCCCATAAATACAATGGAATATTACCCAGCAATAAAAAAGAGAGAAATCTTGCCATTTGTGTTGATATGGATGGACCCTAGAGGGGATGATGCTAAGTGAAATAAGTCAGTCAGAAAAAGATAAGTACTATATAATCTCACTTATATGTAGAATATAAAAAAATGAATAAACAAAACAGAAATAGACTCATAAATACTGAGAACAAGCTGGTGGTTGCCAAAAAGGAGGGTGGAGGAAATAGGTGACTACAGGTCATCCCAGGGTGCCTGACACAGGAATTGGAAAAAAAAAAAAGAAAACAGCAGAAGAGGGATGCCAGTGGCAAGAAAAGCTCAATTGTTCACTCATTCACTTATTCATTCATTGTTTGTTCATTAATAAGCACCTACTATATGCTGGGCATTAGGGAAATTTCTTCCATATGGAACATCTGTTCCAGAAGGGAGAGGAAAAACAAACAAACAAACAAAAAACACAAGCAACAGATTGCTTTCATTGGGAATGTAATGGTTATAATAAGGCAGGAGCATTACCTGATTAATTATATACATGTCCTGTTCTACTAGGACCCTGCAACTGTCAATATGGTCCTAGGACTATAACTAGGGAATTGTTTGGAATGAAGAATCTCAAACCTCACTCTAAACATTCAGAATATAACCTGCCTTTTAACAAGATTTTCCAGATGATGTATACACATTAATGTTTTTTAAATACATATTTTTAAAATTTTATGTATTGATGTTAAAGAGAAAGGAAATGAGAAAAAGGTAAAGACAGAAACATTGATCTGTCCTTGTATGTACAATGACCTAGGATTGAACCCACAACCTTTGTGCATAGGGACAATGGTCTAAACAACTGAACTATACAGCAAGGGTGCACATTAATGTTTGAGAGTCACTATTCTAGGAGTTCTAGGAGGCTCTGTTCTCTTGGAAATTTCTTTTTGCCAAATACACTGTGCACCAACCAGCCCCATTACAAAGGCCTTGGAAATGAAGAGGGAAGAGAAGCATCTAATCAAAGGTGATTATAGAAAAAATGTTTAATAGAAACTTGCAAATAAATTCCAAAATAAAGCCACAACACGGGTACATTTCAAATCTGTCAAGAAAGTATGTATGTAGCAAAAATAAGTAATAATATTTATTGCTAATTTATAGAGCATTCAGGTTTTTTTTTTCTTTCTTTTGGTGATTAGCTCTACATCAGTAGTTCTCAACTGAAGGCAATTTAGCTCATCAGGGAACATTTGGAATTTGGGTTGTCATAACTGTGGAGGGTGTGGAAAGTGGTATCTAGAAAGTAGAGACCTGGTGTACTACCAGGGATACATCTGACAATGCATAGGAAAGACCTCCATAATAATTAAATGGTCCCAGATGTCAATAACAACACTGAGGTTGAGGACCCTGCTCTACAGCATATCAATTTAGGAGAAAACACATGATTTCTTGAAGAGGCAAAATCTCACTTGTAAAAGTAGAGTAAGGCAGTTAAAATTTTCCTCCGGAAATCACTCTATATGAGAAGCTGAATGATCAGCATGATAGAATAGCAGTGTGATATTAAGACATGAAAGTTGGTATGAATGCTTATGTAGTCCTGGGTAGTAAAATTCATTTTCTTTGTGCACACATTAAACATTGCTGATTGGTATTGTAAAAGCAGACAAAGAACAGCTCACTATCTACTTTTTGGTTCTCATTAGTGTTAAAAATGTGAAAACCCAGTAACCATTTAGTGGACACCCTTGTGCTGGTGGCATTGAATAAGGCACTCCCCAGAGGTCAATTTTCAACTTTAATCACTTGTAGGATTAAGTCATTTGTAAAATGCACAATTGTTAAACCTTCTGAGAAGTTCTCCTGGCTGTACTCTTTGTTGTCATTTTATGTGATCATGTTCAGTCTGTTCAGAGTTGTTGAAGTTCTGTTTTTGGAAAACCAATGTCTCATAGTGTGAATGTACCAGTCAGCCTTGAACATTGATAGGAATACTTGTATAGAAACAGGGTCCGTTAACTGTCAGAGTCAGGACTCGATAGTGAAGTACACAATAGACAGTGATAGATAAGAGTTTTGGGGAGTATCAAACCTAGAAAAAAGTAGGGGCTTGGCAGCAGTGATCTGACAAGCTGATGGTGTCAGCCTTCTTAATTTCTCTGCCGCCACTTGGGCTTGCTCTAGAGCAGGGGTAGTCAACATTTTAATATCTACCGCTCACTTTTGTATCTCTGTTAGTAGTAAAATTTTCTAACCGCCCACCAGTTCCACAGTAATGGTGATTTATTAAGTAGGGAAGTAACTTTACTTTATAAAATTTATAAAGCAGAGTTACAGCAAATTAAAGCTTATAATAATAATTACTTACCAAGTACTTTATGTCGGATTGTCACTAAGTGTGGCAGAATAAATCTATATAAAACAACTTACTATAGTTAAATCTATCTTTTTATTTATACTTTGGTTGCTCCGCTACTGCCCACCATGAAAGCTGGAATGCCCACTAGTAGGTGGTAGGGACCAGGTTGACTACCACTGCTCTAGATCCTCTATTTCCAAAATTCAGAACACATTTTTAGGCATGTTTCAGGTGACCTTATGGTGTGCAGGAGAGAAGTATTAGACCTTCCAGTAATAATGTTCTGTCTAAAAATGGAAAGCAATGAGGTTTGCTAATAACTGAGATATGACTTTTACACTTGGTTTGTCTTCAGATATTCAAGAGTCACATGGTGTCCTGAGGAAAACCTGGAGTCTGTTCACAGCTGTGACTTTACTAATTCTTTTTCAATTTCAACATCAGGAAACATATTGTGGTTTCAACATTGTGCACAGGTATGTGATATTATCATCTTAAATGGCACAGTGAATCTTCACACTGTTTCTTGGAATGGAGTATGAGAGTAATATCTGTATTTCCCATTGGATTCACTGGTTAACTGTTGCAAAGTGCAAAACGAAAGTAGTTGAAAATAGATATAAACTTTTTAAAATAACATGATTAAAGTTAATTTGTTGACCCATTCAAGGATGACCAGTGACTGTCAGTAGTGCTACCTCTCAAGCATTTAAACATACACATCAATGCTACACATGTATCCTGTCACTTAATATTAAGTTGGTTTTTATAATGAACAAGATAGTAGTGTTGTTGAAAATAACTCTTGCTATGCAAAGAATGTAATGCAAAAAAAATTGTGGGGATTCCCCATTTCTAGGTAGTTTTTGTTGTTGTTGTTTTTTTGCTGAAAAAGATATGTGTCACCTGACCAGGCCATAGTGCAATAGTGACAGTGTTGGACTGGGATTTGAAGGACCCAGGTTCAAAACCTTGAGGTTGCCAGCTTGAGCACAGGCTCATCTGATTTGAGCAAGGCTCACCAGCTTGAACCCAAGGTCACTGGCTTGAGCAAAGGGGTCACTCGTTCTGCTGTAGCCCCATGGTCAAGGCACATATGAGAAATCAATCAATGAACAAGTAAGGTGCCACAACGAAGAATTGATGCTTCTCATCTCTCTCCTCTCCCGTCTGTCTGCCGCTATCAGTCCCTCTCTCAGTCTCTGTCACAAAAAAAGAAAAAAGATATGTGTCATGTATAAAATCTGAGAACTGCTGGTTACTTCAATAAGTAATAAGTAGACATCAATTTCTTAAATTATTTGAAAATCTCACTAAGGAAGAGTTTTAATGGAATTTCATGTCTTTCACAAATATATCTTTTGTTCTCCCACAGAAGTTCACTGGTTAACTCCTGACAAAACACAAAAAAATCATAGTTGAAATTAAACCTAATATGTGTGTGTGTGTGTGTGTGTGTGTGTGTGTTTAACCAAAGATAGATATTAATGTGCTGGCATTTTCAGAGATGATAAGTGACGATCAGTAGTTCCTAACTCACAGATATATAAAGACACACACACATTCATATTTTATCTATTATATGTCATAAAATTAATCCTATTACAGTGTATGATTAAGTGCTTTTTCACTATATTCACATGGTTGTCCAGCCATCATCACAATCTAATTTGAGAACATTTACATCACCCCACATGAAACCTGTACCCAGTAACTTTCTATTCCCACCTACTTTCAGCCCCTGGCAATTGGTAATAAAGGATCATATACTGAGAATAAGCAAAAATATTCACCTATTTGGTTCAGAAAATAATTTCTCCTGGAATATAAGACTGTGAATCAACTATAATAGTACAAAGTTTTTATAACATATACTATGCCCAATCATAAACAGTTCACTTCAAAAGGACAAACTTAAAAAAACACCAAACCCAGACTAAACTCCTATAAATATTCTTTCTTAAATTATTTTCTTAGACACTACTATGACTCCATCAAGTTCTATATGTAGCCTAATAAACTTACTACAATAAGTCTAATAAACTTTGCTTGATCAATAAGAGTTCTTCCTTACTGGATCTGATAAGTCAGCTTTGAAAATCAACTGATGCTCCTGTTAGACTCTAGGAATCTGTATCTAGAAGTCTCCTTACACTTCCAGTTGGGTTTCTTGGGCAAGAGCCAAGGAACCCCAGCTCTTTCTTGCTTGTGGACCACAGAAGACACACATATTCTTCTTCTTGTCAAACTCTTGGAATGGAAGTTGATTCCAGTATAATCTTCTCTCCTTCACTTTGCCACCAAAGAGCTCACCTTCTTGTCTTACTTGGCTTTGTAGTTTCTAGCAAGTGATGAAATTCTACTCTATTGTTACTTGAAAACCTTAAGGAACATATATGAATATCTGGGCTCCCTTAAGATCCTTCTCTTAAGCTTGAGGTAGGATCCAACTATGCCCACTTTAAGATTGGTTAGAAGCAATGGGTGAGATCACAGCATGGCAGCAGCTGCCTCTAAAGAAATCTCACAATTTTCTCTTCAAAATTTATTTAACTATCTAATATCCTTAGAGAGTTTGAAGATTTGAAAAAATGAGGAAGTTCTAAGTTCCTTTGAAAAACTGAAATTTGTATGACAACCACACTTTGGAATATCATATTTGTTGTATCCTGCTGCCTCATTCAAAACTCCCATTGTGATATTCAGCTACAAACATGTTTTGGGGTAAATGTATTCAATGATTGTTATCCAATGGTTGTTTTACTAAGAAGGATGTGCTGTTAAAAATAAATGTGGGGACCCCTGGCGTAGGCCAGTGCTTGTCATACTGGACTACAGAGAGAACCACCTTGTGACTCTTGTTAAAATGCAGATAAGCAGATTCTCATTTGGAGGCGGGGCTGGAGAGAGGACTGAGATTCTGCATTCCTAACAAGCTCCCAGGAGAAGCAGATGCTGCTGGTCCTCAGATCACACTTGGCACAGCAAGACTCCCGCCAGCCTCCTGTCTCAGGGCTTAGATCAGAATTGTGTAATCTCTGAGCTGAAAAATTGAAAACAGAACAACTAGGATACAATCACTCATCCCTGTGTTGTTTAGGCAAGGAGATGACAAGCAAGGATCTGGATCATGTGTTGGGCAGAATATGAGCGCTGGTTAGGATTACAAAGTGGTGGTGAAGGAATAGGCAGATATCAAAAGGAGCCTGATTAGAAATCTGAGACATAGTAGGCTGAAGAAAAGAACAGATCAGAAAAACAACAGAAAATAGTGGGAGGAAGGATGCAGACAAGACCAATATAATCTGGCATTTCTATTCCACATTTCTTTAGGTGAACACATTTCTAAACCTTAGTTTTGCTGTGCTCTTCAGCAATTTTTTCTCTTAATAAATATTAAAAGAACTTGAAGAGGTGAGAGATAGTCTGATAGTTGGGGAGACACAGGTCCAGTTTGACACAACACACTTACTGATTGTTGTTTTTTGCTTATTTACAAACCCATTGCCACTATAACTCATTGGAAAATTTTATTTTGAGAAGTGTCCAAACTAATAGTAAAAGTATTGCAGAAGTTGATAAAATAGAATTATGAAAAATTTCAGCCTATTCAAAAGATATATTTAATTATATTGTAAGTTTGCTGGAGCTAGGATAATTTTCAGTTTCTTTGTCAAAAACTACTCATCATAATTTTGTTTGTGTAGTTAATATAGAAAATTTGAGGAAGGTGTAGGGGTTGGTCACTTTTAGCAGTGTTTTTTTTTTTTGAAAGAATACAGATAATATAATATTAAATATAAAGAAAAAGTGTCCATGAGCAAGAGTTTCCACTTATGGACTTTTGGGTTTAGGAGGAATTGACCATGTTTTATGAAGAGTTCTCACAAGCAAAAGTGACAAAGTATCTACTACATACATTCTCCGTTTGTAAATAAATATATTGAAACAAACTGTTAAGTGAGGCACTTTGCAGGCACCACAGTCATCAGGGGCTAAAAAATCAGTGTTTTTGCTCCAAAGACATAAAGAAGAAAAAAATGAAAAAGAAAAGCAAACAAAATTTTAAAAGTGTATTTTTAGTTTACTCACTGAACTAGAGAGAAAAGTATTTTTACTTCTCAACCTTAAAAAAATTTATAATGGTTCTAGTTACAAGAGGTTGTGGGTTATTTCAGATGTAACTTACTGTCTTGAGAGTTGAGAAATAAATTTGACTCCAGCTAAGCAATATATGTGGTTGCCATAAAATGATAATATTTACATATATATATATATATATATATATATATATATATATATCAACCAATGACTAGCATATTATCTGAAATCTATGCCTTGGTTAACTTTTTTTTAATTTTTATTTATTTATTTATTTTTTACAGAGACAAGGAGTGAATCAGAGAGAGGGATAGACAGGGACAGAAAAACAGGAACAGAGAGAGATGAGAAGCATCAATCATTAGTTTTTCATTGTGCATTGCAACACCTTGGTTGTTCATTGATTGCTTTCTCATATGTGCCTTGACCACAGGCCTTCAGCAGACCGAGTAACCCCTTGCGGGAGCCAGTGACCTTGGGTTCAAGCTGGTGGGCCTTTGCTCAAACCAGATGAGCCCGCGCTCAAGCTGGCGACCTCGGGGTCTTGAACCTGGGTCCTCTGCATCCCAGTCCGACGCTCTATTCACTGCACCACCGCCTGGTCAGGCTGCCTTGGTTAGCTTTTAAAAAAATAATTTTCAAAGTCATTATATTTATATGCTGGTATCTTCCTTACAATTTTTGTCTCTTCTATTTGGGAACAGTATTATAAGTGTTTTATGATAGAAAAAATAATTGCAGATGGATCATGAATATTCTTTAAATGAATCTTAAATTTTATCAGAATAGTTGAGTCATTTGTGTTTCTCAAACACAGAAGCAGTAAAAAAAAATTTTTGTCTACTTTTTTTTTTTTACTTTCTCTACCAGTTTCTGGATTATTTAAAGCTGAAGAAACTTTCACAGTATTTTTATGTAAGGAATTGAGAACCTGTGGATCTGACCCGAGATAGGCAGGATGGAATCTCTTATATTACCATTTTAACTTTCTTTTACATAATGAAACACAAAAGGAGAAGAGGAAATAAATTATGACCACATCCATTAAAGTAACTGAAAACTTGAACTTCCAATTCTTTCTCTATCCACTGATTACAGATTCCAGGCTCTTCTACCCCATGGATATGCCTATCCATACTTTCCTGGTGACCCATTTTTGCCACAAAATGCCTACTTCAACAGATTAATTGAGTAAATGATTATAGATTTTGTACTTTTCAGAATTTTTCAAAAATTTCAATCATATTGATTTGGGACAATCTTGGAAGGGAACCTTTTGAGATAGATGTGTATCGCACGTCACTGAAACCAAGACAATATACAGATAAGTAATGTATGTCCATGTAATGATCCTGGCCTGTGAGAATAGTAGCTGCTTAGTGCTGTTTCAATTGGATATTCATTTCCCTAGGGAAATGTATGCCTTGGGCTATTCATACTTCTGAAAAAGAAGGTGTCAGATTTCTATTGCCCATGGAGATGTTAATTCTTTAATTAATGTCTTTGGTGCATAAATAATAAAATTGCCTTAGAAACTTGAAGTTTTGTTTTATTGTCTTAATATTCTGTAGCTAGCTTAAGGACTCAGAACATCTGTAAAGTGAAACTGGAAAATTACCAGTATAATCTTGGGTTTGTAAAAACATATTAGAGTAACACTGCCTTTTGATGCTTTATATAGGCTATAAATGAACCTGTGCAAAGGAAAATGGATTTCTGCCAATCTCTAGACTAGTAATTGAATTAAAATGACATAGTATGATATTTGAAAACTAAGCCATACACACACGTACACGTGTACACACACGCGCACACACACACGCGTGCGCACATGCACAAATGCTTACCCTGGTATGTATCTCCCCTAGGTCAACAAATGCAGTAGTGATATAGTCTAAGGAGACAAAACTCTACCATCCACACTGTGAAGATGAGCTCATTTTCTGCAAAAACATACATTTCAATCTGTTCTTTGGCAAACAACTGTGAGTATCAAAGAAAATCTGACTAATTGGGCTGGTTTTGGTCCTAATTTGTCTTTTGGAGTCATATTTGCTTAATTTGAGCTCAACAATGTATTATAAAAACTTACCATCACTTTTATCTTCTCATCACTCTACTTAGTACAACAGAATTAAAAATTATTGTTGGTAGTCAATAAAAGATAAATAATGGGCAGGGCAGCATACTTAGATGACATGAGCAATGGTGATATAGAAATTTATATTTCTCTTGAAATTTGTTCTATTATTATTATCCTATGAACTGGAAGCTTTCTGTCTCTACAGGGCTTACACCAAGATTTTCTAACCCTATGCTTTCTCAATTAGTCCTAAATTCTATTTAGAGAAATAATGTTAATTTCTTTCCTAACACTTCACTCTATTCAATGAATATCAAGTGCTCTTAATGCTTCCCAGTCAACGCTCTCCTTGACGGGTGGCTCAAATATTTAAACTACTGAGAATCATCTATTTTCTGCATATATATGTGATTCAAACTCCCTGACTCATGGTAAATAACATCCCATTTTTATATCCCAACTTGTTGGAGGAAGTTCACTGTTTTCTTTTTTAATGCTAAGGTACTAAAAATAAGAATAATTTCAACAATACAAACCCACAATGTTTGAGTAATTTTATTTCAAGTGATGAACAATATTTATAGTGATACCAAATTAATTTACAAAAGCAAAATGATGTTCTGACTAGTTTTAGGAGAAAGGCATTGGAACATATCTCTGAGAAATAATAAAAATGTTAACATCCTGGTATGGAATTCTAAAAAAATCTACCATAAGGTATTTTTAAATGTATGTAGGTTTATATTTTAGGTTTTGGAACAGAAGATAGGTGGGTAGAGATATGTAGGAGCCGAATAGCACAGAGAACACACTTTGTTATTCATTGTGGTTCTGTGGAGAAAAATTACTAAAAGAGCGGAGCTACAGCCAAAATTGGCAATGACTCTTGGTGTTGAGGATCCAGGGATGCCTGGGAACTTGTATTCTTAGGACTGTACTGTGAAACACAAAATAAAATTTCAATAGTGCCAAAGAAGATGACTACTTAGCAGGGATTTGTAGTTAAGCAGCATCTATCTTAGAAGTTACTTACTAATCTGTATCAATGAATATATAACTTAGTTATTTAAATCCCCACTGTTTTTCTTTTGATTAGGGCTTCATAAGCTCTAGGCTATGTTATAGAGATAGTTCTTCTAAGTTTTCAAGCTTGGCTACTAACTTACAATGACTGACTATCAAGAATATATTTTGAATTTCTTGAACTTTAGCATTATCCAAACATTGAGATAAATAAGATCCACTCTACAAATGAAGATCCCCTCATTCTCCTGTATTATTTCCCAAAATCAAAAATGTTTTGGGAAATAATTCTAATTTTTTTAAGATTTTATTTTTATTCATTTTGGAAAGAGAGAGAGAAAGAAAGAAGGGGGAGGAGCAGGAAGCATCAACTCCCATATGCTCTTTGATCAGGCAAGCCCAGGGGTTTTTTGTTGTTGTTGTTGTTTTGGGTTTTTTATTTTTTATGGCAGAGTCAGAGAGAGTTAGAGAGAGGGAAAGATAGGGACAGACAGACAGGAAGAGAGAGAGATGAGAAAAATCAATTCTTCGTTGTGGCTCCTTAGTTGTTAATTGATTGACTTCTCATATGTGACTTGATCGGGGGGCTACAGCAGACCAAGTGACCCCTTGCTCGAGCCAGCAACCTTGAGCTCAAGCTGGTGAGCTTGTTCAAACCAGATGAGCCTGTGCTCAAGCTGGCGACCTTGGGGTCTCAAACCTGGGTCTTCCACATCCCAGTCCAACACTCTATCCACTGCACCACCGCCTGGTCATGAGAAGTAATTCTAAATGGTTGAAATAATTATTTTTTTAGTCTTATAAGGAGGAAATAATGTACACTTCATTTTCTACACAATTAGATAATCAAATATCCAACATATTCAGTCACTTGGTAAGTGTGATGTTGATGGCAAGTTTAGATAAGAGAAAAATAGAAGACATTTTAATCCAAGAAATTATTAGTATTAACTGGGCAATTTGGGAGAATGAAGACTTTAAGGTAATTTCTAACATTAAAATCAGATTTTCCAATATTTACATCAGAAAGAAATAAATATTCTTTCTATGTGACAGTAAATGACAAGAGCCATAAAATGGCACAAAATAAGTCATATATTAACAAGATTTGAAATGATGAGGAAAACCAACAAGGTGAAGGGAACCAATTAACCTTAAGGATGGGTAGATTTTAACAGAGAAATGATGAACAATGAATTCTATACAATGTAAATAACATGGGAGTAAAAATTAATGCAGTAAAAGCAATGCATCATCAGAGAATGGTGAATATTTGAGTCCAGTTGGATCAAAAAGCTCTTGCACTAGAGTAGCAAAGAAGAAATTCACTTTTGGAAAATTCTGATACTCGGGTAAAAAAATATGAGCATATTTTGTGTATATTTGACTTAAAAAATGGACACTCTCCTTGAAGCACTTCATGAAGAAAAATCTGGAAGTATAAAAAATTAACTGGAAATAGGAGACAGTGGGGGCCAATAAGAAAAATATTGAAATAGCTTCCGCATAAAATGGTAAGGTCTGAGCTTTGATGTGATGATGGCAAAAGAAAGGACAGCACCACTGTGAATGGTCGTGAGAAAGAAAAGCTCAGTATGATTTACTCTCTGGTCTTGCAAAGTACAAAACAAAAGTCAAAATAACAGAATTTCAGAAAATAGTGACTTGGAGATCAAAGTGATTTTAAGAGAGAAACAGAAATACAAGAAAGGATTTAGCTGCTATTAAATGAAATACTGACCTTTAAGTAGGATAATTCCTTCAGTGTCCGTAAAACAATAAAGTAAGAGTTCCAGCAGTATTTTTATTTCTAAAAAATATTTAACACAAATAATTTGAATGCTTGTTAATTCTTGGTGGTAAAAATGAAGCTATTATGTTTTTCTCTGTAATTGTATGGTTCTTTTCTTTAAGATAGAAAAACAAATGAAGGCATTAAGAAAAATGAGTAGGTTAAGGAATGAGAGCTCAAGGAAAATGAGCTTAGCTTATTCTTAGTTTGGCAAAAGATGAGAATATATGCAGATAAAATATAATTGTCAAAATGAAAAGATGGAGGGTAGTAGAGAGGAAAGAACTGATGATACAATATCATGGAATTGGCTAGATTTCAAGGAATCAGATTATTAGCATTGACAGAAAAGTGAGAATCTTTCTCTGCTAAAATGAGGAGGATGGCTAATTTTTACAGAGGCATATAGTGGAAATGAGGAGCGAAAGTGATTAGAAAGTAGATTTTCTAATTATATGGACTCAATCATTCAACTACTTTGCAGATATATTCATTTATTATGAGTAAGAGATGCTGTGAATAAATTACACTCTTGAGTATATAAAGAGTTTGAAATGGCTTCTCTGGTCATTATAATAGGAATTCAATGAGAAGTATATATATATATATTTTTATTGTTGAGGAGCACTGAAAGAACACATGGGGTTACAAAACATTAATTTGTAGTATATTTTCAAAGCAAACAATAGCAACTTTCTTCAGCTCAACTCTTGATAGCAAGAGATTGGTATTTGGCAAGGTATATATGGTAGTTCAGAGTGAGAAAATTTCCATATGAGAAAGAAAATAAGAGGCCAAAACATCCACAACTGATAGTTGGCTTTGTTGCTATCAGATAAGCTATAGTAGATTCTCACTGAATATAGTTTTTTTAAATATCAACATTAGACAAAGACTCTCTGTGATGGTGAAAAAACAAGACTACTCAGTGATTGTGCTGCAATAGAAATATGAATGGCAACAACAACAAAAAAATCTTTGTGTAACTACAAAACTGACCAAATATTCCCCTCTCTCTGCTAAATTAAATGAACACTACCTACTGCCCAGTGACAATTCTAACCATACTTAGTTCCTTCTGACACCTATAAAAAACTGTATCTGCTTTCTGCAACATGTACTCTAGAACAAAATTTCACTTCCTTGTAGCCTCCCTAAAATTAATTAGTATAAACTCAAATCTTAGAGTAATCCCCCAACTCCTTGTTAGAGTGTTCCACTTTTTCCTCATGGTTTAGTCTCCCTTGTTGCAACAATAAAGTTAACTTTGTTGACTACAGGTATTTCTCATGGTCTCTTGTGAGAAGGTATCACCATAGAGCACAAAAGGTTGCACTTTTATCAATAGCTCAATTAATCTTCAGTTCAAACTAGGAGGGCACAAGTGAAACCACAAAGGTTTATTTAATAGATAAAAAATGTGAACAAAAATCACAGCAATGGTGAAGAACTATTTAATGTATGAGTGATTGTGGAAAGGGAACATCAAAAACAGATTTCAATATGTACTGAGCACTATTATTTATAGCCCCAAGCACAGTTTCTTGCACTCAGTAGACCATACTCTGATGAAAGACTAATTTTTATTTTTAAGATGCAACTTAGAGGGGGAGACCAAATGGCAGCAGAGTAAGCAGATGCACAGACTCCCAGCTCACATCACCAAACTGGATTACAAAATTAATTTAGGAACAATCAGTGTGAAAAACCAACTTTGTACTACAAGAACAGCTCTCAAAAACCAAGGAGCAAAGAAGAAGCCACATCAAGACAGGTAGGGAACACGAAGGTGATGGGGCTCCCCTGCTTCCAGGAGCAAAGGGCAGTGAGGCTGAGAGCCCAGAAGGGCTACCATTCCAAGGAAAAGAGCAGAAAATATTGCTCACAGCCACTTGCTTGGGGACCTGGGAATGAAGTGTGCTGAAAGGGCTGGCTTGTCTTCCAAAAGGAAAGTGGGGAGAGAGAGAGACAGATGGTGATGGGCAGAGGAATGTATGGGATGACCTGAGAAGCTCACTCACCCAGTGCAGAGATGGCCATAGCTGGGGGAGGGGTTTATCCCTCCATACAGCACAAGCCTAAAGTGGTTCCAGGTGACCCACCTCCAGAAAGCTCTCCAGCTCCAATCAGTGCAACAAGGCAGCTGAAAACAGGAAGTGGGGAGGACGGGCAGTAACTCAGCTCTCCATGGAAATCTGATATACACCTCCCCCTACTGAAGCTGAGAAAAAACCTCACCCCCAGAGAGAGTAACTGGTAGATCACTCTTTCAGAGTCTCAGGTTACAACCACTTCATTCCTGGTTACAGTTTCAAATAAGCTCCCTGCTGAGATCAGTAAACAAGATTACCACCGATTTAATAAAACTGAGAAGAAAACAAATAAATCAAGACTTCAAAGCGGCTCTACTAGAAAAGCCAAATCGAACAACAGATTACAAACAACAGCCAATGCCAACCCAAGAAGACCTAGAAATAACACAACTGAAAATTGGAGGCAGACTACACCAACCCTCAACTTAGCCAGCTGTACAAACAACACACCCAAACAAGAAGAGTATACACAGACAAAATGGGAAGACAGAGAAGTGCTATCCAAATGAACCAACAAGAGAAAACTCCAGAAAATGAACTGAATGAGTTGGAAATAAGCAAAGTACCGGATGTAGAGTTTAAAATAATAATTATTAGAATGCTGAAAGATCTTAGAACAACAGTGGATGGTCACAGTGAGCACATAAATAAAGAGATAACAAGCATCAAAAAGGACATTGATATAATAAAAAAGAACCAGTCAGAAATGACAAATACAATATCAGAAATGAAAACTACACTAGAAACAATTAAAAGCAGGCTGGATGGAGCAGAGGATTGAATCAGCAATTTAGAAAACAAGATAAACAAAAACACAAAAGTGGAGCAGAAAAAAGAAAAGAGGCTGAAAAAATCTGAGGAAACTCTAAGAGAGCTCTGTGACAGCCTAAAGAGAAGCAACATCTGCATCATATGGGTTCCTGTAGAAGAAGAGAAAGAACAAGGGATAACGATCTTGTTCAATGAAATCATAACCGAAAACTTTCCTAAACTGATGCAGAAAAAAGTCACACAACTTCAAGAAGCACAGAGAACTCCATTAAAGAGAAACCCAAAGAAAACTACACCAAGACACATCATAATTAAAATACTAAAGCTAAGAGATAAAGAGAAAATATTAAAAGCCGCTAGAGAAAAAAAGGCTATCACCTACAAAGGAGCCCCCATAAGAATGACATTCAACTTCTCAACAGAAATACTTGAGGCCAGAAGAGAATGGCAAGAAATATTCAAAGTAATGCAGAACAAGAGCCTAAAACCAAGACTTCTTTATCCAGCAAGGCTATCATTTAAAACTGAAAGAGAAATAAAAACCTTCCCAGACAAAAAAAAAAAAAAAAGAAAAACGTGAGGAATTTATTACAACCAAACCAATGTTGGCAGAAATGTTAAGGGACCTGTTGTAAACAAAACAAAAAGGGAAAAGAATATAGTAAAAGAGTAATATAGATAGCTTTAAAGAATAAAATGGCAATAAACAACTACTTGTCAATAATAACCTTAAATGTAAATGCATTAAATGATCCAATCAAAAGACATAACATGGAGATGACGTCAGAGTAATGGAGGGGTAGGAAGCGATACCAATAAATCTCCCCCAAAACTCAACAAGATCTTCAACCAGAAACAGAAAAACCTATACTTGGAGCCTCCAGATGCTTCACAATACACCCAAAGGTATGGTTGAGTGAAAAATTGGCTAAATATATAACCAAACCCCAAAGGAAATAGGGAGTAAGAAATGCTCCGCCTTCCTCACTAACCTAAACAGGGCGGCTTTCTCTGGTAACTGTGAATATAGAAACTGAGGCGGGCAAAGGGGGTGAATAGATCCAGGCCGCGGCACAAACGGCCGAACCAGGCTGTGGCATGGAGATCCAAGCCGAGGAAAAACTGATCCTGTGGCAACCCGGGCAATACAAGCTAACACTCGCGCCAAACCCAAACAAAGAAAGACAAGTGGAGCGGCCATTTTACCCGGTCTCCTGGTCGGCGTGCGTGCAGTTAGTGGGCGAGAGATTTCTTCCTAAGCCCCGGAAGTGGGTGCCCATGTTGCCCCACGGAGAGGCAGGGTCAGAGGCCTTTCTGTGGGCCAAGAACAGAGTCTCTGGGCAGCCCCAGTGCCCTGGGAAAGCCACGCATGAGAGGGAGTGAGAACTAATTCCAACGGTGGAGATTTTCCGTGCTGGAGGGGGTTTCACTCAGAGGGAAACGCGGCCGGCCTCATATCCTGGTTTGCGCGCACAGATAGTGAATGAGAGATTCCTCCGAGTGCCTCGGCAGTGCGCGCCCGTGTCATCGCACAGAGGGGCAGAGTCAGGGGCCTTTGTGTGGGCCAAAGCGGAATCTCGGGCTGCCCCAGCGCCTTGCAAAAGCCGCGCACGGGGACGGAGCGAGACTCAATTCCAACACTGCAACTTTTCACTGCGGTTGGGGGTTTCACTCAGAGCGTGAGACTGCTGGCCAGATATCCTGGTCGCAGACAGTGAATGAGAGTTTCCTCCAAGTGCCCCGGAACTGGGTGCCTGCCTGTGTTACCGGACAGAGTGGCAGAGCCAGAGGTCTTTGAGTGGGTGGAAAGCCCGCCTGATTATGCTAGCAGCTCTGACTGACTGAGCCTTACCCAGAGCCCTGTGCTGAGTGGAAATAGAGTGGGGAGTTGCCAGCAATTTGAGCCTCTTACTATCCAGGCAGAGGCAGCCGCAACCCCATAGCTGGATTATCAGGCTACTAATTGAGGAAGGAAAGACTAGGAGAAAGGCTCCAGGAACACGGACTCTCTCACTGTCGGAGCCTATAAATACTAATGAGCCTTGACTGCCAACGAGACTAAAGCACAATACATGACATTGCCATAGAGACTTATCAACTGCAAACCTCTACCTGAGCGTGCCAAAGGGGCAGAACCCGGGGTACAGAGTCACCGACCAGGAAGAGGGAGAGAAAAGAAAAAGCAAGAAGATAACCTCTCAAAATTAAGAATAATCTGCAGACTTTATAACCTATCCCATTTTATTATATTTGTTCGTTTGTTTCTCTTATCTTCATTCTTGATGCTTTTTTTCCTCCTCTAATTTGGCCGATTAACTCTCTGCCGGTCTTACTCTCTCCTCTCCTTGAACTACACTACCCATAAGTGTTACATCTCCCATTATCTTTTCTCTTCTCTTCCTTTCTCTCTATGAAGGTTGCACTCCAAAACCCTTAACTCTCTCTCTCTCTCTCTCCTTTCTTTTTTCTTCTTTTAGTGGTTCCCTCTTTTTTACTCTCTCTCTCTCTTTCTTTTCTCCCTCTATATTAGTTTCTTCCTTTCTCCTTTACGTCTCCTCTCAATCAAACCTCAATAACAAACAAATTATCTTATCTGGGACTCAAACTTATGTTTGTGGCATTTTGGGGGGTTTTTACTTCACCTTTTTAACTCACTAGCAGTGCACCCATCCCTGGCTCTCCATATTATCTAGTTCTTGTTCCACTAAATACAATAGTAATTTTTTAATTTGTCCCCCCATTTTTCCGTTTTCCTTTTATTCCTCTCATCATAACTCTTAGACAACCAACACCTAAAAGCAAATCATTTTATTCTTGACCCAAATTTTTTCCTTATTTGCTTTTTGTGGGTCCATACGCTCTTTTTTTTTCTTTTTTCACTTTTTTTCTTTTTTCTTTTTTCTTTTTTTTTTTGCCCCTTTATTACTTTTCCCCAATTCAGGCCCTCCATCACAGGCACTGTTTGTTATAAATCACAGTTCACCACAAGATTTTCTCAAGAAAGAGGCGAGAGGAGAGGAGAGGAAAAAAGGAGGGGGGAATAATTTCCTTTTTTTTTAATTTTTATTTTATTTTATTTTTCTTTATTTCATTATTAATTTTTTTTAAAAAAAAACAACTCTTTTCGATTTGTTATTTTTTTATTTTTTTTAACTTTTTATTCTTTATTAAATCTCATTAATACTATCAACAAAACCACCCTCAGATGCCATTAAGGAAGAGAAAATCGAATATCATGGATACAAAAGAAAGAGAGGTAACACAGCTAGATGAGGAAAAATCTATGGAGAAAAAATTTAATATATTGGAAACCTTGGAGCTAAATGACAGAGAATTCAAGATAGAAATCCTAAAAATCCTCCGAGATATACAAGAAAACACAGAAAGGCAATTTAGGGAGCTCAGAAAACAACTCAATGAACACAAAGAATATATGTCCAAGGAAATTGAAACTATAAAAACAAATCAAACAGAGATGAAAAACTCAATTCACGAGCTGAAAAATGAAGTAACAAGCTTAGCTAATAGAACAGGTCAGATAGAAGAGAGGATTAGTGAAATAGAAGACAAGCAACTTGAGGCACAACAGAGAGAAGAAGAAAGAGACTCAAAAATTAAAAAAAATGAGATAGCCCTACAAGAATTATCTGACTCCATCAAAAAGAATAACATAAGAATAATAGGTATATCAGAGGGAGAAGAGAGAGAAAATGGAATGGAGAACATACTCAAACAAATAATAGATGAGAACTTCCCAAGCCTGTGGAAAGAACTAAAGCCTCAAGTTCAAGAAGCAAACAGAACTCCGAGTTTTCTTAACCCCAACAAACCTACTCCAAGGCATATCATAATGAAATTGACACAAACCAATAGCAAAGAAAAAATTCTCAAGGCAGCCAGGGAAAAGAAAAATACAACATATAAAGGAAGGCCCATTAGATTATCATCAGATTTCTCAGCAGAAACTCTACAAGCTAGAAGAGAGTGGACCCCAATATTTAAAGTCCTGAAAGAGAGGAACTTTCAGCCATGAATACTATACCCATCAAAGCTATCCTTCAAATATGAAGGAGAAATAAAAACATTCACAGATACAGAAAAGATGAGGGAATTTATCATCAGAAAACCCCCACTCCAGGAATTACTAAAGGGGGTTCTCCAATCAGATACAAAGAACAAAAAAAAAACAGAGCCACAAGTAAAAGCTCCAAGAAGAACACAATAAAACCAAATTTAAACTGTGACAACAACAAAAAGAAAGAGGGGGAGAAGATGGAGATTAACAGTAGCAAAGGACGATGGAGTGCAAAAGTACTCACAAAATAGTTCGCTACAATGAACAGGATAGGGACCCTTTTCATTACTCAAAGGTAACCACCATTGAAAAGACATAACATAGCTGTGTGGATAAGAAAACAAGACTTGTACATATGCTGTCTACAAGAGACATGCCTCAAAACGAGAGATACACATAGACTGAAGGTAAAAGGATGGAAAAAATACTTCATGCAAATGGAAATGAAAAAAAAGCTGGGGTAGCAATACTTAGACAAAATGGACTTTAAAACAAAGGCTATAGTAAGAGACAAAGAAGGTCACTATATAATTATAAAGGGAGCAATCCAATAGGAAGATATAACCGTTAAAAATATCTACGCACCTAATATAGGAGCACCTAAATATGTAAAGCAGAATTTGATGGATATAAAGGATGAGATCAACAGCAATACTATAATAGCAGGGGATTTCAATACCCCACTAACATCATTAGATAAATCCTCAAGAAAGAAAATTATCAAAGAAACAGCAGACTTAAAGGACACACTAGATCAACTGGATTTAATAGATATCTTCAGAACCTTTTACTCTAAAGCAGCAGAATATATATTCTTTTCAAGTGCTCATGGTACATTCTCTAGGATAGACCACATGTTAGGGCACAAAAGGGGTCTCAAAAAATTTAAGAAGATTGAAATCATATCAAGTATCTTCTCTGATCACAATGGCATGAAACTAGAAATCAACCACAACAGAAAAACTGAAAAATACTCAAACACATGGAAACTAAATAACATGTTATTAAATAACAAATTTGTTAACAATGAGATCAAAGAAGAAATAAAAAAAAAGTTCCTAGAAACAAATGATAATGAGCATACAACAACTCGAAATTCATGGGACACAGCCTTACCATGCAGTGGCACAGTGGATAGAGCATCAGACGAGGATGCGGAGGACCCAGGTTCGAGACCTCGAGGTTACCAGCTTCACCGTGGGCTAACCAGGTTTGAGCAAAAATGCTCACCAGCTTGAGCCCAAGGTCACTGACTCGAGCAAGGGGTTACTCAGTCAGCTGTAGCCCCATGGTCACGGCACATATGAGAAAGCAATCAATGAACAACTAAGGTGTCGCAATGAAAAACTGATGATTGATGCTTCTCATCTCACTTTGTTCCTGTCTGTTTGTCCCTATCTATTCCTCTCTCTGATTTTCTCTCTGGCTCTATAAAAAAAAAAAATAGGACACAGAAAAAGCAGTACTGAGAGGGATGTTTATAGCATTACAGGCATACCTTTAAAAAACTAGAAAAAGCTCAAATAAACAACTTAATCCTGCATCTAAAAGAACTAGGAAAAGAACAGCAAGTAAATCCCAGAGATAGTAGAAGGAAAAAAATAATAAAGATCAGAGTGGAAATAAATGACATAAAGGATAAAAAACAATACAGAGGATCAATGAAACCAAGAGCTGTTTCTTTGAAAGGGTAAACAGTATTGATAAACTTTTAACCAGACTCTCCAAGAAAAAAAGAGAGAGGATTCAAATAAATAAAATTAGAAATGAGAGTGGAGGAATAACAACAGACACAACAGCAATACAAAATATTGTAAGAAAATACTATGAAGAACATTATGCCAAAAGTTAGACAACCTAGGTGAAATGGACAAATTTCTTGAAACATATAGTCTTTCAAAACCCAACCTGGAAGAATCAGAAAATCTAAACAGATCAATTACAACAAATGAGATAGAAACGGTTATCAAAAAACTCCCAACCAAAAAAAGCCCTGGGCCAGATGACTTCACAAGTGAATTCTACCTAATATTCAAAGAACTAACTCCTATCCTTCTCAAGCTATTTCAAAAAATTCAAGAGGAAGGAAGACTTCCAAACTCCTTTTATGAGGCGAGCATAATTCTGATTCTAAAACCAGGCAAAGACAACACAAAGAAAGAAAATTATAGGCCAATATCCCTGATGAATTTAGATGCTAAAATCCTCAACAAAATATTAGCAAACTGGATTCAGCAATACATGAAAAAAATAATACATCATGATCAAGTGGGATTTATTCTGTGGAGGCAAGGATAGTACAATATTTGTAAATCAATCAATGTGATTCATCACATAAAAAGAAGGAGGAAAAAAGCACATGATAATTTCAATAGATGCAGAAAAAGCATTTTATAAAACCCAGCACCCATTTATGATCAAAACTCTCAGCAAAGTGAGAATACAGGGAACATACCTCAACATGATAAAGGCCATTTATGAAAAACCTACAGCCAACATGGCAAAACTAAAAGCAATCCCCTTAAGATCAGGAACAAGGAAGGGGTGCCTCTTTTCACCAGTGTTATTCAACATAGTACGGGACGTCCTAGCCACAGCGATTAGACAATAAGAAGAAATAAAAGGCATCCAAGTTGGAAAAGAAGAAGTAAAACTATCGTTTTCAGATGATATGATACTGTATATAGAAAACCCTAAAGTCGCAGTCAAAAAACTACTGGACTTGATAAATGAATTCAAAAGTTGTCAGGATATAAAATTAATACACAAAAATCAGAAGCATTTTTATACACCAACAATGAACCATCAGAAAGAGAAATTAAGAAAACAATCCCCTTAACTATTGCAACAACAACAAAAAAGTATCTAGGAGTATATTTAACCAAGGAGATTAAAAAGTTGTACCTGAAAATTTTAAAATATTGATAAAAAATCAAGGAAGATACAAACAAGTGGAAACATATACTGTGTTCATAGATAGGAAGAATAAACATCATTAAAATGTCTGTATTGCCCTGGCCGGTTGGCTCAGCAGTAGAGCATTGGCCTAGTGTGCGGAGGACCCGGGTTCGATTCCTGGCCAGGGCACACAGGAGAAGCGCCCATTTGCTTCTCCACCCCTCCGCCGCGCCTTCCTCTCTGTCTGTCTCTTCCCCTCCCGCAGCCAAGGCTCCATTGGAGCAAAGATGGCCCGGGCGCTGGGGATGGCTCTGTGGCCTCTGCCTCAGGCGCTAGAGTGGCTCTGGTCGCAACATGGCAACGCCCAGGATGGGCAGAGCATTGCCCCCTGGTGGGCAGAGCATCGCCCCATGGTGGGCGTGCTGGGTGGATCCCGGTCGGGCACATGTGGGAGTCTGTCTGACTGTCTCTCCCTGTTTCCAGCTTCAGAAAAATGCAAAAAAAAAAAAAAAGTCTGTATTACCCAAAGAAATTTATAAATTCAATGCAATACCAATTAAAATACCAATGACATACTTCAAAGATATAGAACACATATTAAAAAATAAAATTATTAAAAAAAATAGAACACATATTCCAAAAATTTATATGGAACCAAAAAAGAACTCGAATAGCCTCAGCAATCTTGAAAAAGAAGAATAAAGTGGGAGGTATCACACTTCTGGAAGTCAAGTTATACTACAAGGCTATTGTACTCAAAACAGCCTGGTACTGGTATAAGAACAGGCATATAGATTAATGGAACAGAACAGAGAACCTAGAAATAAACCCACACCTTTATGGAATATTGATATTTGACAAAGGAGGTAAGAGCATACAATGGAGTAAAGACAGTCTCTTTAACAAATGGTGTTCGGAAAAATGGACATGTACCTGCAAAAAAATTAATCTAGACCACCATTCACAAAAATAACTCAAAATGGATAGAAGACTTAAATGTAATTCATGAAACCATAAGCATCTTAGAAGGAAACATAGGAAAGCTCACAGCTATCTCTCGCAGCAATATATTTGCTGATTTATTTCCACAGGCAAGTGAAATAAAAGACAGGATAAACAAATGGGACTATATCAAACTAAAAAGCTTTTGCACAGCTAAGACAATAAGAACAGAAAAAAAAAGACAAACCACACAATGGGAGAACATATTCGACAATACGTCTGATAAAGGGTTAATAACCAAAATTGATAAAGAACTTGTAAAACTCAACACCAGGAAGGTAAACAATCCAATCAAAAAATGGGCAAAAGAAATGAATAGATACTTCTCCAAAGAGGACATACAGACAGCCAATTGACAGATGAAAAAATGTTTAACATAACTAATCATTAGAGAAATGCAAATTAAACCACAATGAGATACTACCTCACACAAGTCAGAATGGCGCTCATCAACGAAACAACACAGAATAAGTGCTGGCGACGATATGGAGAAAGGGAACCCTCCTGCACTGCTGGTGGGAATGCACTGTGGAAAACAGTATGGAGATTCCTCAAAAAATTAAAAATCAAACTGCCTTTTGACCCAACCATCCCACTTTTAGGAATATATTCCATGAACACCATATTCAAAAGGAGAAATGCACCCCCATGTTTATGGCAGCATTGTTCACAATAGCAAAGATATGAAAACAGCCCAAGTGTCTGTCAGTGGACAAGTGGATTAAAAAGCAGTGGGACATATACATAATGGAATACTTTGGGACCATGAAAAAGAAGAAAATCTTGCCTTTTGCAACAACATGAATGGACCTGGAAACTATTATGTTAAGTGAAATAAGCCAGGCAGAGAAAGGAAAATATATGTCCTCACTCATTTGAGGAATCCAAGAAACAATGTGAACTGAGGAACGGAATTGAGACAGAGGAGGGATCAAAGGGACCAGAAGAAAAGAGAACAGAGTGAAAGGGGATGATAGAATGGGATAAACCTGAAGGGAAGGGCAGAGGAATATGTTGGGAAGGGGGCAAGGGAGATTTTGAGGAGAGTATGGGCGAAAGGGTGATGCATTCAGGGTGACACTAGAATCTATGTAAACACAATAAATTAAATTAATTAATTAATTTTAAAAAGATGCAACTTAGAGCAATTTCTTTGGTCTCAAGATGAGTACACCATTTCATATCAATATATTGTCACAGAGAATGTTAGGAACACGAGAATGCTACAGTGTTTTTTTTTTCTCCACTGACATAACATAGAAGAGAGGGGATCCCTGGCCAAAGAAGGAAGCTGACAAGATCACTTTCTCTCCTCTCTAGCAGGGTAAAGTAACACAAATTAAATGAATTTTATTATTTTTTATATCCACTTTCAGCCTCCAATTTGTTAATAGAGAAGGAAATTCACGAAATATTCAATCTGGTTTAAACGTATACTAATAAAATAATATTGACAAGCATCATTAGAAAAAGCAGATTATCAAATTTGTAATAAAATATTTAACCTTTTAGAAAGCCTCCCATACCCTTTACTTCTCTCTTGAAGGTGGTGTCAAAGTACAGGGATAGGTGAGTTTTAAGGATTTCCTTTGACATGAGAAAGAGCCAAGGCCCTCTGGTGTGATCCCTTCTATTCTCCTGGGCTCCAGGAGAAGATTCCTTGTAAACCTGAGTGTGACTAGCTTTTTTGATTGTCATGCTGAAGTCTCTGATTGGTTCAATTAATGATCTTGTCTGTTTTAATTGATCAGAACAATTGGGCCTCAACTTGGTCTTCTCTGGTGGTAAGTTACTGATTGCAGCTAATCTTCCATCACATCTACTGACTCATCAACTACAATAAACTCCTTATCAGGTCAGCCAAATTTCAACCCAATGCCTGTACCACTAGGAATTGGGGTTGGTTCAGGAAAAGAAGACTTCAGATCTTCTGCCAGATCCTATTATAAGACAAGTTTCTAGAGACTTGTTCAAGGTTGGTGAGAAAAAGGCAGCCCAAGAAGTGACTTTTTCCTAGAATTTCTCAGTGGAAAGTGAAAGCAACAGCTCCTTCTTAGCCTTTAATGTGATTCTTATTTATGAAAAGTATGCCTTCCTATATCCTGCGGCCACAAGCTGACAAACTGGTGACTACTTCCTTCTTTCCTACTGTCTCTCATTTTCCACTTCCTTTCAACCATTTCCTAACCAGAAATGGGCAGTATTTCTCTACAAATGCCTTATGTTCCATTTCACTTGTACTATTATGAGTAAGTATAAGAGCCTAAAGTACTACATGGGTGTGGTAAGAAATAACTATGAACTGGCTTCATTAGGTTGACTCTTCATAGCTTAATATTTGGAAAATATGCTTACTACAGACAATACTGGATTTGCAGGGCTGCCAGTTTGTAAGTTAATCCAATTTAGAATATTGTTAACTATAACCTAGGTCTTCTTTAACCAGTCACAATTACCTTTCAGGCAGATAAATGCCTATGAAAAACTAAGTCAATTGTAGTTTATACAGAAATAGTTCAGGAGAAATAATTGATAAAGAAGTTGGGCTAATGGTGTCAATATGTGACAGTAAAAGAGCAACAAGGAAAAAAACTAAGATTTCTAGCATTGTGTATCTTGACATGTTGTTTGGGGTGAATATGGATCCTTCTATTTTTTCCTGTTGCTGAAGAGACATTTCACTGATAACTGAGAGAATCCACACTTGCAAAAGTTTTACATCTCAGGAGATGTACTCTTTTTTTTTTTTTTTCATGTCAATGAGCACAACACAGGTTGGCAATATAGGTTTTATATCTATATTTTGGATTTATTTTTTTTTAATTTTGGCTATAATCATCTTAATGATTTTATTGTTCCAATCTACAATCTGATTCACTTGCTCTATAATTCTCTATAGTGTCTCTCTAGAACTATGAGGAAAATGCCAAGCATAAGCTATGAACATTTCCCTAATTAAAACAGAAAAGTGAAGATTTTAATAAGTCTATTTAAAATGCTCTGGGGTCGAGTGACGTCACGGAAATGGTGCCGTGAGCAGCGCGTCCGACAGCTCTCCCCTAAATCACAACAAATTTATCAACTAGAAACAGAAAAATTTATCCTCGGAGCATTCCGGAGTTCCACACAAACTGATAGCGAAAGGACTGTTATCACTTGAATCTGAGAGACGAGGGTGTAGAGGAAGCTACCGCAGGGACATTCATTCAAGCCGCGAGGTTGTGCGCCTGTGTGCTATCAACAAGACCACCCTCAGATGCCGATAAGAAAGAGGAAATCGAATATTATGGATACATAAGAAAGAGAGGTAACACAAATAGATGTGGAAAAATCTATGGAGAAAAGACTTCACATATTGGAAGCCTTGGAGCTAAATGACAGAGAATTTAAAATAGAAATCTTAAAAATACTCAGAAATATACAAGAAAACACAGAAAGGCAATATAGGGAGATCAGAAAACAACTCAATGAACACAAAGAATATATTACCAAGGAAATTGAAACTATAAAAACAAATCAAACAGAAATGAAAAACTCAATTCACGAGCTGAAAAACGAGGTAACAAGCTTAGCTAACAGAACAGCCCAGATTGAAGATAGGATTAGTGAAATAGAAGACAAACAACTTGAGGCACAACAGAGAGAAGAAGAAAGAGACTCAAAAATAATAAAAAACGAGAAAGCCCTACAGGAATTGTCTGACTCCATCAGAAAGAATAACATAAGAATAATAGGTATATCAGAGGGAGAAGAGAAAGAAAATGGAATGGAGAATATACTCAAACAAATAATAGACGAGAACTTCCCAAGCCTGTGGAAAGAACTAAAGCCTCAAATTCAAGAAGCAAACAGAACACCGAGTTTTCTTAACCCCAACAAACCCACTCCAAGGCACATCATAATAAAGATGACACAAACCAATGACAAAGAAAAAATTCTCAAGGCAGCCAGGGAAAAGAAGAGTACAACATATAAAGGAAGGCCTATTAGATTATCATCAGATTTCTCAGCAGAAACTCTACAAGCTAGAAGAGAGTGGACCCCAATATTTAAAGCCCTGAAAGAGAGGAACTTTCAGCCAAGAATACTATACCCATCAAAGCTATCCTTCAAGTATGAAGGAGATATAAAAACATTCACAAATACAGAAAAGATGAGAGAATTTATCAACAGAAAGCCCCCACTCCAGGAAATACTAAAGGGGGTTTTCCAACCAGATTCAAAGAACAAAAGAAAACAACACCACAAGTAACAGCTCCACCAAGAACACAATAAAACCAAACTTAAACTGTGACAACAAAGGAAAAAAAGGGGGGAGAGGATGGAGATTAACAGTAGCAAAGGACGATGAAGTGCAGAAATACTTATAAGATAGGGTACTACAATGAATATGGTAGGTACCCGTTTCATTACTTAATGGTAACCACCCTTGAAAAAACCACCACAAAAACACTTGACTTAAAAAAGGTAGCAACAGAGGAAAGAAGTATGGAACACAAACAAACAAAAACAAATGATAGAAAAACAAAAGAGAAGAATCAAACTAGATACAAAACTAACAGAAAGCAATTTATAAAATGGCAGTAGGGAACCCACAAGTGTCAATAATTACACTAAATGTAAATGGATTTAACTTACCAATAAAAAGACACAGAGTAGCAGAATGGATTAAAAAAGAAAATCCAACTATATGCTGCCTACAAGAAACACATCTAATCAACAAGGATAAAAACAAATTCAAAGTGAAAGGCTGGAAAACAATACTCCAAGCAAACAACACCCAAAAAAAAGCAGGTGTAGCAATATTCATATCTAATGATGCTGACTACAAGACAGAAAAAGTACTCAGAGACAAAAATGGTCATTTCATAATGATTAAGGGGAAGTTGAATCAAGAAGACATAACAATCCTTAATATATATGCACCAAACCAAGGAGCACCAAAATATATAAGACAGCTACTTATTGACCTTAAAACAAAAACTAACAAAAATACAATCATACTTGGAGACCTCAATACACCGCTGACGGCTCTAGATCGGTCATCCAAACAGAGAATCAATAAAGATATAGTGGCCTTACACGAAATACTAGAACACCTGGATATGATAGACATCTACAGGACACTTCATCCCAAAGCGACAGAGTATACATTTTTCTCTAGTGTACATGGAACATTCTCAAGAATTGACCATATGTTGGGCCACAAAGACAATATCAGCAAATTTAGAAAAATTGAAATTGTACCAAGCATATTTTCTGATCATAAAGCCTTGAAACTAGAATTCAACTGCAAAAAAGAGGGGGAAAACCCCACAAAAATGTGGAAACTAAACAACATACTTCTAAAAAATGAATGGGTCAAAGAAGAAATAAGCGCAGAGATCAAAAGATATATACAGACAAATGAAAATGAAAATACGACATATCAGAATCTCTGGGATGCAGCAAAAGCAGTAATAAGAGGAAAGTTCATATCACTTCAGGCCTATATGAACAAACAAGAGAGAGCCGAAGTAAACCACTTAACTTCACACCTTAAGGAACTAGAAAAAGAAGAACAAAGACAACCCAAAACCAGCCGAAGAAAGGAGATAATAAAAATCAGAGCAGAAATAAATGAAATAGAGAACAGAAAAACTATAGAAAAAATCAATAAAACAAGGAGCTGGTTCTTTGAAAAGATCAACAAAATTGACAAACCCTTGGCAAGACTCACCAAGGAAAAAAGACACAGGACTCAAATAAATAAAATCCAAAATGAAAGAGGAGAGATCACCACAGACATCATAGATATACAAAGAATTATTGTAGAATATTATGAAAAATTATATGCCACCAAATACAACAATCTAGAAGAAATGGATAAATTCCTAGAACAATACAACCTTCCTAGACTGAGTCATGAAGAAGCAGAAAGCCTAAACAGACCAATCAGCAGGGAGGAAATAGAAAAAACTATTAAAAATCTCCCCAAAAATAAAAGTCCAGGCCCAGACGGTTATACTAGTGAATTCTATCAAACATTCAAAGAAGACTTGGTTCCTATTCTACTCAAAGTCTTCCAAAAATTTGAAGAAGAAGCAATACTTCCAAACACATTTTATGAGGCCAACATAACCCTCATACCAAAACCTGGCAAGGATGGCACAAAGAAAGAAAACTACAGACCAATATCTCTAATGAATACAGATGCTAAAATACTAAACAAAATACTGGCAAACCGAATACAACAACATATTAAAAAAATAATACATCATGATCAAGTGGGATTCATCCCAGAATCTCAAGGATGGTTCAACATACGCAAAACGGTTAACGTAATACACCATATCAACAAAACAAAGAACAAAAACCACATGATCTTATCAATAGATGCAGAAAAGGCTTTTGATAAAATACAACACAATTTTATGTTTAAGACTCTCAACAAAATGGGTATAGAAGGAAAATATCTCAACATGATAAAGGCCATATATGATAAACCATCAGCCAACATCCTATTAAATGGCATAAAACTGAGGACTTTCTACCTTAAATCAGGAACAAGACAGGGTTGTCCACTCTCTCCACTCTTATTTAACGTGGTGCTAGAAGTTCTGGCCAGAGCAATCAGACAAGACAAAGAAATAAAAGGCATCCATATCGGAAAAGAAGAAGTAAAGCTATCACTTTTTGCTGATGATATGATCCTATACATCGGAAACCCGAAGGACTCCACAAAAAGATTATTAGAAACAATAAACCAATACAGTAAGGTTGCAGGATACAAAATTAACATACAAAAGTCCATAGCCTTTCTATATGCCAACAATGAAATATTAGAAAACGAACTCAAAAAAATAATCCCCTTCACGATTGCAACAAAAAAAATAAAATACCTAGGAATAAACATAACAAAGAACGTAAAGGACCTATATAATGAAAATTACAAAGCATTGTTAAGGGAAATCGAAAAAGATACAATGAGATGGAAAAATATTCCTTGTTCTTGGATAGGAAGAATAAATATAATCAAAATGGCCATATTACCCAAAGCAATATACAAATTTAATGCAATTCCCATCAAAATCCCTATGAGATTTTTTAAAGAAATGGAACAAAAAATCATCAGATTTATATGGAACTATAAAAAACCCCGAATAGCCAAAACAATCCTAAGGAAAAAGAATGAAGCTGGGGGCATTACAATACCTGACTTTAAACTATATTATAGGGCCACGATAATCAAAACAGCATGGTATTGGCAGAAAAATAGACACTCAGACCAATGGAACAGAATAGAAAGCCCAGAAATAAAACCACATATATATGGTCAAATAATCTTTGATAAAGGGGCCAACAACACACAATGGAGAAAAGAAAGCCTCTTCAACAAATGGTGTTGGGAAAACTGGAAAGCCACATGCAAAAGAATGAAACTCGACTACAGCCTATCCCCATGTACTAAAATTAATTCAAAATGGATCAAAGACCTAAATATAAGACCTGAAACAATAAAGTACATAGAAGAAGACATAGGTACTAAAATCATGGACCTGGGTTTTAAAGAACATTTTATGAACTTGACTCCAATGGCAAGAGAAGTGAAGGCAAAGATAAATGAATGGGACTACATCAGAATAAAAAGTTTTTGCTCAGCAAGAGAAACTGATATAAAAATAAACAGACAGCCAACTAAATGGGAAATGATATTTTCAAACAACAGCTCAGATAAGGGCCTAATATCCAAAATTTACAAAGAACTCATAAAACTCAACAACAAACAAACAAACAATCCAATAAAAAAATGGGAAGAAGACATGAACAGACACTTCTCCCAGGAAGAGATACAAATGGCCAACAGATATATGAAAAGATGCTCAGCTTCATTAGTTATTAGAGAAATGCAAATCAAAACTACAATGAGATACCACCTCACTCCTGTTAGATTAGCTATTATCAACAAGACGGGTAATAGCAAATGTTGGAGAGGCTGTGGAGAAAAAGGAACCCTCATTCACTGTTGGTGGGACTGTAAAGTAGTACAACCATTATGGAGGAAAGTATGGTGGTTCCTCAAAAAACTGCAAATAGAACTACCTTATGACCCAGCAATCCCTCTACTGGGTATATACCCCAAAACCTCAGAAACATTGATATGTGAAGACACATGTAGCCCCATGTTCATTGCAGCACTGTTCACAGTGGCCAAGACATGGAAACAACCAAAAAGCCCTTCAATAGAAGACTGGATAAAGAAGATGTGGCACATATACACTATGGAATACTACTCAGCCATAAGAAATGATGACATCAGATCATTTACAGCAAAATGGTGGGATCTTGATAACATTATAAGGAGTGAAATAAGTAAATCAGAAAAAAACAAGAACTACATGATTCCGTACATTGGTGGAACATAAAAATGAGACTAAGAGACATGGACAAGAGTGTGGTGGTTACCAGGGGTGGGGGGAGGGAGGACATTGGAGGGAGGGAGGGATTGAGTTAGGGGGAGGGGGAGGGGCACAGAGAACTAGATAGAGGGTGGCGGAGGACAATCTGACTTTGGGCGAGGGGTATGCAACATAATTTAATGACAAAATAACCTAGACATGTTTTCTTTGAATATATGTACCCTGATTTATTAATGTCATCCCATTACCATTAATAAAAATTTATTAAAAAAAATGCTCTGGGGTCTATAAATTAAAACTCTAACATAACAAAAAATATACTATTAAACATATTTACACACTAAATATTCTCTTATGTTGTATAAATACTAAATCTTAACAAAAACTGGTTTATATTCTTTGTTACTAAAATTCCATTTTTTCTTACTTCATGAATTATTTTAAAGACAATTTTCACCATCATGTGACTGTAAAGTGCTAGTATTTTTAATTCTCTGTAAATACATTCAAAGTTTAAACACAGTGGGAAGTTTCTTCTCCATTAGACATTTCATACAGCTGTGGTGAGCAAAAGAAGTTGAATTGTCTTTCAAATTATATATATTACTTTAACTAAAGTAAATTAAACCCCATACTGTAAGACACCAACCTGATTTAAAATCATAGTTCAAAGGTTAAAAATCACTCTTGTCTCAATAAAACATTAAATTGTAGAGTAACAAATAGCATAATTACCTTAATCTCAGTTAAGTGATCAAGTTACATGCATTTGGAAACAACTGGGTTGTACATACATGCCATAGAGAATCAATGGTTTAGCAAATGTGCTCAGTTTTCATTAAACCTTTTTACATGCACATGCACACAAAACGCCTGCAAAATATTCACTATATTCTATCCAAATATGCATTTAACAAAAATACTGTATTATAATTTCCATAATTCTCATTACTTCTCTAACTGCAGAAATATTTCTAGACTTTCTTTGACTATCAGCAAGATTGCACTATAGAATGTTTTCAAGGTTTTATATTTCAAAGGACAGGGAATACTGTTCCAGGCAGTAATTTCTAGAAAGCATAATATATAGAGGCATGAGTCATAAAAGCCAATCCTTTGATTCTCTCTAGTGATCTCATGTGCTTACAGGAAAAACAAACATTTCAATATTTAGAACCATGTCACGAATAAATTGATCTTCTGATTTAACCCTACTCAACCAAACAGTTCACCAACTGAAAAGAATGTGGAACAGTATACAGGGTGATATTATTGACTGATGAAAAAAAAGACAATTAAATACACTGTATACTACATTCTACTTTGCTGAGTTAAATAAAGGCATTAGGGTTATTACAAATGTCCAGAAGCCCTAATCAATGTACATGTTAGACCCAGAGAGGCCTTAAAATTTTAGATTGTTGGCCTGACTTGTGGCGGCACAGTGGATGAAGCATCGACCTGGAATGCTGAGATCACTGGTTTGATATCCTGGACTTGCCTGGTCAAGGCACATAAGGGAGTTGATGCTTCCTGTCCCCCCTTCTTCTTCTCTCTTTCTCTCTCTCTCTCTCTCTCTCTCTCTCTCTCTTTCTCTCTCTCTCCTGCTCTCTATTCTCCCTTTTGCTCTCTCTTCCCCCTCTCTCACTCTCTCTTCCCCCTCTCTCACTCTCCCTTCCCCCTCTTTCACTCTCTTTTCCCCTTCTCCAAAATAATTTAGATTACCATCAACAACAAAGAGTAAAAGTTCTTATTAATCAATCTAAGCATATATTTTGTAAAAGAACAACTTTTCAGTTACTATGCAGGCAAGTTCTAGACTATTTCTTTTTTCTTTCTTTTTGGTACTATCTTACAGTTTAAATTAAATAAGTGAAACTAGTTTTACTAAAAATAAGCAAACAACGGGGATATATATAAAATAAAAGATAAAAAGTTACCCCTTTATTTTTTAATTTCACAAATTCGTTTGCTCCTGCAACAGCACCACACAGTTTAACAAGGTTGTTTCTTGGACTGTCCTTCAATAAGACTTGTGGTAAAACATTTCTGACTGTATGAGACAAGGGACAGCAATGTAATGTGATCTAAGCATAAGAACTTTTATTATGGCAATCTAAGAATTCACTTTAAAATATCTAAAAAAAATATGCACCATGTCATTCAAACAACACTTATGAAATACTATTTGTTTAATATCCATCATTAACAATGAGACAGAATAGGTATAAATTATTTTGTGAAACCATAATATGGATCCACTGGAATAAAGTGATACTCTCTGTCAGGAGAGGTGAATGAGGGCAGAACACATCTACTTGAAGGGCAAGGCTTCCTTGAATAACCTATTTGAATTGGTGGAAATTTGTAGGGAATCAGGTGACCAAGGCACCAGGGTTCTGCCTCACAGATCCAGTCACAGTGATTTCCATGACCTTCATTTGATTTTTGACAATAAGTATGGCTTATATATTATTTTCTACAGAGAAAGAAACAGACCATTTGCTATGAGTATTTCTGTCTTTTGGCACTCTTACTTTTCAGTACAAATTAATTCATTAGCATTTTACTTATCATTTTCCCCCATTTTCAAGGAATGTATTGTTCACCTAGTACCTAATTATACTTGGGCAAGTAAATAGAATCAAATGTTAAAAGTCTGTAGTATTGTATATGACTTTATCCCTGCGTATAATAAATATTAACTATGTTTTGTATTGTTCTTAATATGCTGACTGAGGTTAGAATGTTTTTCAAGACAGACAAATCAAGTTTGTGAGCTCTTCTGAAGTTTATATTCTATTTAGGAAAACAATGTATAAATAAATATGGCCATTCCAGAAAGCATTATGGTGATTTAAAACTGTTTTGACCTTGGAAAGGGTCTTTTGATTGGAAAGTATAAGACTAAAAAAAAGAGGAACTGGATATAAACACTGTAATTTACTTTTGGTAAAGTTGTTTCATGAGAGTACAGGTTAACAATTCTAAAGTTGCTACCCATGTACACTGACAATGAACAAACAAGTAAATGGATGGCAGATGGTAGGAGTCAGGTTTCTCACTGTCGGAGTAGGAAGTTATAGGTAAGGAAATAGAATAAGCCCTTAAATATTCGAATTGAAAACTTCAGTACAAACTCATTTTTGGCTTAATATAATGCAGATGGGCAGATGCAGAAAAATCTAGATTAGTGAGTTTATATGGTTTAATGTGCATACATACATTTTCTAGCTCTGTTCACTGACAGTATTTAGAAGCAAGTGTGCCTCTGTAGCAACAAACACAGTCAATGCCCAGATCATAATTTCTAATACCATTCTCCAATTTAAGGAACTGGAGCTTCTTGGAAAAATGCTAGGACACAGAATACATAAGATGAGTTTGGAGCATCTTATATTAACAGAAAGTAAGAAAGTGTTCCAACAACAAAAAAGATGAAGACATATCAAAGGGATGTATGAGCCAATGTGAAAGAGCTCCCATTGACCAAAGTTGGAACAATTTGAGCAACAAAAATTAATATAGCAATGGGTTATAACCCAAAATATTAAATAAATGTCCACGAGGAGATACAAAAACACAAACCAGTGTTGTGCTGGTGAATGTTTAATATGAATAAATGATGGAATAAATAAATGGGGAAGAGAGGACAAGTCTCTGGTACAGAAGAATAATTTATTTTTATTTTTATTTTAATTTATTTATTTGTTTATTCATTTTAGAGAGGAGAGGGAGAGAAAGAGAGAGAAAGAGGAGAGACAGAGAGAGAGAGAAGGGGGAGGAGCTAGAAGCATCAACTCCCATATGTGCCTTGACCAGGCAAGCCCAGAGTTTCGAACCGGCAACCTCAGCATTTCCAGGTCGACGCTTTATCCTCTGCGCCACCACAGGTCAGACCAGAAGAATAATTTATATAGATACGCCCTACTCACGAAAGTGGAGGTTACCTCTCCAGCCCTTGAATGTGAACTGTACTTAATAACTTTCTTCCAAAGAGAACTGTGAAGGAAGGAGGAAGGGAGTAAAGAGTAAGTTAACAATGAAGAAACCTGATAAGCACTGTCTCAGCTAGCTGATCAAGGTTATTATCATCAGTGATAAGTCATGTTAATAGAATGTAGTACTCTTGATCTAATCTAAAGGGAATTACCTTCATCTTTATGGCCTTCCTCCCTAAAACCCAGAACCTCAGACTAACCATAAAGAAAACTTCAGAGCCTGACCAGGCAGTGGCACAGTGGATAGAGCTTCGGACTGAGATGCGGAGGACCCAGGTTCGAGACCAGCTTGAATGTGGGCTCATCTGGTTTGAGAAAAGCTCACCAGCTTGGACCCAAGGTTGCTGGCTCCAGCAAGGGATTACTTGGTCTGCTATAGCCCTCCAGTCAAGGCACATATGAGAAAGCAATCAATGAACAACTAAGGTGCCACAATGAAAAACTAATGATTGATGCTTCTCATCTCTCTCCGTTCCTGTCTGTCTGTCCCTCTCTATCCCTCTCTCTGTCTCAGGGAAAAAAGAAAACCAGAAAAAACCTCAATGGGACCTTTTACAAAATACCTCACAAGTACTTCTCAAAACTTTCAAGATCACTGAAAATAAGAAAAATATGAGAAACTATCAAAGACAAGAAGAGGCTAAGGAAACATGATGACTAAACATAGTTCAGTATCCTGGCTATGATCTTGGAGCAGAAGAGGACATTAGGTAAAAACTAGTGAAATTTAAGTACAATGCAGAATTGATTTAATAGTAATAAATAATGTTTGTTTCAGGTAAACATTTCCATAGCATTTGGACTGGTTATATTGTGTACTCATCACCCAAAATCAAATCATTTTCCATCACTGTATATTTGTTCCTCTTTACTCCCCTCACCACACCTCACACCTCACACACCCCCACACAGTCCCTCTGGTAATGACTTCAATTTGATCTATGGCCATGAGTCTCAGTTTTATATCCCACCTATGTGTGAAATCGTATAGCTCTTAGCTTTTTCTTACTTATTTCACTCAGTATAATTTTCTAAAGGCCTACCCATGTTGTTGTAAATGGTAATATGTCATCATATCTTATGGCTAAGTAGTTCATTGTATATATTTAAAAGAACACCTGAGTTTTGAAAAAACAGAATGACTGAGTGGCACTATGAGTTAGTTACTTTTGACTGGAGGTAGTCAGGAAAGGCTTTTCTGAGAAAGTGATATTTGAACCCAGACAAAACCAGTGATGTAAAGTTCTAGGGGAAGGATGTTCCTGATAGAGAGAATCACAATAATGAGCTTAGGGTGATTAAAGATAGCAGAAATAACTGTGTAGCTAAGAATACAGTATAAGAGTAGAGAATCTGGTACAAGATGAAAGCAAAGAAGAAATCGAGAGAGTATACTACATAAGTCTTCTTTTTCTCATACTAGACAATGAGCTGCCTCAGCATAAGGGCAGGTGACATCCTTTCCTCTCCTAACTCTAGGACACTCACATATAAATATAGTTTGTTTGTTTGGATTTTCATTTATTAATTTATTTTTTTGAGTGACTAAGTTGAAAACTGAGAGAAAATAAAAATAAACCCGATGCTGTACTGGTGAATGTTTAATAATTGATTCTCTAGAGGAAAATAATGCCCAGATTTGTACTGTTGATAAATTTTCTTGGTATGAATAGTTCTGTCATGGCCAATGTCAACCTACCAATGCGATATCACTGAATGAGGCCTTAGGAAGAAATACGTACAAAAATCTCTCAAGAGCCGGCATGTTCTAGTATATCAAAGCATGATCTCTCTGGACAACATTCAATTAGTGCAGTTCTCAGTTGGTTATGATTCTACCTGTTCAATCACAAACATATATTTTCCTAACATATTTAGGGGGACATTATGACATACGTTATTAAGTGTCTTAAATTGGAAGTCAAATAAAGTTACCTAGTAAAATTCAAAGGACCTACAATTCATCTCTGCCTGAATCATTTTCTTAGTTTTTTGGGGGGGTGGTTTTGATAATTTACTTGTCCAGTAGTTTTTCTTGGACAAATCATAAGCTTCAAACTTTTTAAGATCAGAACCTCTTCCATCTCTTTTAAACAGCAGCACTTCGTACCAGTGATTGCCCTATGATTATTGGCAGTAATTTGGTAATTTATTGCAATCTCATTTTAGTTTAAGAAGCTGGTTGGAATCACCATTCTGAGGTCCTGGAGTTTGGCCAGCATGCTTATATTGAAGAGCTCTAACTGGAATTGAACATTTCTTCCCTGGATACAGCTGACAATGAGGGATAGCAACATAATGAAGCATCTGCTCTACTAGGTCAAGAAAATAGAGGAAATCAGGGCTGAAGGAATAACATAAGGACTTATGGAAAGACAACAACTCCAATAATTTATTCTTGACAAGGCAAACAAGAAGCCATAGTTCTTTGTGAGAACTCTTATATGATGGCATGCACTTAGAGTCATCATTAAACTTTCCATTGTATGGAGCAGGTTTTATGTGTATATACAAGAAAAATAACTGAAGACCATATTTAAATGGTTTATAATGCCCAAATATAAAGATTAGCATTTACAAGTAGTGTGGTCATCAAAGGATATAAAGGAACAGCTTACATTATAGTTTTACAGTACAATTACTTATAAAAGGTCATTTAAGCTTAAAAATAGCCTTCTGAGCCTGACCTGTGGTGGCACAGTAAATAGTGTGTTGACCTGGTGTCATACCCCAGCCCACTGGGAACTACCAGAGTCATGTGGAAGAAACCTACTCAAAACAAAAACTTATGTCAAGAGAAAGAGGGGGAGGTCTGCCAAGGGAGGCAAAGAAGACATCCTAAATCTCCTTCTCCCTTAGCTTTTATTGATCAGAAGCAGAACAGAGGTAACAGGAATAAAAGGAAGGGAGGCCAGGTGATAAGGGGAAAGAATGACTAATGACCATTTTGCTGACATGGAGAAAAGGCTAATTTGGGTCAGTACATTTTTTTTTCTTTTGCTAATTAACAAACACAAAGGAAAGGGCAATCTAGAATCTCTAGGCTCATTTTCTAAGGCCCATTCACATCCATTATTTTGTGTCTGCACAAAGGTCACTCACTTACAGTTTCTTGGTGTTTGCATCCAAGAGACATTCACTCAGGGTTTTTAACTAACGTTCCCCAATCCAAATCACAGAGAAGTGGTTCTCAAAGTGTGTGCCAGGGTGTACTGGTGCGCCCTAGAAGATTTCCAGATGTGCCCTATGGTATTCCAGAGAAATATTGATATATGCCTGTGGGGGACCAAGAAACCAACAGGGTTTTTGGAGTTTACATTTTTTGGGGACAGAGGTGTGGGGAATTGGCTGTAAACTGACAGTCTGCCCAACACCCACCTCACTTGCCTGATTAGGTTGCAAAGGACTGTTAAGCTGTGGTGCTGGCTTGTTTACACTACCCTCCATGTTCCCCAGAAAGACTGGAGGCAAGTTTCTTTCATCCTTTGTTTGGTGTGAAGTTAAGATGATATGTATGGTGGGGGTTTTCTGCACTCAACACAATTAAGAGTAAAAAGAGAGGAATTTTTCAATGTATTGATGAGGAAATGAGAGTTTGCCTTTCAACTGTATGCCCAAACACTGAAGAAATCCCTACAAACATCAGGCTCATGTTTCTCATAAACACAAGAATTAAAAAACTTAACACATTCATACCTGGACCTGCCGAATTTACTAAATCTTACTAAGAATGTATCTATATATATTAAAGGATAACATTTTTGTCATTTTTTTTATTTTTTAACCCCCCATTTTTATGAATTCTAAAAAGCATAACAAAAAATGTAACATAAAAATGTTTTATAATGTCAGAATAAATTTAATTTTGTTGTATTTATTTTGTTTAATTACCATAAAAGCATGCTTGGATGTTATATTTTTTCTTTAATATTTGACTTAATTATTATAACATATTTCTCAGAAATTTGTATATAGTGCACCTACAATTATTTGTAGGATTTTAAATGCGCCCTAACTTCAAAAAGTTTGAGTAGCATTGTCATAGAGGGTTCAAGTTAGATGGGTGATTCCCTACAACCTTGAATGCTGAGATCGTTGGTTAGAAATCCTGGGCTTGCACAGTCAAGGCACATTCAGGAAGCAGTGAGCTGATGCTTCTCACTCCTCTCCCCTGCCTTTCTGTCTGTCTATCTCTCTCTCTCTCTCTCTCTACTTTCTAAAATCAATTAAAAATATTTTTAAAAATTTAAAAAAATAGTCATCTGATAATATGATCTCATTTACAACACAGAAAACAATGTTCAGGGAGTTAAAAACCATTGAGAGGAACCATATAAAATAGCAAAATTTTGTAGGTAAAAATGCAAATATTTATAGTTTTATATTTAGTCTCTTCTGCTCAAAAGTCACAGTATTTTTTTTAAAGCAAGGACCACACTTTTAAACCAGATCCTGTTCCCTTTCCATTTCACTATATTGAATTTTTAGGATGGCAATATGAGGTTGTAAGGTATTTTTCCCCACCGAGAAGGAAGGAAGGGGCCGGAGCCACAAAGCATGGAATAACAAAAGGCTTTGTTAAGTACAGCACATCCCACCCTGCGAGATTCCCTGGCCCCAAGGAAAGATGGAGGCCAAGGAAGTCGCAAGGATTAAATCACGTGGGAGATATTTAAAGGGTCCCTCTAGGGAAGTCGAGCTAATATGATGTGGTGAAATCTCACTGGCTGGCAGACAGTCGCTTTTTTCCAAAGGGTTCCTGTGAAGCCTCTTTTGGGGTGCTTGGTTGTGGGCGGTCCTGGCCAAAGTTCAAAGTTCGCAGGTCTGGGCTCCCCACGTGACTATCCCCCATTATTCACTGACCTTACAAAGGTGACCAATCGTTCTCCTTAGGGAGGACAGTCCTTCTTTTGTAAGTTCCATCTTCCCTCTAAAAGTGTCCTCCTACATGTCCTCCTTTTTGACATCAGAAGACTAATCTGTAAATGTCCATATTCAATCGATGCAGAGTTGATCCATTGCATGTGATGTGACGTATTTATATTTGACATTACGATTCTTCAAGGATCAGTACAGTGCAGTAAGACACGATAAGACGCATGTGCTTCGCATGAGAGACCTTGAGAGAGCACGCGATATAACAAGTGTGCAAATGGCTTTGTGTACTTCTTACTGAAACACAACATGGCACACACGACATTGTAGACTCACAATTATTTCTTAGTGAATATTCAATCATAGACAGGTAAGCACAATTCATGTTTTATTAATTCATTATCTATTTAATAATTTCCAAATACATATCACTTTATTTACAAGTATTTTCCCAAAATTTGATTTTTAAAGTGGAAATCTAACCTCAAACCATATCTATTAATAACACATTTTGAATAAATAGTTAATAACACATTTTGAATAAATAGTTGCATAAATCAGATGTTTTTAAATTAGAAAATGATAAATACACCCAAATATCACTCCAAATTAGTGGTTTTGTTTTATATTGTTTTTATATTTAGTTTTGCTTAATTTAGCTTTCAGAAAATTTGCCTACCATGATGTAATGTTTTTAGTTCCTAATGTGCTTGCATCATTTGTGTAGTTCTATATTTTATTTTTAACTTTAAATTTCACTTAAGGAATGCAAAAATCAAAAAAAGAGAAAATGCCATTTCAATGATAAATTGAAAAAATAATTTCCATTCCTCATATCAAAGAAAGATACCATTGTTTTCTGCAATATTTGCAGCGGAGAATTTTGTATTGCAGTTGGGGGCAGAACAGCGATAACGAAACGCTTGACCACCAACAAATATAAGCAATCATTAGATGCATCAGCTTCCAGTTGTAAAGTAACAAAGTTTTTTTTAAACTTCAAATTTTTCTGAAGATGAAAAACAGTTGGCTGCAATGGAAGAAACATTTGCATTTCATACCATAATTCACAATCAAAGTTTTCATAGTATGGATTGTACAACTAAATTATCGAAAAAGTTTCATAATGCAAAATTTTTATATGCCAGGACAAAATGTGAGGCTATTTTGAAATCAGTATTTAAAAATTACCATGACAAAATACTTACAGAGGACTTGGAAACTGTAGAATTTGTAATGATTTTATCTGATGCATCAAATCATAATAAAATTAAATTGTATCTAATAATAGTAAGATATTTTAATGTTACCAAGTGCATTCAAGTAAAAATTTTAAATTTAGAATCCATTAAGGACAAAACTTCTGAAATTTTGTCAAACCATCTATACAGAGTAATAAATGAAAACAATTTAAAATCCAAAGTTGTTGCACTAAGGGCTGATAATACAAATACAAATTTTGGTGGGTGAAGATGCAAAAGGGTGAATAATGTGTACATAAAATTACAAGAGTTACTCCAAAAGAAAATACTAGGAATAGGTTGTAATGCACATATTTTGTCAAATGCAATCAACACAAAATCATGTGCCATGCCAATTGATGTAGAATTAATAATAACTACAATTTATTTGCATTTAGTCGTTTTACCATTCATGTTGCCACTTTAAAACAATTTTGTGAAGAAGCAAATGTTGAATACAAAAAACTTTTAGGGCATTCAAAAGTTAGATAGCTTGCTCTAACACCTGCTCTAGAGCATGTTCTACAATTATTTAAGCCTCTCCATTCATATTTTTTAAGTTTAGACAAATGTCCTAAAATCCTAGAATTATTTTTCAATAATAAAATATCTGAGATATTAATGTATTTTATACATAATCAAGCATCTATTTTTCACAAAATGATTCAAGCACATTTCAGCTATGGAAGTTAGCCTTACTTTGAATGACTTTATCCTTCAATATAAATCTCGTTTGGAAGAAAAATTTCTTCCTTTAATTATGAAAAGAGAATTGTCAGACTTAGAGGAATCAAATCCAGGCATAACAGGAAAGTTTTTCAAAGAGGTGCAGAATTTTTACCAGACATGTTTTCAATATATCGAAGAATGGTCTGAAACAAACATCACAGAAAATAACAGTTTTCAATGGTGTTTTTTTTTACTTCATTGCAAGTATATTGGACAGATATTAAATCTTGTCTTGAGTTTTTATCTAAAGAAATGCCAGACATCAAAATAGACGATAGTTGTCTCTTTGAAGAAATTAGAAGACTAAATGTGTATTTAAATTCTGAAAAATTAATACAATGGAAATATGAACACATCAAAATTGATAAAAGATGAGTGGAAATATTCAGCCATTTCAAAAATGAGCATATTCCATGTGGAAATTTATTTATTCTTGTTCAATTTACATTGTGCTGCCTGGAACTAAAGCAGCAGTTGAAAGAGTTTTTTCAATTGCTAATGATTTTTGGACAAGTGAGAAATCGAGATTAAATGTTGATACTCTAGCTGCAGCACTTGCCATAAAATTCAATAATAAGGATATTTCTTGTTCAGATATTTTCAATATATTGTTACAAGATGATACATTGACAAAAAATATTCATTCAATGGAAAATTATTTTTTTCTTACAATTATTAAAAATTAATAGGCATGTAAGCATAATTACAATATAAAATATTGTAAAAGTTTTTATTATGCATTTATCATATATAGTATATTATCGTTTCAATGAATAAAATTTTTATTTTATTTATGACATTGTTTTTCTTTAATTTATTTTTGTTCTTTTTTTAAAATTTATTTTATTCATTTTTTTGAGAGGAGAAAGGGAGAGAAAGAGACAGAGAGGGAGAGAGAGAGGACAGAGAGACAGAGAGAGAAGGTGGGGAGGAGCTGGAAGCATCAACTCCCATATGTGCCTTGACCAGGCAAGCCCAGGGTTTTGAACCGGTAACCTCAGCATTTCCAGGTCGACGCTTTATCCACTGTGCTACCACAGGTCAGGCATGTTCTCCTTTTCATTGTGAAAATTTGCTTACCTTAATAAACATCTGGAAACTGGGCTTTCTAACTTTTTACAAGTATTTTGAAAGCAATAAGTGCCCAAAATTATTAGAAAATCAGTCATATTGCTCATTTTGTATTATGTGACAAGAGTTGCTTAGTTCTATTGTTTATCAACACTACCCGATTAATAAAATGCATATTTCTGAGCCATACGCCTGATGATTCTGATTCAGGATGTTTGTAACAAAGCTTAAATTCTGTAATTTAATAACCATCTAAGATGTTTCTGATACACCTAATTCTGGAAACATACTGAGCCATCACTCAGAAAAAGAGATAGTTTTATAAACTGGATTTTTCCCTTTGTGTGCAGTACTTTAGCACTATGCAGATATACGATGAATCCCAATATTGAGTTTGGATGATATTAACAGAAGACTCAATGATTAAGCATCAAACTAATGATCAGTGTACATTCATGCACAACTGGCTATGACTACATATTTAGTTCAGCCTGTACTGAGAATACCTGCTAAGGGTTTGAGTGAATTAGAAAAAGTACAATCTCCTGCTCCCTCTTCTCCAAAATCACCAGCTCCCATTTACTATTCTCCTTGACACTTCCTGAGGCCAACAGCTGCCACTAAGTATGTGTGGCCAATCAAATTTCTGGTGGAAGAAACATCCCAGAGATAAACCATTTTGCATACTAAGTTTAAAAAAAATATTTTGATATGACATTAGAAACCTTGCTTGTTAAACAAAGAAAATAAGTATGCCAAGAGGCAGCATACACAGACTAAACAAGAAATAAAACATAAAAAGTATGTAATTATCTTTCCTTCCTACAGATTTATACTCTATTTCCTTCAGCCATCAGTAAATTGCTTTTTATTTATTTGTTCTATAACTAACCGAGTTTGGCTTATGTGCTCCCCAAAATAGCACATGATTATATTTTATCTATGTCAGTCATGTAAAAATGTCACAGGGATCTGGGATATTCTCTACCTAAACTCCTTCCTTCTAACCATCATCCAACACACACTTTCTCTCTCTCCCTCTCTCTCTCTCTCTCTCTCTCTCTCTCTCTTTCTCTCTTTTCTCATAAATCTTGTTTTTCTTTTTTTTTTTTATGTGTGTGACAGAAACAGAGAGAGGGACAGATAGGGACAGACAGACAGTAAGGGAGAGAGATGAGAAGCATCAATTCTTCTTTGCGGAACCTTAGTTCATTGATTGCTTTCTTATATTTCCCTTGACCGGTGGGCTACAGCAGAGTGAATGACCCCTTGCTCAAGCCAGCAACCTTGGGCTCAAGCTGGTGAGCCTTGTTCAAATCAAATGAGCCTGTGTTCAAGCTAGCGACCTCGGGGTTTCCGAACCTGGGTCCTCCATGTCCCAGTCCGACGTTCTGTACACAGCACCACCGCCTAGTCAGGCAATCTTGTTTTTCTTTATGTTGACATCCTCTTCCACTTAAGGGGACTAGGGAATTGGAGTAAGGACTTAAAATTTTCCTTTCCAGCTTTAACTTACAAGTCATTAGGTACTGTTTGCAAGTCTAGACAACTAGATTAGACTTAACAACAGGTACAAATTTATTTCAGCACATCTACCAAGTGCATATCATATAGCAGATGCTGTGCTAAACCATTGGGGTATGTCTCATCAAACACCCAGGCATTAATCATTGCTTCTTGAGCTTATATTATATGAGGGAAGATGGACATTAAACGTTTCATTGAAATCATGATGATTCTTATGAAACACAGAATATCATCAAGAGAGAATGTAATGGGGTAGATATAATCTAATCTGGGATTCAAAGAAGGTCCCCAGGATGACATACTTAGCATATTGATGGAGGCAGAGGAAACAAAGGGAGAGAGTAACAAGAAATTAGGTGGGGAGCAAGAGCCAGAATGGAAGGCTAAATAGCATTTAAAGTCCTTGATGACTGATTGAAAGGTTTAATAAAGAAGAGTAATAAGCTGCTTTTATTCCATTATTGGTTCAACATCTTAAAATTAGTGGAATATTTGCTTCCCAATGTACTACTTCGTATATAGGGTCCATTTTCAAAAATATTTTTGCAACTGTTTAAAGTTGTTTAAGTGTTTATATGTACTATTTGTAAAACTAACTTCATTCCCTTCTTAAATATACTTATACAAAAAACATGTTTCCTAGGTGTTTCTGTAACAATTAATAATAATGTCATGACCTGACCAGGTGGTAGCACAGTGGATAGAGCATCGGGATGGGATGCAGAAGACCCAGGATCAAAATCCCGATGTCACCAGCATAAGCGTGGCTTCATCTGGTTTGAGCAAGGCTCACCAGCTTGGGCCCAAGGTCGCTGGCTTGAGCAAAGGGTCACTCAGTCTGCTGTAGCCCCTGGTCAAGGCACATATGAGAAAGCAATCAATGAACAACTAAGGTGCTGCAACGAAGAATTGATGCTTCTCATCTTTCTTCCTTACTGTCTGTCCCTCTCTGTTCCTCTCTCTGTCAAAAACAATAATAATAATAATAATATAATGCAGTAAATTAAGGAATACGCTGATGGATCATCTTACTCCAAGTTGATATTGGCTTATGGGTGAGAATTCCTGGAATCCAATTGATTCTAGGAGATCAATATATTACATGTAAGAAGTGTTGCCCTTTGTAGTTTATGTACTTCTGAGGATATATTTAACCTCAGTAGGATCCTTCAGCCCATTCAGACTCTCAATATCTCATTTTATACCTATATTAATACCCCTACTGCCTGACCTGTGGTGGCGCAGTGGATAAAGCGTCGACCTGGAAATGCTGAGGTCGCTGGTTCGAAACCCTGGGCTTGCCTGGTCAAGGCACATATGGGAGTTGATGCTTCCAGCTCCTCCCCTTTCTCTCTCTCTCTCTGTCTCTCTCTCCTCTCTCTCTCTCTCTCTCTCTCCTCTCTAAAAATGAATAAATAAATAAATAAATGTATCTTAAAAAAAAATTAAAAAAAAATAATAATACCCCTACTTATAACCATTATTTTAAAACAGAGTTTAGAGATAATTGAGTCCATGTTATTTCCATTCAGAGATACCAAGAGGTTCAACAAGCAGCCTCAGATCACACTTTAGGGTACAGTGGGACTGTCTCCTGATTTAGTTACAAGTTTTGACCATGCCATGCAGCTTTTGCAAGTCCTCAAATGTTGATTCATAGGTCATCCTCAAACAATGGAGATTACAAATATGGGACTCAAGGCCTGTCACTAGAGTTACCATATCAGGAGATTTGGTTTATTTAGAACATACACTTCTATGTCTATAAACCGAAAACAAAACCAAAATAACCCCCTCCCAAGGTAAAAATCAAACTTTAGTTCCCTTCTTGGAAAAAAAACAAGGATTTCTTGATTCTTATCACATAAAGGAGGTGTATTTAGTAATTATTATGGTTCAAATTTTGGCAATATTTTTCTTTAAAATATTTTTCTTTTTTTAATAAAAGAAAACTTATTAGTAATAAATTTCAAAGGTTTTTATAGAATGTGAAACAGCTTTTATAAGCCCATAACTTGATAATATAATATGCAATGAACTTAAATTGAAGGTACTCAATTTCCTTTAAAGATTATCTAATTTTGAAAAGTTAAGGAATAATGAATGCTTGACAAAATTTTTTGATTTAATTATCCCCAAAATATCCTTTTAAAAATGAAAAGAACTTGCATTTGCTCATTTTTTTAAAGTGAGAGTAGGGGAGATACAGAGACAGACTACCGTATGCACCTCAACCAGGATGCACTCAGCAACCTCCAACTGGGGCCAATGCTTTGCCCACCTGGGGCCACTTGAACCTAGCTATTTTTAGTGCCAGAGACCAAGGTTTGACAGAGCCATCCTCAGCAACTGGGGCCAATGTGCTCAAATCAATCAAGCCATGGCTCTGGGAGAGGAAGAGAGAGAGAGAGAGTGAGAGAATGGGAGGGTATGGGGGGAGTAGTTGGTTGCCTCTCCTGGGTGCCTCACCAGGAATCTAACCTGAGACTTCCTCATGCCCAGTTGACACTCTACAGCTGAACCAACTGGGCAGGGCTGCATTTACTTATTAAAGAGGAGCCTGTTGCTTCCAATCTTTTTGACAATAGTAATTTAAATTAGTTTTTGTTATTTAGTCTGATACACTCACCTGGTGTTATAAGACTATCTGATAGATATATTGGATCATCTAAACTCTATTGTGTGAACACAAATAGATACACAGATGCTAAAAGGGAGTTCCTTACAGATTTAGGAAGGGAGGCAGGTCAGGAAGGAAGTTAAAGCTTATCAGCAATCTGAGACACTGAGTCCTATATGTGCCATTTGAAATTTATGTGTTAATTATTTAGAAACATATGTAGGTAATTAGTGAATCTGAGGTACACAGAAAAATGTGACAGATTACTGATATTATTAGATAAATAAAATAAGGTTTATCTTGGCCTTTTTTTCCCAATCCAAATATTATAGTTTTATAAATTTCAAGAATAAAGAAAAACTTATGAATAGTGCATCTTCGGTCCTAACATCAAATATCTATAATCACTTCCTGTGGGCCAGGCTCTGTGCTCTCACTGTACATGTAATGATGTAAAATAAAATTTCTTCCTGAATGAGCTCACAAATAAGTCATACAGGTAAGGTGTCTTTCTCACTTTAAACATCAACCAATATTAATCATGACTTTTATTAAAACAAATCCTGGCCCTCGCTGGTTTTCTCAGTGGATAGAGTGTCAGGCTGGTGTGCAGAGGACACTGGTCGATCTGCAGTCAGGGCACACATGAAAATCGGCCATTTGCTTCTCTTCACCTCCCTCTTTTTCTCTCTCCCTCTCACAGCCAGTGGCTCCATTGGTCCAACCATTGCCCCTGGGTGCTGAGCATAGCTTGGTCTGAGTGTTGGCCTCAGGTACTGAGGATAGCTTGGTTGATTCCAACATCAGCCTCAGAGGAGGGATGCCAGGTGGAACCAGTTGGGTTGCATGCCAGAGTCTGTCTCTCTATCTCTCTTCCTCTCACTTAAAACAAACAAACAAACAAACATAAAAATCTTGGCTACCATTAAAACACAACTCCACCAAACCATTCTTTGCTTTCAACTAAGAGTGCCGAGATAATTTGGGGTTGGTGAGGGTGTAAGTGTGGATGGCCAAGGCAACAAGCACCTACAATGTACAGACAGCAAAATAAGTTATGAATTCTTCATAGATAAAGGAGGAAAAGGGCCATAAAATAAATTTAAAAGAACTATATCCCATGTATGTCCAGTGTAAAAAAGCAATAAATTTAAAGGACTTATTAAAGATAAAGCTGAATACCAACCTCCAAATGAATTTCAGGAAATGAGACAGTTTGTCCACATACATCAGACTGTATGAATCAATTCTGTTTAATCCATTCTAGGGAAATCATACAGCAAAGTCTGTCAGAGCATGCGTGAAAACATCTATGGTCAGAAAATACCAATGGTGGTAGTTGAAAGCATTTGTGTGTTGAAGGGTTTATGTAGAACACCAGGATTGAATTAATTTTTAAATATTTTTTAAATTTATTGATTGATTTTACAGAAAGATGAAAGGAGAGAGAGAGAGAGAGAGATTGAGATCGATTTGTTGTTCTACCCATTTATGCATTCATTGGTTGTTTCTTGTATGTGCCCTGACCTGGAATCAAACCCACAACCTTGGCAACCTTGGCATATTGGGAAAGTCTGACAACCTTGGTATATTGGGATAGTCTAACCAATAAAGCTACCCCGCTAGGGAAATTATTTTTATATAGTTATGAAAATAACAAACATGTTAAGGACTTAAAGGTTAGCAGTCATATGTACTTTGGGAACCAAAAATCAATATTAATTAACATTAATAAAATGCTGTTAGTGTGTTCACTAATATATATTTTAATATATATTAAAGCAGTAGTAAAAGAAAGCGGATGATTTTTGTCAGAATAAGTGATGGAATTCTTCCTTCTCCAAACAGAAAAACACCCATACTTCCCATGACCTGTCTTCATGAAGACTATTTATAATGGAATTACAATATATCCTTGATAGTGGCCATGATGTAGGCCTTCTTACCACTGGTAGTACCAGACCACTTGCTCAACACTCAGCTACTCTTGGACTTTTCTCTCATGCACATGCTTCATGGAGGTTATTGAGTGAACAGGGCAGATGCCCTGCTTTCTTTTTCTTTTTCCCACACTGCATACATATATGACATAGTTTTATGCATTATTCAGTTAATCAAATCAATAAGGAAATCAGAACAAGTAGCCTAGAAAATGACATTATGAATATTCTCAGCAAAATCTGTTTATTGTTTAGCATGGAGATTCTCACAATTATGTTTATCCCTTGAAATGTTGCAGCTGTGGAACTTAATGAAAATCCAGAGTATCTGTCCTGTGACAGACATTCATTACCAAAATCCTGGTACTGACCTACTGGTAGGCATGGAGAATGTCTGCCACTGTCTTCAAGAACATTCTTCAGACATTCCAGAATCTTTATAAATGGCCCATGGAAGAATACATTTATCAAGGCTTTGTAGCAGATTGTTCTTTTTTTTTATGCAGATGTGTAATAGAATACAATGGCATTCACTATGAAGTCGGAGGTCATAGTAGTCTAAGAAAAAATATACATAACAAAAATCTATTGCTAATACAAAAGTGGAAGTTCGGTCTATTGTAGCAGCAAACCATCAAATGTAAAAAATTAGAAAATAAACGCTCACAATAATGAAAGGAGTCATGAAGCCCATCCGTACATTAGATGCTTAGGGGAACAGTGATAAACTTTACATATACTGATTAATTTAATTGTCACATGTTCTGTGCTGAGGCTTTACTATGTGATTACATTTTAATCATCACACTAGCCCTATGGGAAATGATAATAACAGTAATAACAAACATTTTGGGGCACTGGCTATGTGCCAGCAACTAAGAGTTTTACATATATTATTTCAATATTAAATTTTCTCAACAAATTTCAGTTGTAAAACATATTATGGTCCCCATTTTAGAGTTGAAAATACTGAAGCATAGAGAATATGTGACATTCCCAATAGCCAGAAAGTCAGAGACCCAATACTCACCACATAAGAAAAAGCTGGAGGATTCATTGATAAGTAAACATTCAAAATGGAATCAGGCTAATGGCACCTACAAAAGGATGGATGAGTGTAATTCAAAAGAAAGATTAGATTGGAGCTTTATGGTTACAAAACTTCTTGCCATGGGCTCTGGCCGGTTGGCTCAGTGGTAGAGCGTCGGCCTGGCGTGCAGGAGTCCCAGGTTCGATTCCTGGCCAGGGCACACAGGAGAAGCGCCCATCTGCTTCTCCACCCCTCCCCCTCTCCTTCCTCTCTGTCTCTCTCTTCCCCTCCCACGGCCTGGGAGCTGGGGATGGCTCTGTGGCCTCTGCCTCAGGTGCTAGAATGGCTCTGGATGCAACAGAGCAATGCCCCAGAGGGGCAGAGCATCGCCCCCTGGTGGGCATGCCAGGTGGATCCCGGTCGGGCGCATGCGGGAGTCTGTATGACTGCCTCCCGGTTTCCAGCTTCGGAAAAATGAAAAAAACAAAAACAAAACTTCTTGCCGTGAACAATGAAAAGAGAAGACAGAATTATTCTGAATGGCTCAAGTTTGAACACAGCCTCAGGAAAGTGGGAACTCCAGAGCAACCTCTCTGGGGGGTTCAAATAAAACTAGATACACGAGGGATAGTAAAATGAGATAAAGATTCCGACCTTTTGAATCTCAGTGATCTAGGTTCAAATCTGAGTGTTGCCTTCGGAAAACTACTTAAGCACTCTGTAATCATTCCCTCATCAATTATAAACTCAATACAATGCATCCATCACTTGGCAAATATGCCAAGGTCATTTTGACAACAGGTTTATAGTCAGTGCATTTCTAAAGTGTGAAGTTGTAGTATGTCCTGAGTAGCCACATGCCATAGCCATACATACACACACACACACACACACACACACACACACACACTATTGAGGGTTATTTTATTTTATGTGGATTTCATTATTGACGATTCTGTGAGTTTTACATCTAAAGACAGAGCAACAAAGCAAAGAGACCAATGGTGGTGAATATACTTAGGAGATTCTGGCTCATGATTTCTGTTTCTGTGAGAAAGAATTCTAAAAATTTACTTTATCTTTTGCTGGGTGTAGTGAGTATGAGGGGCTTTCTAAATATTAAGGGGATGATACCTCTCTTTTTACTACTTATTCTGCAGTTTTCCTACTAGTATGATTCATATGCAGAACATCTTCTTTGTAAATCTGTCCTTTTCTTACATTTGTCTGTTGTGACATATTTTCCCTAAAATACAGCTGCCAGTTTGATCTACATGCTGTGTCAGCTAGTGGGGTAGAAAAAGCCTCTCTCACGGTTCAGCTGGTTCAATGGAGTGGATTTCATTTTCTTTACCAGCTGTTGTGGAAATTGGCTGCTCCTTGAGTATATTAGAACTAGTTTATGTTTCAGAGTATATACTTGCTTTAGCATGATCAGAAATAGCTGTCATAATAAACATGATAATAATAGCACTCATTCTTCTTCTGGCAGAGACAAATGTTCTTTGATACATTTCATCTCCTATTCTGACAGGTAAAGGGAACTATTGCACAAAAACTATGAATCTAAATTTGCAATCAAGTATTCAGAAAGGCACTGGAAATCTTATTTCTTTAGTTCCTCTGTGCTTTAAATTTTAGTACCGTCATTTTCTTTATTTTATTTTTTCTCTCTCCATTTACTATTTATCTACACGAGCAAAATATCTCACCTCCTCAATTTCAAAAAGAACAAAAAAGTAGATATGACACCTGCTTTCTGTGGTAAGTAAGAAAATCAAAATAAAAAAATGGAAAGTAGAAGGGAAAAATATAGAATTTGTGATATATGATGAATTCCCAGTTATTTCATCCAGTGCTCTCTCAGCAACTCCAAGCCACCCAGGCCATTTGCTCTTCTTTTCAATCTCTTCTAATCCAGCAAGGTTGCTCTGAGCTTCAAAATAGACTTTCTTCAATGGACCATAAAAACTTAATTGTTTTTTTAATCAAAGATAAAGCTTCTCATTTTCTAATAATGAACTAAAAGTTATAAATATAAATAATCACATGTAAAATACAACAGAAAACATTAAAATTACACAGAAAATAGTTGTGTCTAAAATACCCATCATTTTGGCGACAAGATTATGCACTGGTCTCTGAAGAGTTTAAAATGGAAGATGACAAACTCAGTAGATAAACTAAAGACCAATTTTTCCCCCAGCTTTTATTAGAAAATGGCCTGTCTTTAATCAGAATTTTCTCTGCAATCTGGCCTTCAGGTTATCAGTGAGGGTATCTCTTTGTATTAATCCACATTCTCTGAGTTGACCCTATTATGCAGCCCCAAAACATCCCAGTGAATCTAGCTTCCTGGATTCTCTCCCTGTCTCTCAAACTTGAATCACAGAAAATGTTTAATATAATATAAATGCTACTTCTGATTACTTATATTTAGACACAATACATACTTCCTTCTGACCTTGAACAAAGCAGTCTTCTAGGTGTTTAATGAATTTACTTAAGAAGACAAGTGAAGAGTCGCAGATTATTTCAACTTGACATTGGACAACTGCATAGCCTTTGGAAAAGAATGAAGATTTATTGATATCTTGAAAGTTATAAAACAAAAATCCCAATCACTTAGCATTGCATTTTCCCTAACAACTAAAACTCCAATTTAGATCTAAAAAAGTGGCTGTCACTAGGCTTGGAAGGATTTTCAGACCCGTAGGACACTAGTTCTCTTCATTCATTCTTGGTTTCTTTCTTTTTTAAAAAAAAAAAAAAAAATTCATTTACTAAGGCCTTATGTACCTGTGCCTCATTCTGATTTGCTACAAAGAAATGCAAAAAGAAGCAATCACCCTTTTGAAATTTATAATCCCAGATGGACACCACTGCTAACCTCTACCAAGGTTATTTTAGTTGTCTCTGTTATAACATGAATTTTCTCTCTCTCCTTTAGTTCTGTTGATTTTATAGACAAAGTATTCATTCGAACATGGTCAGCTCAAGCTGGTTCTTTTAATGGTACCAGGTGCAGTGGCTGAGTGTTTGACCTCCCTTTCATTAAAAAAAAAAGTTTTATTTGTACTGAGCCAGCAAGCCTTCTATTCCAGACCCAAATGAAGAGCTGAATAGGCATAGGACACTTGGCTTGTTTGTAACCATCTGGTTCAAGTCATTTTTGACTGTACCAAATCCATCCCCACCTGTGAATTCATGCTGAAAGGGCAGCCAGAATTTCCCTGAGTCACAGCCAAGTTTAGCTTTCACATATGACAAGAAGGATGCCCTCAGCCAACTGACATCCTTCTCACAGCAAATGCAAAGTTTTTAAAGTAATTTTAACAAGAAGATATTTTGTTTAAAAATTGTTTTATAAATCCCGTACCATTTGTCAGTTGATAGTGTTAGAAGAAATAGAAAACACAGCTAGCTTTCGTTCTTTGGGATGTAGTTGTCATTTCAGTGAAATCATATGTCCCATGAGAAGACACAATTACATCTGACTACCTTCTCCTTAGAAATTTTAATTTTCTATCTATACTGTAATAAATTCCCTCTATATGCTAAAAGCAGTTACAGAGCAGTGGTAGATTATGATTATGAATATGAGGTCACTGCTGAGACTCACAGGTACATGGTTTGATTGTGGCTAAATAATTCTGTCTTTTCACAACATAAGCAATTTCAGTACTTACTTTGATATCACCACAGTTTCATTGTCTCCCTCTCATGTTTATTTATATCTTTTGAAAACATTTATTTTATGGTCGCAAGAATAGAAGCAATGTTTATTCTTTGATCATTCATAGTTGCCTCAATATTTATAAGGTTATATGTATTATTTTGTATTTAATTAGTTTTAAAACATTAAAGTTCAAGGCTAAATCTTAGATTACCAGGACTGAGAATGAAGAATCCCAATGTATTCATATTTGAAGGAAATTTTTAAAATTTTTCATCTCTCAAACTGGCATTTAAAATAACAAATAATAAACAAATGGCACAATTGGTTATAATACTAAGGGGGAACACTATGCAGGATAATGAGATATTTAATACTTCTCTATAATCTGAATGTTCTCCAGTTATATTTTATATCAGTTTTTTGGTTTATTTTATAACTCTTATCCAAGTTTGTCATTATTTACTTGACATTCTGTCTTACATACAAGCTGGTAATTATGATGAAGGTCCAGGCTTCAGCTTTATTGTTGAAAATTAAAAGAATTACCTGGACATCACATCTCAAGAAATATTTGTTGAATGGATAAATGAATGAATGAATGAAATGCCATTAGTCAATTTTCAAAAGCAGTAAAATAAATTTAGAGCCTTTGTTCATATTATATTTTTAAGGAATTTATTGTAAGAAAGATATGATGTGAATAAGGTTATTCACTGTAACATTTTTAATACCCCCAAAAGGAGAAGAGCTGACAGAATTTCCTGACATTTTTAGATATGGAATATGAGCAAAAAGAGGCATCAGCAAGGTTTTGGCTTAAGCGATTAGAAGAATGGCATTGCTATTAACCATGATGAGGGGACCATAGCAATTGCTGTTTACTAGGAAGTATATCAGGAACTCAGTTCAGGACATACTAAGTTTACACACACAGCAACTAGATACACCAGTCTGGAGTTCATGGGAGAAATACGAACTAGAGGCAGAAATTAAATAGTCATCAGTCAGGCAGTTTTATCAATTACCTAAAAAATAAACATAGCTAGAAAAGAGATTCAGGGACAATGCCCTGGGGCATTCTAACATCTAGATGTCTTGCGAGCAAACAAGGAACCAGTAAAACAAACTAAAATGTAGTAGTTAGAAAAGTAGGAAGGAATTCATAAAACTACACTGTCTTAGAATCCAAGAAAAGAAAGTGTGGCAAGAAGGAGATTGTGACCACCAATAGCAAAATCTACTGCTAAATAAGGTAAGTACTGAGATGTAGCTTTCGTTTTTGTAACATGAGGGTCATTAATGAGAGCTGTCCTCTGTTTCCAATAGTGTGTATGTTGGGCATCAAGAATCTGTTGTTAAAGACCCACAGGCAGAATGGGAACAATTTGGTAATACTGCCCTTGAAACCAGTATATAAGGCTTGCTGATAGGAAGACAGAGAGACTCTAGGTAGGTTGGCATAAAGGGTCAGTTGCAGTACAGAAGCAGTGGTATTAGACAGTAGTAAGGATGACACAAATATCCTTATGTGCTTATGCTGGACTACTTATTAGGGATTTTTCTACATATGTACAAGAGTGTGCTCTGGTTTATCTTGATTTTCTCTTCTGAACTGAGTTTACTTGACTATAAAATGAGTGTGTTTGGCTTCACTACATACATTCAATCAACAATTTTTTTTCTGGTAGCCTCCAGGCTCTGCATAAGTAGCAGCCATTTGCAGATCACTTTATAGCTCATGCCAGGTGCCCCAAGCATAACATAGGTGGCATCTGACTTTGGCCTATACCTTTTAGGAGGCACCAGAACAAGAGCACCCAGTGGACAACTTTAGACAACATCAGTGCACCACTACCAAACCACTTCAACAAGCAATACTCTCAAGGAGTTAACTCAGCAGGCACCAAAACCTTGTTGAAGTAAGTCCTGTTCTGTGGGTTGGCCCCTGCACAGTTGATCCTCCATAGTGGTCAGGAGTTGTAGGTCATAGCCAATCCTTGCAGCTGACGGGCCTAGGGGTAAATCATTCTCATTGATGTGCTAACAACAATAAAGACTCTACTACAATAGCAGCATGTACACAGCCCACACGGTGGGGCACATCATAAGTGCCCAGCTTGGGTGATCAGGGAAGTTGTGCCAATGGACACTACAAAACACCTACTTCATTAGACCACCTTACTAAGATTAAGAGATGTAGCAACTCTACCTAATATATAGAAACAAACACGAGGAGGCCACCAAAATGAGGAGACAAAGAATCATGTCCCACATGAAAGAACAGAACAAAACACCAGGAAAAAAAGTTAACCAATTAGAGACAAGCAATCTACTAGATGCAGAGTTCAAAACACTTGTTATAAGGATGCTCAGTGAACACAGTGAGAACATCAACAGCATAAAAAAAGACCCATCAGAAATGAAAGGTGCACTAACTGAAATGAAGAATAATTTACAAGGAATCAACAGTACAGTAGATAAAGCCAAGAATCAAATCAGCAATCTGGAATATAAGGAAGCAAAAAATACCCAATCAGGACAATAAAAAGAAAAAAGAGTCCAAAAAATGAGGATAATGTAAGGAGCCTCTGGCACAACTTCAAGTGTACCAACATTTGGATCATGAGGGTACTAGAAGGAGAAGAGAGAGCAAGAAATTGAAAATCTATTTTAAAAAATAATGACAGAAAATGTCCCTAATTTGGGAAAGAAAATATATATACAAGTCGAGGAAATGCAGAGTCCTAAATAAGATGAACCCAAAGAGTCTCACACCAAGACACGTCATAATTAAAATGAAAAAGGTTAAACAAAAAGAGAGATTTTTTTTATTTGTATTTTTATTTAGATGATTAAATTTAACAGGGTGGCATTGGTCAACTAGAGTACATAGATTTTGGGCAAACATCTCCACATCATTTGGACAGTCGATTGTGTTGTATATCCATCACCCAAAGTCAAATCATCCTCTGTCACCTTATATTTGTCCTTCTTTATGTCCTTCCCCATCTCATCATCCCTCTCCCTTCCCCCCCCTCCCCCTGGTAACCACTGCACTCCTATTTATGTCCATGAGTCTCAATTTTGTGTCCCACCTATTTATGGAATCATATAGTTCTTAGTTCTTTCTGATTTACTTATTTCACTGAGTATAATGTTATCAAGATCCAACCATGTTGTCGTAAATCAGGGGTCCCCAAACTTTTTACACAGGGAGCCACTTCACTGTCCCTCAGACCATTGGAGGGCCAGACTATAAAAAAAACCTATGAACAAATCCCTATGCACACTGCACAGATCTTATTTTAAAGTAAAAAAAACAAAACGGGAACAAATACAATATTTAAAATAAAGAACAAGTAAATTTAAATCAACCAACTGACCAGTATTTCAATGGGAACTATGCTCCTCTCACTGACCACCAATGAAAGAGGTGCCCCTTCCAGAAGTGTGGCGGGGGCTGGATAAATGGCCTCAGGGGGCCGCATGTGGCCCGCGGGCCATAGTTTGGGGACCCCTGTCGTAAATGATACTATGTCATCATTTCTTATGGCTGAATAGCATTCCATTGTGTAAATGTAACACATATTCTTTATCTAATCCTCTATTGAAGGGCACTTTCGTTGTTTCATTTTCTTGGCCACTGTGAAGACTGCTGCGATGAACATGGGGGTGCATTTGTCTTTATGTACCCATGTTTTCAAGTTTTGGGGGTATATACTGAGTAGAGGGGTTGCTGGGTCATATGGTAGTTCTAGTCTTAATTTTTTTTAGGAACCACCATACTTTCTTCCCTATTGGCTGTACTAGTTTACATTCCCACCAACACTGAATGAAAATTCCTTTTTCTCTACAGCCTCTCCAGCACTTCTTATGACCTGTTTTGTTGATAATAGCTAATCTAACAGGTGTGAGGCAGTATCTCATTGAAGTTTTGATTTGCATTTCTCAAATAGCTAGTGAAGATGAGCATATATTCATATATCTGTTGGCTATTTGTATTTCTTCTTGGGAGACGTGTCTGTTCATGTCTTCTCCCCATTTTTTATTGAATTGTTTGCTTGTTTGTTGCTGAGTTTGGTGAGTTCTTTATATATTTTGGATATTAACCCCATATCTGAGCTGTTGTTTGCAAGTATAATCTCCCATTTAGTTGACTGTCTGTTTTGTTGTCAGTTACTTTTGCTGTGCAGAAGCTTCGTAGTTTGATGTAGTCTCACTCATTTATCTTTGCCTTTACTTCCCTTGCCTTTGAGGTCAAATTCATAAAATGTTCGGTGTCCAAGGTCCATGAGTTTAGTACCTGTTTTTTTTCTATGCAATTTATTGTTTCAGGTCTTATATTTAGGTCTTTGATACATTTTGAATTAATTTTTGTTCAGGGAGACAAACTGTAGTCAAGTTTCATTCTTTTGTATGTGGCTTTCCAATTTTCCCAGTACCATTTATTGAAGAAGCTTTCTTTTCTCCATTGTGTGTTTTTGGCTCCTTTATCAAAGATTTTTTTGTCCATCTACATGTGGTTTTATTTCTGGGCTCTTGATTCTGTTTCATTGGTTTGTGTGTCCATTTTTCTGCCAATATCATCCTGTTTTGATTGTCATGGCTCTGTAGTATAATGTGAAGTCAGATATTGTAATGCCTCTAGATTCTCCCCCCCCTTCAGGATTATTTTGGTTATTCGGGATCTTTAATGGTTCCATACAAACCTTATGATTTTTTGTTCCATTTCTTTAAAAAGTGACATTTGAATTTTGATGGGAATTGCATGAAATTTGTATATTGCTTTGGGTAATATGGCCATTTTAACTATATTTATTCTTTCTATCCAAGAACATGGGGTATTTTTTCATTTCATTGTGTCTTTTTTGATTTCCTTTAGTAATGCTTTGTAGTTTTTAGTATTTAGGTTTTTTAAATCTTTTGTTATGTTTATGCATAGGTATTTTTTTGTTGTTGCAACTGTAAAAGGGATTATTTTTTTTAGTTCATTTTCTGAAGTTTTGTTGTTGGCATATATGAAAGCAATAGATTCCTGCATATTGATTTTGTATCTTGCAACCTTACTGTATTAGTGGATTGTTTCTAATAGTCTCTCTGTGGAGTCAATATAGAATACTATAAAAAACTATATGCCAGTCTTTGGGGTTTTCTATATACAGGATCATGTCATCTGCAAAAGTGATATCTTTACTTCTTCTTTCCTGATATGGATGCCTTTCATTTCTTTCTCTTGTCTGATTGCTCTGGCTAGAACTTCCAGCACTATCATGAATAGGAGTGGAGAGAATGGGCAACTTCATCTTGTTCCTGATCTTAGAGGAAAAGTTTTCAGTTTTTTACCATTTAATATGATGTTAGCTGATAGTTTGTCATATATGGCTTTTATTATGTTGAAGTATTTTCCTTCTATACCCATTTTATTGAGTGTTTTAAGTATAAAAATATGTTGTATTTTATCAAAAGCCTTTTCTGCATCTATTGATAACATCACATGGTTTTTGTTCTTTGTTAAATCATTTTACATATGTTGAACCATCCTTGTGCTTCTGGGATGAATCCCACTTGATTGTGATGTATTTTTTTAATGTGTTCTATTTAATTTGCTAGTATTTTGTTTAGGATTTTTGTACCTGTATTCATTAGAGATATTGGTCTATAGTTTTCTTTTTTTGTATTGTCCTTGCCAGGACAATACAAAAGAGGCTTATGTTGGCCTCATAAAATGTGTTTGAAAGTATTACTTCTTCAATTTTTTGGAAAACTTTGAAAAGGATATGAAAGAAATCTTTGAATGTTTGGTAGAATTCACCAGTGTAGCCGTCTGGCCACAGATTTTTATTTTTGAGGATGTTTTTGATGGTTGTTTCTATTTCTTCCCTGCTTATGGGTCTATTTAGGCTTTCTACTTCTTCATGATTCAGTCTAGGAAGATTGTATAGTTCTCAAAATTTACCCATTTCTTCTAGATTGTTGAATTTGGTGGCATATAGTTTTTCATAGTACTCTACAATGATTCTTTGTATATCTATGATATCTGAGGTAATTTCTCCTCTTTAATTTTGGATTTTGTTTATATGAGTCCTTTCTATTTTTTCCTGAGTGAGTCTTGCCAAGGGTTTGTCATTTTTGTTGATCTTTTCAAAGAACCAGCTTCTTGTTTTATTAATTTTTTCTATAGTTTTTCTGTTTTCTTCTTCATTTCTTTCTGCTCTAATTTTTAATATTTCCTTTCTCCTGCTGGTTTTGGGTTGCCTTCGTTTTGTTGTTTTTTTTTCTAGTTCCATAAGATAAGATGTTAAGTTGTTTACTTGCACTTTCTCTTGTTTTTTTTTTTATATATAAGCCTGTAATGATAGAAACTTTCCTATTATTACTGCTTTTACTGCATCACAGAGATTCTGATATGTCATGTTGTCATTTTTATTTGTCTGTATATATCTTTTAATTTCCGCTTTTTTTTCTTTGACTCAGTCACTTTTTTTTAATTTGGTGACAGAGACAGAGAGATGGACAGATAAAGACAGACAGACAGGAAGGGAGAGAGATGAGAAGCATCAGTTTTTCATTGTGGCTCCTTAGTTGTTCATTAATTGCTTTCTCATATGTACCTTGACCAGGGGGCTACAGCAGAGCTAGTGACCCGTTGCTCAAGCCAGCAATCTTGGGCTTCAAACCAGCATCATTTGGGGTCAAGCCAGTGACCATGGGGTCATGGCTATGGTCCACTGCTCAAGCCAGTGACCCCGTGCTCAAGCTGATGAGCCTGAGCTCATGCTGATAACCTCGGTGTTCCAAACCTGGGTCTTCTGCATCCCAGTCCAACACTCTATCCACTGTGCTACCACTTGGTCAGGTGACTCAGTCATTTTTTTAAAGTACGTTGTTTAATTTCCACATTTTTGTGGGTTTGTTTAGTTCTTTTTTGCAGTTGAATTTTAGTTTCAAAGCCTTATGGTCAGAAAATATGCCTGGTATAAATTGAATCTTTCTGAATTTGTTACTTTTAGTTTTGTGGCACAACATATGTTCTATTTTTGAGAATATTCTATGTACACTGGAGAAAAATGTATACTCTGATATTAGCGCATGAAATGTCTTGTAGATGCCTATTATATCCATTTGGTCTACTGTTTGATTTAAGGCCAATATTTCTTTATAGATTTCATGTTTGGATGAATGATCAAGAACCATCAGTGATATATTAAGATCTCCCAGTATGATTATATTTTTGTCGGTTTCTATTTTTAGAATAGTTAGTAGATATATATTTTGGTGCTCCCTGGTTTGGTATATATATATACTAAAAAGTGGTATGTCTTCTTGATACAGTGTCCCCTTTATCATTATGAAATTAACATCTTTGTCTCTGGTTACTTTGTTTTCTTGTAGTCAGCAATGTTAGATATGAGTATGGCTACACCTACTTTTCTTTGGATATTATTTGTTTGGAGAATTGTTTTTCAACCTTTCACTTAGAATCTATTTTATCCTTGTACCTTAGATGTTTCTCTTGAAGGCAGCATATAGTTGGGTTTTGGTTTTTGATCCAATCTGCTACTCTAAGCCTCTTTATTGGTGAGTTCAATTGATTTACATTTAATGTAATTATTGACACTTGAGGGTTTCCTATTGCCATGTTATATGTTGCTTTCTGATAGCTCTGTGTCTTGTTTGGTTCTTCTCTTTTGTTTTTCTGTCATTTGTTTTTGTTTGGTGGTATTCCATACTTCTTTCTTCTGTTTCTTCTTTTTTTAAGCTATGTGTTTCAGTAGTGGTATTTTCAGGGGTGGTTACCATTAGGTTATTAAAAGAAAAATTATCGTATTCATTAGAGTCCATTATTTCATGAGTTCTTCTGCACTACATTCTCCTTCGCTACTGCTGATCTTTGTCCTCTCCCCTTTTATTGTATTGTTGTGGCAGATTATCCTTATTTTTACTGTGTTCTTGTTGGAGTTATTACTTTTAGTTTTGTTTTGTTTTGTTCTTTGTATCTGGTCAGATATCCCCCTTTAGTGTTTCTAGAAGTGGAAGTTTCCTGGTGATAAACTAAAAAGAGAGAATTTTAAAAGCAGCAAGAAAAAAGCAGTTATTTACTACAAAGTAGCTCCCGTAAGACTGTCAGTTGCTTTCTCAACAGAAACTTTGCAGGGCAGAAGAGAGTGGCATGATATACTCAATGTATGAAAAGCAAGGTCCTACAACCAAGATTACTCTACCCAGAAAAGCTATTATTTAAAATTTAAGGACAGATAAAGAGCCTCCCAAACAAAAAAGTAAAAAGGTCATCACCACCAAACCAGTACTACATGAAATATTAAAGGTCTTTTTTTAGAAGAAGAAAAATATATATATGAACAATAAAATGGCAACAATTGAATCTAAAAACAAAATAAACAAACAAGCAGAACAGAAATAAATATTTATAGAGCACTTACTATGAGCCAGTCATTGTTTCAGGAGCTATGTAAAGCAGTGAAAAAAGTAGACATAATTCCTGGAGTGTACATTTTTGTGGGGGAAAACAAAAACAAAGAACAAACAATATATATGTTATACTAGATGTAGGTAAGTGCCATAGAAAAAATTTTGTCTGGGAAGAATGATTAAGAGTGGAGAAGAGATATGATTAGATTTTAAAGAAGTTAGTCAGGGAAAAGGAGTAACATTAAAATATAGCAAAATTATATATATAGATAGAGATAGATAGATAGATAGATAGATAGATAGATAGATAGATAGATAGATACAGACAATAGGTTAGCAATTCCCAGAGGGAAAGGGGAGATGGAGGTAGGGGGAGTAGGGGCAAAGGAAGTGAAATGGAAATGGAAACAGACTTTGTATGGGTCATGAGGAGCACAATATGGGGGGTAGAGGGTGTTGTATGAGTGGGACACTTGAAACCATGTCAACACAATAAATTAAAACTAAAACTAAAAAAATATATATAGCCCTAAAATAGGTTAGTGTGTAAGACACAAGGACATACTTAAGGGAAACATATTGAGTGCAGAAGAAAGCCTATATAAAAGCCATGATGAAGGAGGGTAGCTGGTGTATACTGCAAAAACTACAAGGAATTACAGGAACTACAAGGTTTTTTTTTGGAGGGGTGGACTAGTAGAGAAATAAAACAAAAAGTAAAGGGAGAATGGATAATTAAGGATGTATGTATAAGGCTTTGCATGTTGCACAAAGGGCTGTGGCTTTTATCCTCCTGAAGTGGGCATGCCCTGTTTGCCTCTACAAACCCCTTTTCCAGCCATCTCTGTTCTGCCATGAGAGGTAGAATCTGTAGACTGCACCACCCTGGATCCTTAACTTGCAGCTTGGATTTGGGTCTGGCCAGTTGGAAGGAAGCACTGGAAGGAGAATGAAGAAGTAAGCACTTCTGTCCTGGTCATGTGGCTGCAGCCCCCTTCAGGCATCCTTTTTCCATGGCTCTGGCTCTCAAGGTGTCCTTGATAAAATTATTGCTTCCCTTCACCTATTCATACTTGCAAAAAGAAAGGTTTCAAGATTTGCTGATCAGTTTGTTTCACTGTCTTTACTGTTTTCATTAATGCTATAAATTCTAAAAACAATCGATTTATTAGAATCTATATAGGTGAATACTTTTTTCTATCTCTTTTACTCTGCTGGAATCTGTACTAAATCAAACAAAGAATCTTCGAGGTTTTTGAGCAGGGAGAAGGCAGCTATCTACAGGCCAAAAATAGAGCTGACACCAGAATCCACCCCTGCTAGTACTTTGTTCTCAGTCCTCCAGCTTCCAAAACTGTGAAAAAATAAATATCTGTTGTTCAAGTCACTGAGTCTGTGGTATTTTGTAACAGCAGACAAAGCTGACGAATATATGATCAAAATGCACGGTTGTTGTTTTAAGTCACAAAATTTGGAATAGTTTGTTACACATAAAGAGCTATTGGAGACCAGGCTGGATAGCTCAGTTGGTTAGAGCTTTGTCCCAATATGCAAAGGTTGTGGGTTCAATCCCCAGTCAGGGCACATACAAGAACAGATCAATGTTTCCGTCTGTCTCTCTGAGCCCTTATTCCCTCTCTAAAATCAATAAATACATTGAAAAAAAGCTATTGGATAATCATGTGTAGGTGATGTATGTATATGCATATGAATTAAAAATAATTGGAAAATAGTCCAAAATGTTCCTCTCAGTGGTGGTGTGTTGATATGTGATTATTATCTTCTTTTAGTTTATTTTTTTAAGGCAATAAGCACTTTTTTGCAGCAAAACATATAAAAATGTCATTAAAGTTCTTACAACAAAAAATTTAAAATAAATATATTTTAGGCATTTAATATAAAAATTTTCATGAAATAAAAATATTATTTTAAAAGTAAGTAAGCCACAAACTGGGAGGTAATATTCCTAAACATGTATCAAATAAGAACTAGTAACCAGGGTAAATAAACTCCTACAACTCAATAATGAAAAGATAGCTAGTGGGGGGAAAATGGGGCAAAGATTTAACCAAATACTTCACAAAAGATGGTATCCAAATGGCCAATAAACATGAAGATCTTCAACATCATTAGTCTTTAAAAAATGCAAATTAAATCCCAAGACGTTATCCACCATAATGGTTAAAATTAATAAGATGGACATTACCAAGTATTGACAAAGACATGGAGCAGCTACAACTCTCATATATTGCTGATGACAGTAAAAAGTGGTACAACTACTTTGGTAAAAGTTCTGACAGTTGCTTATGAAACTGAACACTCACCTACTCTCAGACTCAGCAGTTTCTTTCCTAGCAATTAACTTAAGTGAAATGCACACAACTGTCCACAAAAAAACATTTTCACTTGAATGTTTATAGAAGCTTTATTTGTAATAAGCCCAAAATGGAAATCTCCCAGGGGTTTATTCATAAAATGATATAATTATTCATAGTACAAAGTTCCAGACAGGAAAAACTAATTTGTCATGTTAAAAAATCAAGACAGTGGTTTCCTCTGGTGTGTATATGTAAGATTTGACAGAGAAATATGAGGTTATCTATTGCAGTGATGGTAATATTCTATATCTTGATAGAAGTTTGGATTACATAGATGTATGCATTTTTTAAAGCTTAACAAGTATCTACAGTGGTACCTTGAGATACAAACAGACCAACATACAAATTTTTTAAAGATACAAGCTGTGACTCAGTCCGTATTTCTGTTTGAGATCCAAGTGAAATTTCGAGATACGAGTCGTGATTTGGGAAGCTGCTGCTAGTTGGTGCATTGGCACAGGGGTCCAGTATCGGCAGTTTGATATACAAGTTGACTGATTTATGAGCTCAGTTACAGAACGAATTAAATTCGTATCTCAAGGTACCACTGTATTTAATATTTCTAAGCATCAACATATGTAAATTGTATCTTAAATTTTAAAAAGCTGTAAACAAAAGAATAATTAGTTAATAAATAAATCTGGGCAAAGAATAGTAGAAACAGAGTAGATCTGGACATAAAGAGGTATGAAATTGTATGATAGGTTTGGAGAAATAAAAGGATGTATTCCAATAGCTAGACAAAGAATCTTGTTTCTCTTATGATTATAACTCTCCTCAAAAGAAACTTAGTTTCCATTATCTCTAATGTGAAATAAATACTGATAAGTTTGTAACAACTCTAAGGGGAAAATGTAACACTTTAATGCTAAAAATATCTTCTGATACATCTAAATAGGCCTCTATCATTCTCATCAACCTGGTATAGACTTTAGTACTTGATTAACAGTTCTGTTCTCTACACCAAGCTCCAGCATCATACTAGAGGGACTCCATGCCCATATGCATTTCCATCCAATTTCCTACTCACCAAGCTTCTTAATTTCCCAGGTACACAGCCATACTTAAAACTGTAATGACCATCAAGTCTAAAATATAACTTGAAGCCTTCTCAGTACACTATCTCCTAATTTTCTTCCTACCTTTCTGATCATATTTTTCCAATTCTCTTTGCAGTCTCACTAACTTAACCTGCACCTAAAGGGTTATTAGCCAAATTTTTGTCCTTAGCTTTGTCACTATACACACATTCCTTATGCAAATATCATCCATGCTAACGGTTTCACCACCACATATATTGATGACTATTAAATGTCTATCATTAACCTGACCAGGCAGTGGCACAGTAGATAGAGCATCAGACTGGGATGTGGAGGACCCAGGTTTGAAACCCTGAGGTCACTGGCTTGAGTGCAGGCTCATCTGATTTGAGCAAAGCTCACTAGCTTGAGGCCAAGGTTGCTGGCTTGAACAAGAGGTCACTTGCAAACAAACAAACAAACAAACAAACAAACAAACAAACAAAAGAGGTCACTTGCTCTGCTGTAGCCCCCTGGTCAAGGAACATATGAGAAAGCAATCAATGAACAACTAAGGTGTTGCAACAAAAAACTGCTAATTGACGCTTCTCATCTCTCTCCATTCCTGTCTGTCTGTCCCTATCTGTCCCTCTCTCTGTCTCTGTTACAAAAAAAAAAAGTCTATTATTAGCTCAGACCTTTCTCTTGAGCTCCATCCTAGCACTTAAACTGCTTAATGAACATTCTTATTTAGACATCCTAGAGGGGATCTCAAATTTACTACCTCAAAGAGAGCATAGTCTTGCAGTAAATCTTTTGTGTTCCTCAGCCCAACAATGGCATCGCAGCCATGACAATAAGAGTAATTTATTCCTGCATTTTTTTAAATAGCCTTCCACATCAGGGGCCATGTCCACGCACTTTTATTATTTTTTTGTAATTTTATTTATTGACTTAGAGAGAGAAGTAGAGAAAGCAACATTAATCTTCTGTTTCATCCTCTTATGCATTCATTGGTTGTTTCTTGTATAGCCCTGACAGTGGATCAAATCCACGACCTTGGCATATCAAGACTATGCTATAAGTACTTAAGCTACCTGTCCAGGGATAACCTTTCATGTGTGTGTATAATAACTTTATTTTTTTAATTCCAGATTAATTGAGGTATAACTGACAAATAAAAATTGTATTTTTAACGTGTACAGCATGGTGTTTTGATACATGTATGCACTGTGAAATGATCACCACAACAAAGCTAATTGACATACCAATCACTTCACATAGAAGTGTATGTGTATGTGTCTGTTGAGAATACTCAAGATCTTTCTTGTAACAATTTTCAAGTATATATTATAGCATTATTAGCTATAATCAATATGCTATATATTAAATCCTCAGAACCTATTTATCTTAACAACTAGAATCTTGTACCCTTTGACCAACATCTCCCCTTTTTTCCTTTGCTCTAGCAACTGGTAACCACCACTGTGGTTTCATTCTTCTGCATGTGGTTGTCCACTTTCCAAACACCATTTATTGAAGAGGATGATCTTTTTCCAGTTTAAACTCTTGGCTCTTATCATAAATTAATTGATCATATTTTTGTGGCCTGTATCAGTGGTTTTCAAACTTTTTGCACTTGGAGACAAGTGAAAATAGAAGAATTATTTCTGGAACTGCTAAGGCAAAAATCACCCTGAGCATAAGCAAATTTTACTAAGATCATTGGGTCTATAATCTTCATACAAGACCAGGGTGGTTAACTCTTTTGTGGACAAGCACAAAATTTCTGGCAGCCGTTCCATGGGTTGGTGGTTGAAAAACACTGGCCTATATTATGTGCTGATGTAAAGCTGATGTTTATTAAAAATTTTTGGCACTCACTATAGAATGCTATTGTTACTATTATCATTACTACTTTTGTTAATAACTTGTAATAGGTACAGCTTTATATATTTTCACTCACATTATCTCATTAATCTCCACAACAGAATTTAGAGATGGGTAAAATACCTCGGTTTTTCAAATGGTTGTGTAGAGGCTCAAAGGTTTTAATGGATGTTCAAAGTGACACATTCAAGACAGAGGTAAGAACAGTCAATTCACATCTGGTATATGCTGCATTTCCCCATTTAGAGTGAATGGATGGGTAGATAAATGAATGAATCAATGGATTAATTTAAAGAAGTAGAACATATTTTTCCCATGTGGTAGTATGATAGGCAAAATAATGGCCATCCAAAGATGTCCATGTCCTAATCTCAAGAAACTGAATATGTTGCCTTACATGAATATATATGATTAAGGGCCTTGAGATGGGGATATTAGATTATCTGGATGGACTCAATTTAATCATAAGAATCCTTATAAAGGAAAAAGAAAGTCAGGATAATCGAAGTCAGAAAAGAAAACGTGAAAGGAAAGTGGAGGTCAGAGTATGGTCGGTGGATTCCTCCCACTAAGCTCTTACAATCACACAGATCAACCATTTTCTGTCTAACCCAATTTTTTTTTTTGCATTTTTCTGAAGTTAGAAGCAGGGAGGCAGTCAGACAGACTCTCACATGCACCCAACAGGGATCCACCCTGCATGCCCACCAGGGGGCGATGCTCTACCCATCTGGGGCATCATTCATTGTGGCTGGAGCCATTCTAGCACCTGAGGTGGAGGCCATAGAGCCATCCTCAGCACCCGGGCCAACTTTGCTCCAATGGAGCCTTGGCTGTGGGAGAGGAAGAGAGAGACAGAGAGGAAGGAGAAGGGGAAGGGTGGAGAAGTAGATGGGTGCTTCTCCTGTGTGCCCTGACCAGGAATTGAACCTGGGACTTCCACATGCCGAGCTGATGCTCTACTGCTGAGCCGATGCTCTACTGCTGAGCCAACTGGCCAGGGCTTGTCTATCCCACTTTTGATGATCCATCTATGTCTTTTGGGACATGAGTTCAAACATTGGCAATGTCTCTCATATTCTCTCTGCTTAAATAAATTCTACTAATTTTTCAAGGACTCTGTTGAATTTGAATCTTATTTTGTCCACTGTATCTTTCCTGAACATCAGGACAGTTCTTTATGAACTCCTGTTTCTCTCAAATGTAGTATAAATACTATATGCCAGATGATATGTCAAGAACTCCCTGTCAATTAAATGTCCACTCTGACATAGATATGTAATTTCCTATTTCAAATATCTGTGTTTCCTCCTTCCAATCAGTCCAAAGATCTTTCAGGAAGGTGGTACGCTGCTTATATTACATCACACTAAAAGTGGTTCCTGATTCTCAGCTTGTGACTCTCTAAACCTCATTTTTCTCAAGTGTCAAAATGAGGACCCATATTCAGGCCTCCATGAATTTCTGTAAGAAGTAATTAATATGGTCTATGTCAAATTTTCTAAGATAAGTCCAGCATGAATTACACACCCCATAAATATTAGAATTTTTATCTCCTCCCTATTCATAACAAGTGACTACTTAATATTTGCTGACTTGTAATTATAATATGTCTATCACTCTTACTAGAGTTCACCCAGATTTTTTTTAGAAGAAAATGTACCTGAATTATAATTAAAATCATTTCAGATCCTTTTGAATAAAATGTTTAAAAATATTACTGCAATCTTGCAGAAGTATATGTACCTAGAGACTGTTTTTCACTTCCCAACTTTCTTCTAATTCCTTTCTCTTACTCCTAACTCATTATTTGAAGATGCCTAAATTGGAGTATGATTGTAATCATCAAATTTCAAGCAAATCTACCAATGGAGATAGTTTTATTGTGTTTCCAGGGCTCATCCATAATATTCATGCAATAAAACTGTTATTTTAGGGACAAGTAGAGTATTTTAAAATTTAAATGTGTTTCAAAGGCCAGGCATGATGTTTATCAATTTGTCTGACATTAAAATTTGCAGAACCATTGAAGCCTACTAGGAACAACATTTTTGTACTGAATTATTACCAAAAAGTTGTTGTGTACTTTTTAAAAACTCATAATGCTTTTATTATATTGGCTTTAAAAAAGTAATAATTGTGTGTTCTTTTGGCAGTATGCTTATAATGTGGGAACTTTATTTGTGACATCATCAAATGTTTTGATAGAGATTACAGATCCTGTTCTTCATTTCTTCATTATCTATATATCTCTAGTTTACATAATTAAAGACATTAATATTAACTTTTCCTCTTGAAAATCTTCATATAAAATACAAATATTATGTTTCTTGGGTCCATATATATATCCTTTGCCTTATCAGTTTCAGTTGTCCTTTCAGCATTGCTGAAGATTTTAAGGATTCTTTAAAAGGTTATCAATACAGATTTAATTGACTGATGACATAATTAAACCATTAAATTCCAACACAAGTATCAGAAATAGATAATCAAACTTTAAAAAGGAGCTTTCAAAAGTATACTGCTCACAAATATTAGGGGATGTTTCAAAATGAATATGAAGTGATAAAAAAAGAAGCATTTGATTTCTTTTTATTGAACAAGAATATGAGAAAAGCAAACAAGTCGAAGAAAGTTGTTTGATTATGAAAATTAGATGCAAAACCAACTTTCATTTCATTGGTCAAAATACAGTATACTAAAGGCTGAAAGTACTAGAATATCTGCACATTCTTTGATCCCCTAATTTTTGTGAGCAGTGTATGTAAAAAAATGCTCTCATGTCTATTCAAAATTTTCCTTTCCATACAAATGAATTTCCATACCATAATTGGACCATATAATAATTTTGATGAGTTAAAAATTTATTTTTATTTTATTTTTTTATTTTTTGTATTTTTCAAAAGTTAGAAGTTGGGGAGCAGTCAGACAGACTCCCACATACACCTGACTGGGATTCACCCCACATGCCCACCAAGAGTTCATGCTCTGCCCATCTGGGGCATTGTTCCATTGTAGCCAGAGCCATTCTAGCACCTGAGGCAGAGGCCATGGAGCCGTCCTCAGTGCCCAGGCCAACTTTGTTTCAATGGACCCTTGGCTGTAGGAGGGGAAGAGAGAAATAGAGAGGAAAGAGAGGGTGAAGGGTGGAGAAGCAGATAGGCGCTTCTCCTGTGTGCCCTGGCCAGGAATCGATCCCAGGACTTCAACACAATGGCCGACATTCTACTGCAGGCCAGGGCTGATGAGTTAAAAGTTTAAATTTAAAAATTAAATAAATAATAGTAATAATATTTTTAAATTATGTCAATGTCAATTTGTTAGACTATCAGGTTTTGCTGAAACTTCTATATATTACTATTGAGAGTATTTTGGGATGGATGTTGGATCTGCTCTGTAGGCAGTTTAGGGAGGAAAAGTCATAATACCAAAAATACTTCACCCCTCACACTAAATATAGTCCCCAGCACCTATTTTGAATTATTCACAGTAACCACATAATTAACTGATTCTCTTCTTTGATGTACATTTGATGAATCAAATATATATACATTTATATTTCAAGTAGTCTGTACTTACATAAGGCCACAGTCCACACACACAGATTTCAATGTAGGCTTCTATAAGCCAGACTGAGTAGGTTCATGACTAAACTCAGAATTATAAAAAATGTTAATATTTTATTAATATTTTAATTACATATATTTTTTTCCTTTAGCTTTTGGCATCATATGAATTCATCTGCCAGCTTGCACCAACATAGTCTACAACATATTGAACACTGAATTACTGAACACAAATACCCAATTCTATTGCTTCTTGGTGGACATTTAATGGTATTGCATAAAAATGCTATTATTCTGGTCAGATGGAGAAATCCTTTCTATGTTAAGAGCTATATAAGTTCTTACATCATCACTCTACTCACAGACTACAAAAAGCCAGTGTGAAGCAAACGTGATACCAGGATAGAGAGGGAAACTCACCACTGTACCAATGGGCAGGCTTTCTGAGGTTAGCAGGAAAGGCTGAGCACTATCTAAGATTTATTATAGTTCTAATGGTAGTTCAGAATAACAGCACTTGTTGAATGTTTACCAGGCCCTTTTTTAAGCACTGTCTTAGTCTACACTCCCCCAGAACTCTGAGGAAGAACTTGTGGGTAATAGTTTTATTGGAAGTTACTATGAAATGCTGTGAGGCAATGAGATAAACAGGACTGAGGTCCAAGAGAATTTGAGCACAACAACTGCAAAAGAGGTTTCTGCCAATGCTGTGGGAATCTTGGAAACTGGATGGCCCTTCAGAGTTTTCCTTAATTGAGGCAAGAGGACCAGACAGAATTAAATATCTTTTGGCCCTGTGCTGACAACCCTCACGATGGGGCATAAACTTGTTCAACACAGTTCTCTTCAGGTAAGGACAAGTCCCATAGGAGGACTCATTTGTGAGCCATCAGCAGCCTATTCCCACCAGCTGTTGAGTATCAGTGCCTCAGTCCTGAAGTGGTTATCTGTGTGGTGATGTACAGCAAATAACCTATGTGCCTTATATGTACTATATCACCTAATCGTCATAGCCATACTACAACATAGAGATTATTCTTTCCCCACTTTACAGATTAGAAATTTGAAATCCAATTACTAGTACTTTATGAAGCCAGGACTTGAGAAGTCAATTCAAGCCTTTTGTACTCACCCTCTGAACACAAGGTGTGCCATTCTAATACCATCAATTAATGTTTGATAACCTTATTTAAGAAGACAAGTGGGGAAGTAACAGATTATTTCAAATTTATAATCTGAGAAAAATGTCTAAATTTTGTAAAATAATTGAAACCCACTGGTATCATAAAATTTATTTAAAAACTCAGAAACCAAAATTTGGCATTCAATTTCTCTTCAATTAAACTCTAATTTAAGTTAAAGCTTGGTATGTTATATAATACTTTCCACTCTAGTAAAGGTTTAAATACTTTCAAATGAACATTTTTTTTAAGTCATAGGAACAAAAGTGGTTTACTGGTGAGTTCTATGTGGCATGAAAGGGGAAAAGTTCATTCCTCTATAAGTTAAAATATTACAGAGAAATACAAAAGAATGAAAAACTCTTCAGTATGTTGTATGAAGCCTACAAGACTTGAATATTAAACCTGATAATAATGGTTAAAAGTAGGCCAACATAATATATGGACAGAGATGAAGTATTCAAAATAAAATATTAGGAAATAAAGTTGGAATAATAGCACAGTATGTCTTGGTAATGTTTATTCTACTTTGTCTAGGACAAAAATATAAAAGAAAAATTCATGGACATGGACACCAGTGTGGTGACTGCTGGCAGAGGGAATTGGAGGAGGGCAAGGGGGAGTAAATGTTGATGGACACATATTTGACTTGGGGGAAGAAACACATAATGTAATGTACAGACATGTGCTGTAGAATTGAGCACTTAATATCCTGTATAATTATGTTAACCAATGTCACCTCAATAAATTCAATTTTAAAATTTACCTATAAAATAAAGAACATATGATGAGGTAAAGACAGTCTCTTCAATAAGTGATGTTGAGAAAATTTGATAAATACATGAAAAAAAGAGAAATTAAGCCACTTTATTACACCATATACAACAATAAATTAAAATTGGATTAAAGACTTAAACCTAAGACCTGAAACCATAAAGCTCTCGGAAGAAAACATAGGTAGTAAACTCAATGGCATCTCTCTTAGCAAAATCTTTACGGATATGTTTCTTAGTGCAAGGTCTACAAAAATAAAAGTAAACAAATAAGAGTATATCAAACTAAAAAGTTTTTGCATAGCAAGGAAAACCATCAGAAACACAAAAATATGACCTACTAAGTAGAATAAGAAATTTGTCAATGATACATTCAATAAGAGGTTAATATCCATAATATATAAGAAACTGATACATCTTAACAACAACAAAAATATCCAATTAAAAATGGGCAGAGGACCTGAATAAACACTTCTTTAAAAAGGACATACAGCAGGTCAGTAAACATTAGAAAAATTATTAATATCATCAATTATGAGAAAACTGCAAATTTAAACCACAAGATATCTCTTCACACCTGTCATAATGGATATCATTAATATAAAAAACAGCCTGACCAGGCTGTGGCACAGTGGATAGAGCAACAGACTGGGACGCAGAGGACCTAGGTTCGAAATCCCAAGTTTGCCGGCTTGAGCATGGGCTCATCTGACTTAAGCAAGGCTCACAGCTTGAGCCCAAGGTCTCTGGCTTGAGCAAGGGGTCACTTGTTGTAGCCCCCTAATCAAGGCACATATGAGAAAGCAATCAATGAACAACTAAGGAGCTGCAACAAAGAGTTGATGCTCTTCATCTTTCTCCCTTCCTGTCTGTCTTTACCTATCTGTACCTCGCTCTGTTTCTGCCGCAAAACAAAAACAAAAACAAAAAAAACCCCAAAAACCAAGCATTGATTAGGACATGGACAAAAGGAAGCTGACATACACTGTTGGTGGGATTGTAAATTAGTATAGCCACTACAAAAAACAGTATGGAAATTCCTCAAAAAATTAAAAATACAGGCGCCGGTTGGCTCAGCGGTAGAGCGTCGGCCTGGCGTGCAGGGGACCCGGGTTCAATTCCCGGCCAGGGCACATAGGAGAAGCACCCATTTGCTTCTCCACCCCCCCCTCCTTCCTCTCTGTCTCTCTCTTCCCCTCCCGCAGCCAAGGCTCCATTGGAGCAAAGATGGCCTGGGTGCTGGGGATGGCTCCTTGGCCTCTGCCCCAGGCACTAGAGTGGCTCTGGTTGTGACAGAGCGACGCCCTGGAGGGGCAGAGCATCGCCCCCTGGTGGGCAGAGCGTCGCCCCTGGTGGGCGTGCCGGGTGGATCCCGGTCGGGCGCATGCAGGAGTCTGTCTGACTGTCTCTCCCCGTTTCCAGCTTCAGAAAAATACAAAAAAAAAAATTAAAAATACAGCTGCCATATGATCTAGCAATTCCATTTCTGGGTCTTTACTCAAAGAAAATAAAAACACTAATTTGAAAAGATATATGTACTTCTGTGTACATTACAGCATTACTATACCCAAGATATGGAAGTAACGTAGATATCTATCAGGAGATGACTGGATAAAGAAGACATAATATTTACTACATATATACCCAAACACACATATGTACATATATACAATAAAATATTATTCAGCAATAATGAAGAATGAAATCTTGCCATTTGAATCAAAATACTTAGAGGGTATTATGCTAAATGAAATAAGTCATATAGAGAAAGTCTAATACTGTGTAATTTCACTTATATATAGAATCTAAAATATAAAATGAATGGACAAAACAAATCAGGAACAGACTTATAAATATAGAGAACAAGCTGATGGTTGCTAAAAAGGAACGTGGTGAAGGAATGGGAAAATTAACTCATTAATTAGTTAATTAATTTATATGCAAATTCCCAACTGTATAGGGGTTGGCGCCTCAATTCTATGCATTGTTCAAGGAACAACTGCAGTTAATTTCCAAATTGCCCTTACAAGAAAGTTAAATACCATTGTCTTTAAATATGTATTTTATAAAGACACATTAGTCCAAAAATTTAGTATGCTGTCATCATTATTAATCATGCTAGCTCTATGGTTATTGGGTAGCATAGACTCTAAAGCAATAAGGGGGTGACAAAAGGACACTAAGCGTGGTACACTTCTTGTTAAAACCAACAAAAAATATACACCAAATGGTAGTCACTGAAACAAATGCCACTACAAATTAGGAAATAAAACAACACCTGTTGTTAGAAACACTATTCTCGCAACATCTGTGTTAGTTTTCTGCATCTGCTATAACAAAGTCTCACAAACAATGTAAACAAGTTTTAAACAATAGAGATGCTTTGTCTCACAGTTTCAGAGGCCAGTAGTCCAAAATCAAGATATTGGCAGGGCTATGCTCTTAAAAGGCCTTCTTGCTTCTAGTGCTTGTTGGCAATCCTTGATGCTCCCCGGCTTGAAGATGAATTATTCCAAATTCTGCTTCCATCTTCACATGGCATTCTACTCTACTTGTTTCCAAATGTCCCTTTTCTTTCTTATCAGGACAGCAGTCATTGGAATATGGCCCACCCTAATCCAGTATGACCTCATCTTATTTTGATTACATCTGCAATGCCAGATTAGGACGTTAATATATTTTTTAGAGGACCCATAATAATCAATTAAATGTTAAAACTTGCAGGTAACTTTGCCCCAGCAATCAATTCCACTTCTGGAAATCTTTTCCATAGGAAAAAAACCCAAAACTTATTTTCAGGATATAGGAAAATTAAGATATTTTTATCTTAATTTTGAAAACAAACTGAATTTCATGAATTGAGGAATCATGACAAATTCACACAATGCATTATATACAATGATTGAAGAAATATTTTAAAATAATGAATTAGAGTTGGATCAGTTCACATGGAGGGTACTCTACAAGATCAATGAAAATGAGTAAAAATTCAAGATGCAGAAAACTTCATGATCCTAGTTTTTTAAAACAATGATAGAGAATTCATAGCACTACATATATCCTAATATATGGTAAGGTAGTGTGGAGAATAATAAGATATTCAAAGTTGTTAACATGGGTTATTTTCTTGGGAAATAAATAAAATGGGATTAAGAAAGATAAGAGGAGAAAAGAAGCAACAAATAAAAAATCAAAAGGAAAAAATGCATTGTAAAAATATATATCATTTATATTCATATACAGTTGTATAGGTATGTGTGTGCATGTGTGTGTGTCTGTGTAAACACCTTCCAGGGCTAAATAAACAAAGCATTAAAGAACTTTTGTAGGTATTCTTACATGAATATTCTTAAATTGACTATTAGAGGGTGCAATCCAGATAATTATGTTCCTTTACATAGTTCAGTCAAGATGTGTAATGTATTACAAAGTTGGATGACAAAATTGAATAAACTACTAATGAATGCATAGTAATGAAAAAAAAATTGGAAAAATATATATATTTACAAAATATACATACAATAACACTTTTTAGGAGTGTTCTTTGTATGAAGTAATATTTTAAGAAAGTGAAATTGTTTTATTCCTATAATGGAATTTAGTAGAAGAATATTCCATGGTATTTTGCAGATAACATTGTTGTTTTTGGAGCTTTTCCCCACTGAATTAGTATTAAAACTTCAGTTCTGCGGTATCTCACTCCATGCCAGGCCTATAGATGGAGTGTGAAGTTAAAATAGTCACATAATTTTTGGTAGGAAACAGAGCGGATAAGTTTAATAAGACTACTTAGCTTCAGGGTTTAATCAGATGCCAGCAGATAAGAGGAGAGATATTCTTTGAATGTGGGCTTTGGTGAGTTTCCTCTAACCTCCTCACATCTTTTTTATGCTGTGTATGCAAGACACTGGAGTTTTAAGATTTCCATACCCCCCCATCCTACCACTGCCCCAGAGTTTACTTGGGCAGAAATTAACTGGGACGTTTGATGCTTCAAGGGTCTTATACTGTCAGAAACATCTTTTCTGAGAAGTAAAACCTAATATAATCTACTAAATATAATACAAACCGAGACACTTCCCTAAAAACTAGTGTTAGTGATTATCCATGCTGAGTAAGTCAATTTATTAAACTTTATGTATACAATCATAAATAAGATATGATATTTTTTCTTAAAATGTTTCCAGTCGCCCTGGCCGGTTGGCTCAGCGGTAGAGTGTCGGCCTAGCGTGCGGAGGACCCGGGTTCGATTCCCGGCCAGGGTACACAGGAGAAGCGCCCATTTGCTTCTCCACCCCCCTCTCCTTCCTCTCTGTCTCTCTCTTCCCCTCCCGCAGCCAAGGCTCCATTGGAGCAAAGATGGCCTGGGCGCTGGGGATGGCTCTGTGGCCTCTGCCTCAGGCGCTAGAGTGGCTCTGGTCGCAACATGGCGACGCCCAGGATGGGCAGAGCATCGCCCCCTGGTGGGCAGAGCATGGCCCCATGATGGGCGTGCCGGGTGGATCCCGGTCGGGTGCATGCAGGAGTCTGTCTGACTGTCTCTCCCTGTTTCCAGCTTCAGAAAAATGCAAAAAAAAAAAAAAAAATGTTTCCAGTCTGAAACATAACTGTCTTTCTCTACAATTTACCACAATTCAAAACATAGATAGCAAGCTTATAGTAGAAGAACAAATAGTAAGTTGGAGCAAAAGTAATTATATCTAAACTAGAAAACAAAAACTTGGTACAAATAGTTAACTTGAATGAATATTTAAACACCACTGCAAAAAAGCCCAGTAATATTAAATATTACAAAGTACGTTCTTGTATGTTTCCTATTGTGTTTAACAGTGCAGTATTTAAAATTAACAGCACATAAAGAGTGCAGTTGATTAATGGCCAACATTTTTGAGCAATCACCTTGTGCAAGAGGTTGCCCTGGGAAGCACACTTTGTAAAACTGAGAAGCAGGTGTGCATTTTGGACTAAGAATAGTGCAAGCAGTTACATAAAATTGTCAGTATCATGCTAAAGACAGCTGTTTTCTCAATTGGAGAAGAATCTGTATGGGTTAAAACTATAAGAACTGAGTTTTAGTCCTGTTGTTTCCTCTGTTTCCTCTCATGTATTTTTTTTTTTTTTTTGTATTTTTCCGAAGCTGGAAACGGGGAGAGACAGACAGACTCCCGCATGCGCCGACCGGGATCCACCCGGCACGCCCACCAGGGGGCGATGCTCTGCCCACCAGGGGGTGATGCTCTGCCCCTCCAGGGCGTCGCTCTGTTGCGACCAGAGCCACTGTAGCGCCTGGGGCAGAGGCCAAGGAGCCATCCCCAGCGCCCGGGCCATCTTTGCTCCAATGGAGCCTCGGCCGCGGGAGGGAAAGAGAGAGACAGAGAGGAAGGAGAGGGGGAGGGGTGGAGAAGCAGATGGGCGCCTCTCCTGTGTGCCCTGGCAGGGAATCGAACCCGGGACCCCTTGCACACCAGGCCGACGCTCTACCACTGAGCCAACCGGCCAGGGCCTCCTCTCATGTATTTGAACAAATCATTTACCTTCTTAGAATTCCAGTAAAAATTTAAAACTCACTAAAAATAAGAATTCCTTATGACTGTATCACAAAAAAGGTCGAAGGTACAACATACTTAAAAAGGTTTTATCTGAATATAAGATGTCATTTTTAAAATAACTAGTACTTAGTACAATATAAGACTGATAAAGGAGTTAAACATAAGTTTGTTTAAAATTACAACTTCTATAAATGGGAATATAGCAGGTAATGTACTTTTTAGTCAATCCTGTAGTTAGTAGATCAGGGAGTAAGCCAGACTTTCAACTGTCATGAACTCTGAATGACCTTAGTGGGTCATACAGGCAAAATCAATTTGAAAATATGTAGTATGAAAGGGATAGAAGAGATAATCTAACATGAAAGAGATGGGAGAAATACTCTGCTCAACTTATTTCAATTCTTTTTTTATTTTATTTATTGATTTTTAGAGAGAGGAGAGAAAGAGAACGAGAGAGAGAGAGAGAGAGAGAGAGAGAGAGAGAGAGAGAGAGAAGAAAGGGGAGGGAGACAGGAAGCATCAACTTATATAGTTGCTTCCTGTATGTGCCTTGACCAGGCAAGCCCCAGGTTTCAAACCAGCAATCTCAGCATTTCAGGTCGATGCTTTATCCACTGTGACACCACAGGTCAGGCTTATTTCAATTCTTAACTTAAATAATAATCAACTAATTCAATGACTTTGGAAACTATTTTGTGGATATTGTATATACTGTGGTTTTGCATAATGAATGTTTGAATCTCGGAGTACAGTAGAATCTGAATTAGAAGAAAAGTGAAGGGATTGAGAAGTACAGATCAGTAGTTACAAAATAGCCATGGGATGTAAAGTACAGCCTAGGGAATACAGTCAGTAATACTGGAATAACTATGTGCGGTGCCAAGAGGGCACTGGAAGTATCTATCAGAGGAAACACTTTGTAGATTTCATGAATGTCTAACCACTACACTGCACAACTGAAACAAATACAAAATAATATTAAATGTAAACTTTCATTGAAAAAAATATTGTAAAAAAAAAAAAAAGACAGCTAACCACTGACTGATATTTTAAAAAGAAGATGCCATCATTTATTAAAACTTCATTGCAAGGACTTTGCTTTCAGCTCAGAAATATAAAGAACCTGGAACACATCATTCCCATCTTTGCAACAAAATAATGCTGGACAAGCTGACTATCCAATTTTTTTTTTTTTGGATACGTCAGAGTACTCAGATTACAAGGCAAACCACCATCCCAAATGCTAGAGAGAGGGGCTTCTCTAGGAAGACAACTCAGGCATTTACTTATCTAAAGCAGAAGCTACTGGACAGATGTCATATAAGCTGGAAGGTACATTGAATCAGAAAATTTGATAAGTTGCTGGAGGTTGAGCATGAGAGTGAGAAGTTCCTGGGAGTTGAAGTCATGGGGGGGCACACATTTATGAGAACCAGGCTTTCACAGAATCAAGAATCTTAACAAAGCTACCCTTCTGCCCCTATCAAATGACCCTAGCTGATAGATGGGGAAGAGCAACAATTGTAAAATCCACCCAGACCCTTCTCTCTTAGGGAACAAAAGGCTTAAATTTCAGGAGGTCTGACATTGACAGTTGACATCAGGGAAATGTCATTTAAGCTGGCTGGTGGGAGCTCTGTGCTGCCTCAGCCTCCCTGTGTTACTTAAAGAAAAAAGAAAAGATTAAACGTACAGAGGACAGGACCTCAATTACAGACTGTGGGCACTGGAGGACAACCACTACAGCATGGGAAGGATTAGAAAGCAGGGGGTGAAAAAGCTTTGTGCCTATAGAAGTAACAGAAACATTTGTGAAAACCATATCCCAGGGCCATAGTACACTCACACTGGGATTTGATCAAATGTCTGGAGAAAACATCCTCTCCCCCACACTGTACAACTGCCATAATAATAAGCATCCAGGAAGAGCAATAGTGAATTACAGATGGGAGAACAGGAAGAGGCCAACATGCTGAGGAGCCCCACAAAAGCAAGAGGGGAGACAAAAACAAGAACACTGGAGGAATTTAAAACCTCTGGTACCTGTAATACAACAAACACCAAATATAGCCTAACACCTGGATGGATCAAAATAAATAATAACATTAGGGGTCTCAGTATTTAACAACCTACAAAGTATGTCTTACTTCAAGCAAAACAAAATAATAATTATAATAAAACAGTCTGAAGACACAAAGCAGTCAGCAGAACTAGACTCATATATGACATCAATGTTAGAATCGTCAGATAAACTATGATTAATATTTTAAGGGTATAACAGAAAAGGTAGACATTAAGCAAAAGCAGACGTCAGCACAAAGATGGTAACTATGAGAAAGTACCAAAAAGAATATTCTAGAAACAAACAAATACCCCATAATAACAGAGGAAATATTTCTTTCAGGAACTTTTTTGAGTATGCTTGATAAGGATGAGGAATAAATCAGTGACCTTAGAGAAAGTTCAATAAAAATTTCCCAAACTAGCCTGACCGGGCAGTGGCGCAGTGGATAGAGCGTCGGACTGGGATGTGGAAAACCCAGGTTCAAGACCCCGAGGTGGCCAGCTTAAACGCGGGCTCATCTGATTTTGAGCAAAGCTCACCAGCTTGGACCCAAGGTCGCTGACTCAAGCAAGGAGTTACTCAGTCTGCTGTAGCCCCACAGTCAAGGCACATACGAGAAAGCAATCAATGAACAACTAAAGTACCACAATGAAAAACTGATGATTGATGCTTCTCAATTCTCTCCGTTCCTGACTGTATGTCCCTACCTATCCCTCTGACTCTCTCTCTGTCTCTGTAGAAAAAAAAAATTCCCAAACTAAAATACAAAGAGAATAAAATTTGGGGGAAAAAAAGACATCCAGGAACTGTTGTACAATATAAAACAAAGTAACATGTGCAAAATTAGAATATTAGAAAAAGAAAGAATCTTAAAAAATTATATTTGAAAAAAATAATGGCTAAAATTTTTCTAAAAATTAGTGATAAACACAGAACACCAAGCAGAATACAGGGAAAACAAAAACACACATATTCCAACTCAGAAAATTAAAGGCAAAGACAATTTTTTCAAAAAGTTTTAGTAAAGATCAATAAAATGTATAAAATTTTAGCAGTCAAGGACAACCTAAGAAAATTAAAAAGAGGAAAGATACAATGTACCAGTATCAGTAGTAAAAGAAAGGTCATTATTTCTGATCACAGAACATTAAAAGGAGGGTACGGGAATAAATAATATGAACAATTCTATGTCCATAAAGTTAGTAACGTAGATGAAATACACCAATTACATAAAAGACACAACTAACCAAAATTCACTGAATAAGAAATAGATAACCTAAATGAACTTACATTTACCAAAAATATTGAATTAATAGCTAAAAATCTATCCCACCAAAACGCCAGGCCTAGATAAGTTAACTGGTAAAATCTACCAAACATTTAAAGAATAAATAACTCTAATAATACACAATCTTCTCTAGAAAATAGGAGAAGAGGGAATATTTCTCAACTCATTTTATGAGGTCAGCAGTATCTTCATACTGAAAACAGAATAAGACATACAAGAAAAAGGAACAAACTTTTTTTTTTAAGTGAGGAGAAGAGAGATAGTGAGATAGACTCTTGCATGTGCCCCAACTCAGATCTACCCAGCAACCCCTGTCTGGGGCTGATGCTCAAATCAACTGAGCTATTTTTAGCACCTGAGCTCAGACCAACCAAGCTATCCTCAACTCTCTGGCCCCACGCTTGAACCAGTCAAACCACTGGTGGGGAAGAAGAAGGGAGACAGAAGCAGATAGTCACTTCTTTTGTGTGTCCAAACCAGGAATAGAACCCAGGACATCCATACGCCAGGCTGACACTCTATCCACTGAACAAACGGGTCAGCACCAGGACTAGACTACTATGAACACAGAGGTAAAATCTCAATAAAATATTAGAAAATTAAATTTTAAAATGTATAAAAAGAATTATGTATCATGGTCTAGTGAGGTTTATATCAATCAATTTATTTCATCATATTAACAGACTAAGCAAAAAAATCTCATGATTATACTAATAGATGAAGAAAACTAGTAAATAATATGTAATACCCATGCATATAAAAATTCGCAAGAACCTAGGACTAGAAGGACATTTCTTAACCTAATAAAGGGTAGTCATGAAAATCTTTCAGCTATCATCACCCTTAATGGTGAGAGACTGATGCATTCTCCCTTAGGTCAGGCAAAAGGCAAGGATCTCACCTACAAATCTTGTTCTACATTGTAGTAGAGGTACAAGCTAGTGCAGTAAGGCAAGGGAAATAACTAAAATTTATTATACAGATCAGAGAGGAAGAAGTAATACTGCCTTTATTTGCAGATTACATGAGTATCTATTGAGAAAACCCCAAAGAAACTACCAAAAAAATAAAAAGAAACCCTGCAACCCTGCAAATAATAAAGAAGCTTAAGAAAGGCACAGGACACAAAAATCAATAGCTTCTCCATATACCAGCAAAAAACAAATGGAATTTTGAAATTTAAAAAATATAGGTATACCATTTATAATAATATCAAAAAAAGAACTTAGGTATAAAATTAACAAAATAAATACAAGACTTATGTGTGTAAAACTACAAAAACACTGATGAAAAACTATAAATATACATATATTCTTAGCTCTACTCACTAGAGTTCCTAGAAGCAATTGCATCTCCAGTAACAATGAACATAATCAGCAGCCAGATCTTGATTTCTAGTATCATTCTCCAACAAAAAGAACCAGGGTTTCTTGAGGAAATGGCTGATGGTAAGGCACAGGCTAAAAATATATGTACAGAATGAGCCTGGAGCATCTTGTAATACCAGAAAGTATGGAAGTCTTTATAAAACAAAAGTTTCAGGCATGTCAAAGGAACGTAGGAGCTAAATGAAAGAGCTCCCAATGGCCAAAGCTGGGAAAACATGAGCAACAGAAGAAAAGCAGTGGCACTGGATTATAACCCAAAGTATAAAATAAATTTCTCTAAGTCCATACTGCTACAAATAAATGACTGAATAGATAAATAAATGAGAGAGAGCAGACAAATCTCCCATGCAGAAGAATTCCAAATAATTTACATAGATACTCCACCTTCAAGGAGGTAGAACATAACTGTTCTCTTTAAGTTTGGGCTGCATGTAAGAAGTTCCTTCAAAGATTGGAGCATGAAAAAAGAGAAAATGAGTAACTTTACAGTAAAAAAACAAAACAAAACAAAAATCTTACAAATTCTACCTCAGCAGGGTGGCCAAAGTCAACATCAATAGTGATAAGTCATCTCAACAGTATGTTCCCTGGATGTGATGTGAAGAAAATGGCACTTTACTGCTGTGGTTCTTCTCCCATAAACACATAATCCCTGTCTAACCATGAGAAAAATCTCAAACCCAAACTGAAGGGCAATCTACAAAATCGGATGAGCATTTCTCAAAACTGTCAAAGCAATACAAACTAATAAAAGTCTGAGGAACTAACTGTTAAACATCAGAGGAGATGAAGGAGACATGACTAAATATAATGCAATATCCTACATGTGATCATGGAACAGGCAAAGTATATTAAAAAAAAACTAACAAAATCCAAATAAGATATGGAGTTTATCTTATTGTACCAGTGTTGGGTTCTTAGTTGTAACTAATGCACCATAATAATGTAAGATGTTAAGGATGAGAGAAACTGGCTGTAGGGTATATTGGAATTATCTGTACTATTTTTGAAACTTTTCTGTAAATCTAAACATATTCTGAAATAAAGAAGTTTACTTAAAAAAGTAGAAAAGTGTTTTGGAGTTAAGTAAATGTAACAGCAAAAATGGGAAATGCAACGTAAGGAAGGATTAAAAATTGGGAGTAAGTATCACGGAAAAAGTGACATTTAGGTTTTTTTTATTTATTTTAAAGATGAGAGAGAGAGAGAGAGAGAGAGAGAGAGAGAGAACTTGGGGAGGAGCAAGAAACATCAAGTCCCACATGTGCCTTGACCAGGCAAGCCCAGGGTTTTGAACCAGGTTGACGCTTTATCCACTATGCCACCACAGGTCAGGCGATAGTGAATTTAAACAAAGATGTGAAGGGGATGAGAAAGTTAGCTTACAAATTACTGAGGAAGAGTGCCACAATCAGAGGGAAACCTCGATGCAAAGGCCTGAGGCAGAGGTATAACTGGCATATTTAGAAAACAGCAGAAAGGTCGATTATAAATTCAGCACAGGGACCATGGTGAGCAGGAGGCAGAAGAGTTAAGAGAAATAGCTGGAAAAAATTAAATTGTAGAAAAGAAGATGTAGGCGTTGGCTGGTGGCTCAGTGGATAGAGTGTCAGCCTGGCATATGGACATCCTTGGTTCAATTTCTGGTCAGTACACACAGAAGAAGCGACCATTTGCTTCTTTCCCCCTCCTTCTCACCCTTCTCTCTCTCTTTTCTCGTCTTGCAGCCAGTGTCTCAAGTGGTTCAAGCAACTCTCTGGGCACAGAAGATAACTTGGTTGGTCTAAGTGTCAGCCTCGGATGCTAAAAATAGCTCAGTAGGTACTCAAGCATTGGCCCCAGATGGGGATTCCAGGTGGATCCTGGTCGGGCCTTATGCGGGAGTCTTTCTGTCTCCCTTCTTCTAACAAACAAACAAACAAAAAGATGATGTAGTTGTCTTCTATTTTGAGTGTAACATTGAGACATGAGACATTGTTGGGTTTTGAGCAAAGGAGACACATCATGCAACTTAAGTTTTCAAAGCATCTCTTTGAACCTGGAACAGACATTTGTAAACAAGACATTAGTGAAAAAACTGGTAAGTCTGGTAAATCAGACTAATAATGTCTGTTAATGACAGTCAATAGAATTGCATCAATGTTAATTTCTTAGTGTTGATAAAAGTGATATGGATGGTTATGTAAGATGTTAACATTAGGAAAACTAACTGAAAGGTATGTGGGCACTGTCTGTACTATCTTTGCAACTTTTCCGTAAATCTGAATGCAAATTCCAAAATAAAAAGATGTTAAGAAAATAAATTGCATACAAAGAGATCAGATGTCATACTAAGTGTTCTTATCACCAGAAGGAAGTGCATCAGGAAACTTTTGGAGGTGATGGGTATATCTTCTGCTTTGATTGTGGTGATGGTTTCATGAGCAATGCATATGTCTAAAATCATCAACGTGTATGCACTAAATATGTGCAGCTTTTTATATAAAGTATACTTCAATAAAGCTACTGAAATAAGTTGTGCTGCTATTTTTGCTGAAAAATAAAAGAAGAGAAGGAAAGGGAAGGGAAGGGAAGGGAAGGGAAGGGAAGGGAAGGGAAGGGAAGGGAAGGGAAGGGAAGGGAAGGGAAGGGAAGGGAAGGGAAGGAAGAAAAGAAACTGCATTGTAAGAAGGAAGGAGAGATCAATTATTCCAGCCAGAGGCTTGGATCCAATACACACCAATCTTTAACACACCAAAATTACAAATTTCATTACAACATAGGATGACCAGAGACTCATTCTAATACTTGCCTGGTGGTCAACAGTGAAGAGAATCTCTTTTGAGACTCAGACTAGGAGAAGAGATTCCAAATACTCAGCAGAAAGGAGGTTGGAATTACATAGGTCATAAGTAAGAAATCTTCAAAAGCTAATTTGGAAAGGCACTAAGAACATTCATGTACAGAGCCCCTCATATGTGTCCAATAGAATATTAGTATGGCGGTGTGGTGCTTAGGGTCAGAAATTCTTAAATGCCCTTTAGTTGACACTTTCCAGCATTTATCCAACAAGTGACTTCAGATTCTCTCTAAACATCATTGGGCTGATTTTTCATCACTTTGCATTCCACTACTTAATTTGTGGTCTTGAGACTAATCACATCTTAGTTTAGATAAGTTACCTTATCTATAAAACCAGGATTGAACTATAATACTTCATAGTCAAAAGACAGGGATTTATCTAGATGGCCATTGATAGTTCTTCCGGAGCTTCTTTGCCTCCATGTCTAAGGTGCACAATTAAATAGTCATTTCTTTGATGTTTCAAGGATTTCTGTATTTACTTTAGTATTTTTTTTTCCTTTAGAAAAAGCTGCTTCCTCTCTTGGAATCTTTTCTTTCCATGCTGCATTGGTTACATTTCTTATTACTTGCAATTTAGCAATAACCAAATGATGGCATTTGCACTAATATGCAATTGATACCTATTTGTGGATCATGGGAAGGAAGACATTTTGATTAGAGAAAAATCAAATCAATCTTTTCTAGGGAACCCTCCTGCACTGCTGGTGGGAATGCAGACTGGTGCAGCCACTGTGGAAAACAGTATGGAGATTCCTCAAAAAACTGAAAATCGAACTGCCTTTTGACCCAGCTATCCCACTTTTAGGAATATACCCCAAGGACACCATAGAATGGCTCGAAAAGGAGAAATGCACCCGCATGTTTGTGGCAGCATTGTTCACAATAGCGAAGATCTGGTAACAGCCCAAGTGTCCGTCAGAGGACGAGTGGATTAAAAAGCTTTGGTACATATATACTGTGGAATACTACTCAGCCATAAGAAATGATGACATCGGATCATTTACAATAACATGGATGGACCTTGACAACATTATACAGAGTGAAATAAGTAAATCAGAAAAAAAACTAAGATGAATCCATACATAGAAGGGACATAAAAATGAGACTCAGAGACATGAACAAGAATGTGATGGCAACAGGGGCGGGGGGTTGGGGGAGGGGGGAGGGGGTGAAGAAGGAGAGAGGGGTTAGGGGAGGGGAGGGGCACAAAGAAAACCAGACAGAAGGTGACAGAAGACAATTTAACTTTGCGGGAGGGGTATACAGCACAATCAAATGTCAAAATAATCTAGAGATATTTTCTCTCAACATATGTACCCTGATTTATCAATGTCACTGCATTAAATTTAATTTAAAAAATGTTTAAAAATAAAAAAAATCAATCTTTTCTGTTAAGCTTCAATGTCATCCTCACTCCTAGCAGTGAGCAACCTTTCTTGAGAAGATAATGTCCCAGTGAACTTGCACTCATATGTGGTATCATGCATGAGTGAGTCCTTGTTGCTTTTTGTTTTTCTGCATAGCATATTCCTATTAATATTACCTCAGGAATCCCAAAGACTTTGAAAGACATGAATGAGCTTCACATTACTGTCATTATTTTAAAAAACCATCTATTAATTTCTCAAAGTATGCTAAGGGGTGTTTCAGAGATACATCAAAGTATTTCAGTAGATATTTCCAAATATCTTATATAGTTGTTTAATATTTATAATACTTTCATAGTGTATTATCACCTTTATAAAATGCAATGACCTTAGATTTTTTTCTTTGGAAAATTACTTGCCTCAGAATAAATAAATGGCTATAAAAGCTGGGCTAACAAGCTGAAGTTCATCTTTCATAAATTTTTAATTGATTTAAATTTATAGATTATTTTTTAAATTCTTTATTTATTCATTTTAGAGAAGAAAGAGTGAGAGAGAAGAGACAGAGAGAGAGAGAGAGAGAGAGAGAGAAAGGAGAAAGGAGCAGGAAGCATCAACTCCCATATGTGCCTTGTGCCTTGACCAGAGAAGTGCAGGGTTTCAAACCGGCAACATCAGCATTCCAGGTCAGTGCTTTATCCACTGTGCCACTACAGGTCAGGCTCATCTTTCATAATATTAACATTTTAAGGCAATTTGTAGAATAAAGAAAAGCTAAACTCATTTAGTGTTAATAAAAATAAGACCTTATATTTTAATACTTTATAACTTATATATCACCTTTTCATGAATTAACATATTTGACCCTTACAATAATTATGAGATACAGTTAGAACAGCTATGTTATTTCCATTTTGTAGATTAGGCAACTGAAGCTAAGGGAAATATCACAGCTTTCTCAAAGTACTCACATTAAAAAAGAGACTGGAAACAATAACAAATAAACTAGCTTTTGATTTTTTTTTTTTTTTTTTTGTATTTTTCTGAAGCCGGAAACGGGAAGAGACAGTCAGACAGACTCCCGCATGTGCCCGACTGGGATCCACCCGGTACGCCCACCAGGGGCTACGCTCTGCCCCTTCGTGGCGTCGCTCTGCCGCAACCAGAGCCACTCTAGCGCCTGGGGCAGAGGCCAAGGAGCCATCCCCAGCGCCCGGGCCATCTTTGCTCCAATGGAGCCTTGGCTGTGGGAGGGGAAGAGAGAGACAGAGAGGAAAGGGGAGTGGAGAAGTAAATGGGCACTTCTCCTATGTTCCCTGGCCGGGAATCGAACCCGGGTCCCCGCACGCCAGGCCGACGCTCTACCGCTGAGCCAACCGGCCAGGGCCTAGCTTTTGATATTTGATTCAATGATCAATGTCAGGCTACAGAGCTTTGAGTGGAATTACTTGTATTAATATGAAAATTGTATCATTGTTTTCTCATTTCCCAGATGAAACTGAAACAGGCTTATGGTAATTTTGTAATCATGTATCTCCTTGTCAATTTGTTAGAAATTACTTGCAAATATACTCACTTGCTTTCACATCATTGTTAAAAAAGAAGTATAAATAAGTAGAACTCACTGTGATGGTTAATATCACCTTAAAGCAGTGGTAGTCAACCTGGTCCTTACCGCCCACTGGTGGGCATTCCAGCTTTCATGGTGGGCGGTAGCAGAGCAACCAAAGTATAAATAAAAAGATAGATTTAACTATAGTAAGTTGTTTTATAAAGATTTATTCTGGCCCTGGCCGGTTGGCTCAGTGGTAGAGCGTCGGCCTGGCGTGCGGGGGACCCGGGTTCGATTCCTGGCCAGGGCACATAGGAGAAGCGCCCATTTGCTTCTCTACCCCCTACCCCTCCTTCCTCTCTGTCTCTCTCTTCCCCTCCCACAGCCAAGGCTCCATTGGAGCAAAGATGGCCCGGGCACTGGGGATGGCTCCTTGGCCTCTGCCCCAGGCACTAGAGTGGCTCTGGTCACGGCAGAGTGACGCCCGGGAGGGGCAGAGCATCGTCCCCTGGTGGGCAGAGTGTCGCCCCCTGGTGGGCATGCCGGGTGGATCCCGGTCGGGCGCATGCGGGAGTCTGTCTGACTGTCTCTCCCCGTTTCCAGCTTCAGAAAAAGAAAAAAAAAAAAAAAATATATATATATATATATATATATATATATATAAAGATTTATTCTGCCAAACTTTGTGAAAATTCGACATAAAGTAATTATTATTATATGCTTTAACTTGCTGTAACTCTGCTTTATAAATTTTATAAAGTAAAGTTACTTTCCTACTTTATAAATCACCATTACTATGGAACCAGTAAGCAGTTAGAAAATTTTACTATTAACAGAGATACGAAAGTGGGCAGTAGGTATAAAAAGGTTGACTACCCCTGCCTTAAAGGATGGACAACTCTCTCCCTAAATGAATGTATTTAAGAGAAATTGTAGCCATCTCCCAGATATTTATGTTTTGAGCCCACAGATGCCCAGCAGATGTTCTAAATTAATATTCCTAAAAATTCTGGTGCAATTTGTGTTTTCTAAAGCAGTGTGTTACCCTCCTTAATACTCGAGAGGTGAGGATAGGAGACTGGAGAGAAAGGCAAGTCTTTCACATTGGCCCTCTTTTTCAGGTAGGGTGACTATATGGATAATAGAAATAGAGGATAAAAGAGATAATCAAGATCAGTATAATGCAAAGATTGTTAATTATATTCCTATAACTACCTCACTTTTATATTCAAATTTTATCTTTCACTCTTCAGTTTACACTAATCTTGGAGTTATTTCCCAGTATGATTTTTAAAATAGTTTTTGCATGACCAGGCAGTGGCGCAGCGGATAGAGCATCCAACTGGGATACTGACAACCCAGGTTGAAACCCTGAGGTTGCCAGCGTGAGCCTGGGCTCATCTGGTTTGAACATGGGTTCACCAGCTTGAGCACAGTATTGCTGGCTCGAGCATGGGATCACAGACATGATCCATCCTCGCTGGCTTGAGTCCAACGTCACTGGCTTGAGCAAGGGGTCACATATGAGAAAACAATCAATGAACAACTAAGATGCCACAACAAAGAATTGACGCTTCTCATCTCTCTCCCTTCCTGTCTGTCCCTGTCTGTTCCCCACCTTCTCTTACCTCTTGTACATTTAAAATTATGCTTCCTAATATTTAGATTAGCCCAAATAGCTCACTGTTTAGAGAGACCTAACATGCAACAAATTATACTGGTTTTGAATAAGTAAAAAAAAAAAGTCTTGCCATAAACTCTAAGTACTTCTTTTTGAAATAAAATTACCAATTTTCATTGCTCATTTATTATGTACAAAGAACAGTCCTACACATAATAATAATCATCATCATTGTTGATTTTCAATAATGTTAATTAATAATAAGAACAGTGTAAATTACTGATTATTATATCAATGTTTATAATCAGCTAAGCTAGGATAAAATTAAGTTTCTCACCTAACCTTGGAATCTGCTAAATTTTAATTTTTTCTGTGATGTTTGATATGTCTTTAATTTATACCTATGAAGCAGGGAAAATAACTTTTTTAATCAACAAACAAATGCATGTAAAATAAAAAAAAAACACAATAGTAACCTAAATAATGTGAGGTGATCACTGTAAATGTTGTAGTCCACCATTTGGCCTAGTGAGAGTTTTATTTCATTTTCAGTATTTGGAATTCCATTAAAGAAAATAGTGAAAAAAGAATCCATTCTATGATTTTTTATATTAAACTCCCCGTGCATTTTTGTTTAATTTTGGAAGTAAATATATGCTCTAAGAAGGTATATATCTTTTCCTGAAGTTAAATTAAAGGACATAATATTTCTTAGTAACAGGTGTGTTAAAGATAAATTTTGGAGTCATCAATAATATTGAATGTCCTTGTAGAAAACCAGTCTGTCTCTACCTATTCCAGGAAATATTACTCAGAGCTCTTCTTTGTCCATTGTTTTGAAAAATTTTGTCAATTTTATAGATTGACTTCTTAAAATACCTTAATATGGGTGGGATATTTATATTTCTTCACAATTTTTAGCCCTTAAAGGATTATCTTGCATAATCCTTTATATAACTTCTCCACTGGTTTGTCAGTTCTATAATTATTTCCCAAACATTTAATTCCTTAACTTTCTCTTGACAAGAGGTACCCTGTCCCCTTGGACCACCCAGTTTCTCTTTTCTTCTTTACAGAACTTTTTTTGGAAAAATTTTGGACTTTGTGTCTCTATCATTCCTCCATAACTCAAATGTCAAAAAAAGATGACTTTGTTGTTATTAAATCCAACATTCATATTTCTATTATATATATCAGTAACAGTATCATTAATCACACCCTTCCTTGTCCTTCATTACGTTATACATCTTTCTGCCTGATAGGGCACTCCAACTCATTCTGCTTTCCTGACTTCTCTATGAGGTCTCTAAGACTCAATTGGCAAGGATCTAATTTTTCGTACCTATCCAGTTATATCTTGTGGCTTTTAATGCTATTTATGTACTTCTTTAAAAGAAAATAAAACTTAGGTTTTATTTATTTAATTTTTCATTGAATTTATTGGGGAGACATTGGTTAATAAAATTACACAGGTTTCAAGTGTGCCATCATCTGTATATTGTATTGTGCGTCCACCACCCCAAAGCAAATCTCATTTCATCACCATTTATCTCCCCTTTACCCTCTTCTTTCTCATCCACCCCCTTTTCTTCCCATAATCACCATTCTGTTGTCTGTGTCTATGGACTTTTCTTTGCTAAATCCTTTCACCTTTTCACCTAGCTCCTATCCCCCTTCCCTTATGACAGCTGTTAGTCTGTTCTCTTTTAATACCATTTACTTACTTATGACTTGCAAGTTACCTGGTTGTTCTTGAGACCTGCTTGGTATACCAGACTCATCTATACATCTACCAATTTTATACATCCACTTAAGGTATTAGAGTGGGAAGGTACTTCACAGAACATTCCAAAAGAGAGTTCTTTATTTTATCCTCTACCATACCTGTTCTCCCTAACACTTTCCAGTTTTAATAAATAAATTTACATCAGAGAAAAGAGGAGCAATTACTACTCTAAAGTCCTGGAATAGAAAGAAACTAGATCTAGGGCACAAATGTAAGTGTTAAATTTTGTTGGGAGAAAAATTAGTTCACAGTGTCCAAAAAGAAAGCAGGGCATGTTAGTACAGATGTAGGTAGCAGTAGTGGAAGTTTGTGGCAATGATCTTCTTTCACAGTCACTGAAATGGGAAGAACGTTTGGCTCCAGAGCAAATGACTGAACTTCCTGTGTAGTGATGGGCCATCCTTTTGGCAACTGAGACATGGATCCATCACAGCTACCTGTCACATAGAATATTTTTATAAACTTCACCAAATAGCTAAAACGAAGTACTCTTTTAAGATGAAAAACTTTCAATAGTTTATCTTTGGAAGAGTGCTAGTCCATCAATATATAAGAAAAAAAATTGCTGCAACCAGGCTCAATGAGTTTCAAACATATTTCTTTAGAAGATAAATGTTAGGAATCCAGCTGAACAGCTTGCTCTTGGAGACCTCAGTTAAGGCATGAAGGACAAAAGGAAATTGTAGGCAAGCACACTGGTAAGCAATAAGGAATGCAACATTGGTGTTTGTCAGAAGTAATATATCCTCAGGCAGTAGAATATCAAGATTTTCATTGAGAGGAAAAAAAAAAGTTGTGCTGCCTAGAAAATAAAAACACTAACTGGCAAGCAATAGGAATATACAGATATCTATCTTAGCTACAAGTCTAAAGATACAGTTTCTTGATCTGGTTTAAAATAAAGATATAATATATTACCCTTAGTTTGTAAACTAATGACTACTGATTATCCATAAGCTTATGTCAGCACCATCACAGACTCATAATTATCAGAAAGTTCTCAAAGGTCAGTTAGAACATCCTCTCCATCTGGGAAGTATCATTTTTAACAGATAAGCATAGAGATTGTGCAAGAAAATGTCCTGTGATGGAAACCAATGATCTATCTGGAGAAGCAGTATTGTGTGGTGGTAAGAATATGTTTTCTGGAGCTAGACTATCTGGATCTAAACTGTAATTCTATTGCATGCTAGCTATGTGACCTATGAGCAAGTCACTTAAACTTTCTGTGCCTTTGGTTCCTCATCTGTGAAACTGATCATAATAGTATCAACTATGAAGATTGTAGTGACAATTTTCAGTTCATACAACACTTAGCTCAGTGCATATTCTTTGTAAAACTAACAGAATCATGAAAACTACCTTCATTATATTGTTTTTGAAAATATATCTTATTTCTTTAATCCATTGTCCCTAGTTATAAAATCTGAAGTAATTTAATATATACTTTAATAATTCCTTAAAAAGAGAAGCTCCTTCTTATTCATAATTGCTCGATTCAGTGCCCCATACTCAAAACCTGATGTGAAATATTTGCTCAAGGCCAATGTTCTGAATGACTGGCAACCTTTACAATTTTTAATGAACTCTCTATGTGCTTTCTCTATGCTCTGATCTCCAAGCTAAACATTTTCACTTATTCTTCATATGTCATCACTTCAACCTCCACTCAGCTTCCTTTGAACATATTCCAGTCTTTCAAAGATCCTGTAAAATGTGGCACCCAGAACTTAGCCCAACATGTCATATATGGCCTGAGGAATAATAATATTCTGGATTTATCAATTCCCTAATGTGGACATTATTCTTCCATAAAGAAACAAAGAACAAAATACATTCTGAAGAATAGCTGATTTATTAGTATTTCACCACTAATGCGTTCTCCCAACAGATGCAGTTCATATGAAAAGCATTTATCATCCACACTCAAAATGTATGGAATACATTTGTATTTTTTTGTAAAAGACTGAGGTTGACTTGAAATCTAAATATCTACATGCTTCCAATACACTTTCCTGAGGTCACCTAGAGATTCATACAGTCATGAATACCTATTAAAGTATCTAAAACTATGAGCTGAACCTCTCTTGATATTATGTTTTCTGAAAGTAAACATACATATACAATAGATTAAAGACTATTGAAAAAAATTGAATGATATCCAATATTAACTTGTGCGTTATACGTATATAAGCCAAAATCTAATCAAGCATGTTAAAGTTTGTTTACTTTCTTTTTTTTTAGTTTTTCTGAGGTATAGATAAATAAAATTGTATATATTTTTTAAAAGGGTACTTTTTTATTTTTTATTCATTTTAGAAAGGAGAGAGAGAGAGGAGAGAAAGAGAGAGAAGGGGGGAGGAGCAGGAAGCCTCTACTCTCATATGTGTCTTGACCAGGCAAGCCCTGGGTTTCGAACCAGCAACCTCAGCATTTCCAGGTCGACGCTTTATCCTCTGTGCCACCACAGGTCAGGTCATAAGGCTAAAAGCGGGATGTCAATCAATGTGTGAGGAAAACTTCCCTGACCAGGAACCAAACCTGGGCCATGGTGGTGAGAGCGCCGAATCCTAACCACTAGACCACCAGGGAACACGGTAAAATTGTATATTTAAGGTGTACAATATGATATGATATTCATATATATTGTAAAAGAATTACCACAGTCAAGTTAGTTAAAACATCTATTACCTCACATCGTAACCACTTTTGTTTGTATATGGAGAGCATTTAAGATCTACTCTTTTAGCATATTTTAAGTATACAATATTTGTATCCATGTTTGTCTTTATAGAATTATCTCAATGAATTTAGTTTGTCCTTATGGAATTATCTCAATGAATTTACTTTGGGGAAATTGTGCTTTTTCCTAAATATTAAGTAAGCTATTTTGAAAGTCAATAAAGATAGAAATTTTAATATGTGAATTTCTTTAGTGAGAAGGCAGAGCTTGGGCCAACAATAATGAGATCAAAGTGTCCTTAGAGGAGTAGTAAGCACAGGCTGAGATAATGCTTTCATCATAATGCACAAAATTTTGTAGTTTGATTATCTCATTCTTGGAAGATATCCATTTTATCTGTTAGGATAGATAAATATCTGTAGATATAGATATATAGATATGTAATGAATTTATAAGTGAAGAAAACTCAAATGGCTTTAGGACCATCATCTATAGTGGCAAAACAGTTAAAATAAAAATCACATTACTTTCCAAATAGGTATATGAGGATATTACTGAAGTAAAATTTTGTGTGAAAATTTTCTTTGGACTGAGAAACATGAAATGCAATAATCAGAAAATGACATAAGTGAAAACTTTACATTAGTGGGCATTAAGCCAGGGTTTAAAAGGCAGACACTATAGGGGAAAAAACACAAAAGAGAAAAATAAAGTATCAATGCCTTTGGCATTCATTTAGAACACTATTCATAGAATGTGATTTTATAATGATTTCAGTCATTCTCCCATATGATACTATTAGGTAAAATGACAATATTTCCCCCCATTTCACTAATGAAGAGATTTAGGCAACACATCAAGAGCGTCCCTTCAACTAGCAGAAAATGTAAGGTCAGCTGCTTCTGGTAGCACAAGGTAATGAATGGCATTGATACTCCTCCACTCCAGGAATGTGAGAGTCTCAGACAAAATTGTTCATTCACAGCTTAGCTATATATAGAGAAAGATATTCCTCTAGTTTCCAGAAGCAGAAAGGCAAGTCAATACCCCAGTGTTAACTCTAGAGGTTGACACCACAATGCTTCAGGATGTTATCAAACCTGAAAATAGGTCCTGGTCACACAAGGCTGGGCTTATAATGCCCACAGAGGATGTGCTCTTATGTCTGTATAAAGTGTCACGTGAGGAAATGGAACTGAAATGCCAGCAGACAGCTATTAAAGGGGATTGAAAAACCACACTTTCTGGGGCAGGGAAGCGACAAGAATAATTGTCACTTGCCTAGTCTTCCAGCTTGGAAATAATTAAGACATCTCTGAGAAATCAAAATTTTAGATTCTGCCACACATGAGTGGAGATGCAAATCTATATCTCTTGTGAAAGAAAAGAATTCTACATGACCCTGGCTGGTTGGCTCAGTGGTAGAGTGTTGGCCTAGCATGTGGATGTCCCGGGTTCAAATCCGGTCAGAGCACACAGGAGAAACAACCATCTGGTTTTCCACCCCTCTCCTTCTCCTTTTTCTTTCTCTATTTCTCTCTTCCCTTCCCAAAATGATGGCTTGGCTGGAGCAAGTTGGCCCTGGGGCACTGAGGTTGGCTCCATGGCCTCACCTCAGGTGCTAAAACAGCTTGGTTGCCAAGTATCAGAGCAGTGGCCCCAGGTAGGCAGAGCACCACCACATACGGGGCTTGCTGGGTGGATCTTGGTCAGGGCACGTGCAGAATTTTGTCTCTCTGCCTCTCTGCTTCTTAAGGAAAATAAACAAACAAACAAATAAGAATCCCACTATTCAACAAGTATATGAAACACCTGTGGTATGTATCAAAAGACAAGAAGTATACTTCACCAAACCCAGAAGCCCTACCTAGAAAAAATATTGTTCTAAAAAGCATAAAAAAAGAAAATTACTCTAATATATTTTCTAAAGCTAGGGTAATTTAAAAAAAAAAAGTTAAAAGGAGTATATCCTGCTTTTTAATTTTTAATGGCAAAATATACAGGGAGAATTGTTATGGGAATATCCTTAATATTTTTTCTGTTGTTAATAAAATTTTAATATTATTATTTGATTCTCATCTCTCATCCTAACTTTGATAATCTAACATTTAAAAGATAGTAAGGTAAATACAATAATATAGCAATCTCATTTAGAAATGTAATATTAAATTCTAAATGGTATATTTGAAAACTGAGTGTATCATTGTATTAAGCAAGGATTCCATTTCCATTAGTATATTGAACAATCCTACCATGAAAATCAAAACAATGCATGATAGTATTTTTTTAGCCACTATTCAGCTGAGAAAGAATGTAATGAATTATCAAATGCCATAAGGAAATTGAAAGATGAACTATATAGAAATGAGCAACTTTAGAAAGCAGCTTTTAAGCAGAAGCCATATACTGAACTTTTGCTTTGAGGAGGAGGGGAAATACTCTCCCTTGGAATTTCTAAACACACACTGATCCGAAGCAGGTGGGTTTAACGCTCAATTTCACACTACTTGCAAAGAAACATAAATCCTCCTGGAGGAATAACCTCCACTCCAAGCCTGTGGGTAACCCCAAGGAATACCCGCACAGACACAGTGTTGCAAAGAGTTTGTTCAGATAATTAAAAATCCATAAGATATACAAGTAAATAAAGCACTATGATAAAGTCAGAAAAATATAGAAGCAGATATACAGTAATTCATATGTAGGATTCACCAGACATACAATAGAAAAAATGCTTTAAAAAAATTTTTTTTTGTACAGAGATAGAGAGAGAGTCAGAGAGGGATAGACAGGAACAGAGAGATGACAAGCATCAATCATTAGTTTTTCATTGCGCATTGCAACACCTTAATTGTTCATTGATTGCCTTCTCATATGTGCCTTGACCGCGGGCCTTAAGCAGACCGAGTAACCCCTTGCTTGAGCCAGCGACCTTGGGCTCAAGCTGGTGAGCTTTTGCTCAAACCAGATGAGCTCTCACTGAAACTGGCAACCTCGGGGTCTCAAATCTGGGTCCTCCGCATTCCAGTCCGATGCTTTATCCACTGTGCCACCGCCCAGTCAGGCAAAAAAAAAAAAAAAAAAATGCTTTCTAAATAGCTGAAGAAATAAAAGAAGAAATTAAAAATACCAGCAAGAATCAATAAAAGCAACTAAACAAGTTACAAAAAACAATCAAAAAGACTATCTCAAAATTTAATATACTATAAAATTTGAACTTAACTATAACTTAAGATCAACTAAAAAATAGTCAACAAAGATAAGGAAAATTAATAATTGATACATATGAAAAAATTTTCCAGAATGTATAATAGAGAAAAAGAAAAAAAAATGCAAAAAAAAAAGAGAAAAAGGTAGTAAATATATTAGATATTAAGAGAAGTTAAAGATATTCTAAGAAGATTTAATATCTTTGAATAATGTTCTTTCATTTTCTTTATCCTCTCCCTCTGGAAATCTAATTAGAGAGATATATTAGCAGAGAATTTTCCAGAATTATTGAAATTCATCAAACCTCAAAGTCATTCAGTTATACATGAAACACATTTTTAAAAAAATTTTTATTTATTTTTTATTTATTCATTTTAGAGAGGAGAGGGAGAGACAGAGAGAGAGAAAGAGAGGAAAGACAGAGAGAGAGAAGGTGGGGAGGAGCTGGAAGCATCAACTCCCATATGTGCCTTGACCAGGCAAGCCCAGGGTTTTGAACTAGTGACCTCAGCATTTCCAGGTCGACGCTTTATCCACTGCGGCACCACAGGTCAGGCCATGAAACACATTTAACAGCCATATATTTTATTGTGAAGCAAATAAAAATGTTAATAAGTTACAATCATTTACAATGTGTTCTCTAATACAAAACAATTAAGTTAAAATCAGTAATAAATGATAATTAAAGAAGCATTGTATATTTATAAATAATAAACATATTTCAAAATTCTCATGGGTAAGCCTGACCTGTGGTGGCACAGTGGATAAAGCGTCGACCTGGAATGCTGAGGTCGCCGGTTCGAAGCCCTGGGCTTGCCTGGTCAAGGCATATATGGGAGTTGATGCTTCAAGCTCCTCCCCACCTTCTCTCTCTCTCTCTCTCTCTCTCTCTCCTCTCTCTCTCTCTCTCCCTCTCTGTCTCTCTCTCTCCCTTTCTCTCTCCTCTCTAAAATGAATTTAAAAAATTTAAAAAAAAAATCTCATGGGTAAATGAATTAACTGTATCAGAAAGATAAATAATAGATACAATAAAAATACTTAAAATACTATAAATCAAGCATAAATATTGGGACATAGAAAGGTTGAAATTTAAGATCCAATCATATAACTGAAAAGGTTAGAAAAAGAACAGAATCTAAGGAAAGTAAGATGAAGACATAATACAGGTATAAGGGCAACTTATTACATTAGAAACAAGTAAAATGATAAAACAAAGAAAATGAACAATATTAATAATTTGAAAAGATTAATAAAAATGACAGGATAGTAGTAAGCCTAGATAAAACTTTTAAAAAAGAAGAGAGACAGTAGAAGTGTTACAGAAAATAAAAAGTTGAGAAGGTGAAATAACTACTTGTCAATAAACATAAAACTTAGCTCACATAAACATTTATAAAAATATTATTAAACAATATTGACTCAAAAGTATAAAAAAACATAGTCTTTTAAAATAGCTAAATAGACTCCATGGTCAACAAGTTTACCTGTGAGCTCTAAAAAAAATTTTACCAACTAATTCAAAATATTCCAAAGTCTAGAAGAAGACAGAGCAGGACACTTGATTATAATAATCAAAATTATTATAAACTTGTAACCATAAATCAAACAAACAAACAAACAAAAAGAAAGTGTTAAAAAAAGAGCAATCTCAATATGAATCGAGACAAATGGTTTGCAACCTTTTTCTGAAAAGGGCCAGATGGAATAATTTAGGCTTTGTGGGCTACATAGTCCCAATTACATCTAGTAGTTTATGCCCTTGTTGCACAGAACCATAGACAATATGTAAATGAATGAGCACTGCTGTGTTTCAATAAAACATTATTTACAAAAACAGGTTGCACCCATGCCCTACCATCTACATTTTCTGCACATGTGCTGTCCTCCTGGGAGCAGCCATTGATGAACTGAACTGATACTGATTACAAAAACTCAGCCCACCTGTCCCAAGGCTGGAAATCTGGGCTGCTATTCCAAGGCCACATCCTGGCTTGGTTCTGTCCCCCTCTCTCCTATAGAGAACTCTCTCAATAATTTGCAGCTGAACATCTGTCTGCTTGTAGTTTCCCAAACTAAGACAAAAGTTGAATCAAGCAATATAGAGAAAAACAAAATATAGTTAAATTAGGTTTCGTTCAGAGATAAAATTCACTTCAGTGGCAGAATTAAAGAGAAAGTCATATGAATTTTAGTAAAATTTAAATACAATTTATAAGAAAAGAATCTACAAGCAATTTGGTATATAAAAGAACTTATTTTTTAAAAAGCAAACATCCATATCAATGGTGAAATGAAAAAAAAAATTCCTTTTAAGATAATGAATAGGACAATAATGCCCGCTTCCCCAACTTCTGTTAAGCATTGTAATGGAAGACTCAACTAGCACCACATATAAGGAAAAAACAAATTAAAAATAGAATGATTGGGAAGAAATATAGAAAATTATCCTTATTCACTGAAAGTAATTGTGTGTATAGAAACCCAAAAGTAACTATATAGCTACAGTCACATAATGAATATGAAAGTTTAGCAGATTTTCTGGAACTTAATATACAAAAGTCAAGTACAACTTAATTTGTACACACATAAATTCTGTAGTTATTTTTTTAAAGTTTACAACATAGCAAAAATATAGCTAAAATAAATCTAACAAATTTGTGCAAGGCCTTTTTAGAGGTAATTATAAAGCTTCCTATTAAAGAAAAGCTAAATGAATAGATAGAGTGCCATTTGGAAAACACAATAACATAAAAATGTAAATTACCCCCACATTACTTTATAGTTTCAATTTAATTTCAATCAAAATTTTATCTGGTATGAAAGAATAGTACAATATTTATTCATGTTATTAATGTTATTTCACAATCACCAGATAAAACATAAAGAAAATATGTTTAGGAGTTTATACTCTGGCAATCAGTAAGCCTGGGTTCAAAGCCTAGTTCCCCACTTATTGATGTTGAGATTTCAGTAAATTTGCTTACCCTGTCTGTATCTGTAAAGCCAGAAGCCACGGCCACTATCACAGCAGCCCCCTGGCCCATGCAGGTTTGCATTGGATTCGGACAGCCGGTAAAGAAACAATGGAGCCAAATACTGGTAGGCCATAGTCTTTAATCCTAGCTTGCACCAGGCGGGCAAGTAAAAATACACACTGGGCTCCAGAACCCACTCACATTCAGTGCTCACAAAGCCACTGACTTATCCGAGTTTCCTAGAATCAAAGGTTTCTAGCTCACCAGCCTTATTCTCCTCAGTTCCTCATCTCCTTCCTTCTCCCTGCACAAACTCTGTACAAACTGGCTTCTCACTCAGCACTCCGCCATCTTGGCTGCTTCTCCTGGCCACATGGCCTCTTTTTGCTCTCCTCTCCGCTCTCTCCTCTAATGATAATCTCAGGAACCAAGAGCGCAAACTCCCGTTCTGCCCCCATTTTATAGTGTAGATTCAAAACCTTTAATCCAATATACAGAATAGGGAAGTCTCTAATACAAAGTCACTTCTCTGAGGCATGATTGGATTGTACCACCCCACATCAAAACGGGTGGGAAAGGTTTAATCCCAAAACCAAGCCCCAGGCTACAAGGATTCTGCTTGCCCACCGCCTGCCCCCAACACACATTAATATCACCTGGGCGACGGCCTCTACGTGGGCGGCGTCATCTTTAACAAAGTGAGCATAATACATTTTATCTGCCCAATAATCCACCCCTATGCTCACTTTACTACCCACAATCTATACCACCGGCATCCCTGTGTAAGGAAATTAGCACATTACACAAATTACAACAGCACAAATCATACAGTTTCAACAATCACAAAGGTACACTTCACCAGTCTCTGAGCACTTTGCCCAAAGCGCAAAATGTCCTCGGCCTATGGGAAAAGCTTCCCGGGGCAGGGGAGTGCTTCCAGCAAAGCCACCCCCCACCCCCATCAGGGTATTTCACATTGTCCAAAATCCATAATCCGTAAATCCATCCAACAAAGGAGCCAATGCCCACTCCGGTCGTAGTCCAGGAAATCAGTCCACGCACATAGGGCGTCAGCCACCCCCCTCATCCCTGCCATCCTGGCAGGTCTTACACTGTCCCAAAGAGGGGCACGTGGCAATGGCAGTCAGCATTTCCATCTTGGCTCTGGAGAGCATGATAGCATCCATCCTATGTCCCCAAAATCGCAGACCTACCAGGGCCGCAGTAGGTGCTCCTTCCAGCTGGGCTCTCATCTTCTGGAGGCTGCAGATTGCAACTCCAGCCCGATTCTCCTCATCCTCCAAAGAGGAACTGAAAACACCAGCTCCCACTGCCGGGCTCGAGTCCTGGGCTGCCGCAGCCTTCTGCTCCGCAGACCTTGCAGCTCCGGACCGGATCTCAGGTTCAGCCTCAGCCTCAGCCCCAGCCTCCTGCCGCTGCTGGCTCTCCGCAACATCCAGGGCAAGCTGCAACTCACGAACCTGTGAATCCTCCTCCAGCAGCTGCTCCATTTCCAGGCGAATCTCGCAAACCTGGTCGGCCTCCTCCTCCAGCATTTCCTCCAGCTCTAGGGTCAGCATCGGTTTCTCCTGCGTTTGCTCCCACTCCTTCCACTGCTCGGTTTGCAGGTCCCAGGCAACCTCTTCCACAGAGCTCTCGGTTTCCTCATGCATGGCTGTAAAAGTCAGCCAGCCTACAATCCCCAAAAGGACAGCCATGGGGAACCCTAACACTAGCCAGTCCTCTACTCCACCGCTCAAAGGCTCCTTGCCGATCTGTATTGAATCCTGCCACAGACTACGCCAAATGTAAAGCCAGGAGCTAGGGCCAGGGCCACTATCACAGCAGCCTCCTGGCCTATGCATTTGGCGTAGTCTGTGGCAGGATTTGATACAGATCGGCAAGGAGCCTTTGAGTGGTGGAGTAGAGGACTGGCTAGTGTTAGGGTTCCCCATGGCTGTCCTCTTGGGGATTGTAGGCTGGCTGACTTTTACAGCCATGCATGAGGAAACTGAGAGCTCTGTGGAAGGGAGTAGGCCAGGAGAAGCAGCCAAGATGGCGGAGTGCTGAGTGAGATGCCAGTCTATGCAGAGTTTGTATCTGGGATAAGGAAGGAGATGGGGAACTGAGGAGAATAAGGCTGGTGAGCTAGAAACCTTTGATTCTAGGAAACTCGGATAAGTCAGTGGCTTTGTGAGCACTGAATGTGAGTGGCTTTTGGAGCCCAGTGTGTATTTTTACTTGCCCGCTGGGTGCAAGCTAGGATTAAAGACTATGGCCCACCAGTTCTTGGCTCCATTGTTTCTTTACCGACTGTCCGAATCCAATGCGAACCTGCATGGGCCAGGCGGCTGCTCTGATGGTGGCCCTGGCCATGGCTTCTGGCTTTACAGTATCTCAATTTCTTTATTTATAAGATGACTATTAAAGTATTTATTCCATAGGAGTGTTGTGATTATTAAGTTAATATGTTAATATGGGATGGTTAATTTTATGTTAACTTGACTGGGTCAAGGGATGACCAAAGAACTGGTTAATTGTTATTTCTGGGTGTGTTTGTGAGGGTGTTTCTGGAAGAGATTAGCATCCCAATTGACAGATTTAGTGAAGTAGATAGTCCTCCCCTATGTGGGTAGGCATCTTCTATTCCCTTGAAAGCCTGATGCAAAAAGTGGAAGAATGTTCACTGCGCCCTGCCTGATTCTTTGAGCTGGTTCTCAGACCTTCTGACCCAGACTAGAATTTCTATCATCAGCTTTCTGGTCCTCATGACTTAAGGCTAGATCATTAGCTTTTTCAGCTTCCAGAGAGAAGAACATGGGACTTCTCAGCCTCCATTACTGCATCAGTCAATACCTATATCCTATGGGTTCACCTTCTCCAAAGAACCCTGACTAATACAAATAGAAGAGTATTGTTTATCTTCTGTATGCCCCCAAGATCTACTCTAGATCCTTCTCCACTCTGCTTTGTGTCTGAAGAGGTTTTTCTTTATGAACTGAATTCACAGCCTCCCCAAGTCTTCAGGCTTTGAGCTGGGTTCAGCCAAGGAGAGATACTAGCAAGAAGCAGGAGGACAAAAAAAGTGAGGGCAGAGTACTGAATTCCCTGAATCACCTCCCAAACTCCCTCCCACAGGCTCCTGTGGCTTCCCTGCTTTTCCCTATGGGAATCCACAGTTCCTCTCAAACAGCTCCATCCATGTGGCAGTATAAGCTCTCCCCTGTTTCCAGCCCAGAGGTACTACACTATCACATGTTGTTTTGTCTAAAGCATATTCATAACTTTGCAAGTAATAAACTGCTATTTCATTGTATTGGAAAATGTAGACAACCAATTAGACCTATATTTTAAAATAACAGGCCTGACCTGTGGTGGCACAGTGGATAAAGCATCAACCTGGAAACCCTGAGGTTGCCGGTTCAAAACCCTGGGCTTGCTTGGTCAAGGTACATATGGGAGTTGATGCTTTCTGCTTCTCTCTTTCTCTCTCTCTCTCTCTCTCTCTCTCTCTCTCCTCTCTATAATGAATAAATAAAATCTTTTAAAAATTTTAAAAAATAATAAAAATAAAATAACATTGATAATATTTAAAAGATATTTAGGAATAAATCTGCCTGACCTGTGGTGGTGCAGTGGATAAAACATCGACCTGGAATGCTGAGGTCGCTGGTTCAAAGCCTTGGGCTTGCCTGGTCAAGGCACATACAGGAAGCAACTATTATGAATAGATGCTTCCTGCTTCTCCCCTCCTTCTCTCTTTCCCTCTCTTTCTCTCTCTCCCACCCTTTCTCCAAAGATCAATAAATAAAATCTAAAAAAAATATTTTAAAAAAGGTATCTAGGAATAAATCTAATAAAAGATGTCACACATAATGAAGAAATTAATAAAGGTTTATTGATATAGCAAAGGAAGAGCTAACATTTTAGATGGGTAGATTATTTGCATTGATAGGGAGACCATTTATTGTAAATATGTCAACCTTTCTAATAAATCTTTGAATTCACTGCATTTTAAACAAACAATATTTTTGTAGGAACTGAGAAGCTGAAACAAAAATGCATATGAAAGTAGACTAAGCTTCCGATGGTAAGCACACGACAGAATATACAGATATTGCATTATAAAGTTGTACACCTGAAAGTTATAAAATGTTATTAACCAATTTTACTCCAGTAAATTTAATTAAAAATACATACAGAATTTTGTGTGTGTGTGTGTGTGTGTGTGTGTGTGTGTGTGTGAGAGAGAGAGAGAGAGAGAGAGAGAGAGAGAGAGAGAGACAGGGAAAAACCCACAGGAAGGGAGAGAGATGAAAGAAGCATAGTTGTAGCACCTCAGTTGTTCACTGATTGCTTTATCATATGTGTAGCAGAGGGCTACAGCTGAGCCAGTGACCCCCTGCTCATGCCAGCGACCTTGGACTCAAGCCAGAGACCATGGGGTCATGTCTATGATCCCATGCTCAAGCCAGCTACCCTGTGCTCAAGCTGGATGAACCCACGCTCAAGTTGGTGACCTCCTGGTTTTGAACCTAGGTCCTCAGCGTCCCAATCTGACACTCTTTCACTGTGCCACCCCTTGGTCAGGCACATATGGAAATTTAAAAGGGCCATAATAGTAATACAATTTTGAAGAACTCGAGGAGTGATACTCTATACAGAACATTAAGTTTTATTAAAAGCAAATAGTAATTTTTAAAATGTGATATTGGCAATAATTTAGGGATAATCAACATAACAATGGCAAAAAATAGAGTATAAAACTTTGTTAACATGTATACACATCTATGTGTACAAAACAAAAATTTGTTATAAGACAGATTTCATTACAAATGCATGGGGGAGAGACTGCTCTATTTGATTATAAAGGACAGTGATACATCTGGCTTTTCATGTGGAAATACATTTTTCTTTCAGTGTGTACATTACACAAATTAAATATGAATTAAAATCTGTTAAGAAAAGTTAAAATATAAAAATATTATTTATTTTTTCTTTTTTTCTTTTCTGAAGCCGGAAACGGGGAGAGACAGTCAGACAGACTCACGCATGCGCTGGACCGGGATCCACCCGGCACGCCCACCAGGGGCGACGCTCTGCCCACCAGGGGGTGATGCTCTGCCCCTCCGGGGCATCGCTCTGCCGCGACCAGAGCCACTCTAGCACCTGGGGCAGAGGCCAAGGAGCCATCCCCAGTGCCCGGGCCACCTTTGCTCCAATAGAGCCTTGGCTGCGGGAGGGGAAGAGAGGGACAGAGAGGAAGGAGGGGGGGCAGGGGTGGAGAAGCAAATGGGCACTTCTCCTATGTGCCCTGGCCGGGAATCGAACTCGGGTCCCCCGCACGCCAGGCCGACGCTCTACCGCTGAGCCAACCGGCCAGGGCTATAAAAATATTTTTAAAATATATGAAACATGTAAAAGAGAAAACAAAAAAGAAGAATCGAGAATAAAAAACTATAAATACTTTTTGGCAAAATTAAAATCTTCCTTCAAAAGATGCCATGAATCAAGTTAGAATATGAGTGATAGTGTGAGAAAAGACGCTTGGAGGAATCCCAATTCTAACGGACTCAATATTAATATTAATATACAAAATAAAGATATACAGTAGATATACATATAGATATTGACACACAAATGTGTGTGTGTAACACAAGAAAAATCGTGAATAACTAATGACATGAAAAAGATATTCTATGGCTGCAGTTCACCTGCCATGCAGGTCAGGTGCTTCCAACGTCTCTGTGAGCCAGATGCCGGGTAGCCCAGTTGTTCAGGTCTGGAGGCCAGAGGCATCACAGACTCTGCATAATATCAATGCTGGCTAAGCGTGGGCGGAAGCAGAAGTGGGCTGTGGATCAAGAAACGCTGCATGGAGTAAGAATGATTCCAAGTTTGGAGAAAGGATGCTGGAGAATATGGAGTGGTCTAAAGGAAATGGTTCAGGGGCTCAAAAGAAAAGAGCCACAGATCATATTAACGTTTAAGTTAAAAACAACCACCTGGGACTTGGAGCCATAATCAATAATGAAGACAACTGGATTGCTCATCAGGATGATTTAAACCAGCTTCTGACTGAACTGAACATTTGCCATGGGCCAGAAACAGCAGACTCCTCCTAGGACAGCAAGGCAAAGGAATCTTTCAGCCTTGAAGAGAAGTCCAAAATCTCCAAAAGCTGTATTCATTACATGAAATTCAAAAAGGGAAGGATCTATCATCTCAAAGCAAAACAAATCTTGACTGTATTTTTGGGACAAGACAAAGTAAGAAGACTCCTGAGGATTATTTCAGCCACACCACTCCAGATGGGAATGAAACATCCATTACCGCAGCCAGTGCCTTCATCTTGCAGGAGTACTTCATCAAACAGATGGCAGAACTAGAGAACAAGCCATAAGCCATGGCTGCAGGGCCTGACCTTCCAGAGACTCAAACAGAAAAAAAAAAAAGAAATAAAGAGACAAAACATAAAACTGTGGAGAATTACACCCAATCAAACACCAAGAAAAACAGAGACCAACTTGAGCAACAGTTTGGAGACCCTAGTTGAGACAAGAATTTTGATATTTCTGCTGACATGAGAAGGATTATGTGTGGCCACAGGATGACCAGGACTTACAACCAGAGCACCCCCACCACCACCACAAAAAAAGAGAAAACAAATACAAAAAGCTACAAAAGCAAGTTGAGGTGGCAGTGGATGTTATGCTAAATGAAATAGCAGTGAGGAAGAAGAAAAAGAAGAAAGGTTCTAAATAAATTCTCCCCGGCCAGGGCTTTTCAACCACTGAGCTGTCAGGCAGGGAACTTTGGCCTGAAATCAGAGCAGAGTTCATCCAAGAGAGTTTGTGCGTATCTTTAACATCTTGGAGTACTGAATCTTGCCCTCTCACTATATTTCTTCCCAAATCATATTCCCAGAACTTTTTAAAGTACCAAATCATGGCTCTCATAAACAAATAAATTCCTTTGTAGAATCTACAAAAGATAGAGAAAGATTTTATTTTCCCATGAACCAGAAAAAAATAATTATTTATTCATTTTTTTTTTTTTTTTTTTTTTTTTTAGAGATGACAGAGAGAGACAGAGACAGAGACAGAGAGAGGAGAGAGAGACAGAGAGAGAGAGAGAGAAGGGAGGAGGAGCTGGAAGCATCAACTCCCATATGTGCCTTGACCAGGCAAGCCCAGGGTTTTGAACCGGCAACCTCAGCATTTCCAGGTCGACGCTTTATCCACTGCACCACCACAGGTCAGGCCCAGAAAAAAAATAATTATAAGAAAATTTTAGCTGGGTCTGACCTAATTAGGTGATCCCTTAATTTATTTTTATATTTATTTTTCATTCAATTTTTGGGGATTACATGGGTTAATAAAATTATATAGATTTCAAGTGTACAATTATATGGTACATCAACTGTATATTGCACTGTGTGTTTACCACCCAAAGTCCAATTTTCTGTCACCATATATTTGACACCCTTTTCCCTGTTATATATCCCCACTCCCTTCCTTCTGGTAACCACCATACTGTTGTCTGTGTCTGAGTTTTAGGGGGTTTTATTGTTTTTTGTTTGTTTATTCACTTGTTGCTTTCAGTTTTATATCACACATTGAATGAAAACATATGGTCCTTGACTTTTTCTATCTGACTTACTTTGCTTCACATAATATTTTCAAAACCCCTCTGTGTTGTTGCAAATGGTCTTATTTCATGTTTTCTTATGGCTGAGTAGTATTCCATTGTATATATGTACCACATCTCTATTCAATCATCTATTAAAGAACACTGAGGTTGTTTCCATGTCTTGGCTACTATGAATAATGCTGCAATGAAGTTAAAGGTACATATGTATATCTTTGAGAATGAATATTTACAAAATTTTAAGGTAAACACAGGGGGTCCTTGGGTTATGGCACCCTAGCCTATGTCACTTATCCTAACACAGTTAAAAAATCATAATCTAAAACATAAAAATGCAACTAAGCCACAGAGAAAGGAAAAGAACATAAACATACTATACCGTACATTGTACTGTAGTAATGAAAAAAAGTGACAAAAAAGGAATGTAAAAAAAATTCCTTACCTTTATTCCTGTGGTTGGCTTGCACACTGGAAGGGGCATTTCAGGGTGAGAAAGAATGACCTATTGGAAGGAGGAAGCTGGAGAGGCAGGAGAACCTGCGAAAGGTGCTGGAGATACTGGGTCAGGTGAATCAGGATTGCCTAAGGAACATGCAAGAGATGCTGGTGATGACTCTACCTGTACTACAGGTGTTTCATCTCAAGAAGCAGCTGATGCAAAGGGTACAGAATCTGCTACAGGCCTCTCGACCTTCTTAAAGACTTGTTCCAGTCTAGTCTGGAAGATTGATGACTTCTTTGCTTCCAAAATCTGCCTATAGCATTGCAAGGCATCGATAACAGCTCTGTAGACCTTATAGAATCTGGCATCACTGGGGTCCTCAGCGTGAAATTTTGCTAACCAATCATCTACCATAAAAATCCTCTGCCAAACCCTTAGTAGTAAATCTCTTGGAGTCTGGGCTTTCTATGGCTTCCTCTTCAATCAGCAGCTTCTCCAGCTGAATGAGGTCCTCAGCAGACAGCTCCTCTCCATGTGATGCTGGTAGCTCTGACTTTAGTTCAGGAGCCATGATAAGGGCCAAAAAGTCACCAAAGCAACACAAATGGAACACTTGCACTTTTAACAGTCCAAAATGGTGTAGGTAAGCGTACTGGGGGGCACCAATTCCCTCACTCATATGCTGTGTTACTGCATATTCTTTGTCCATGCGAAACCAAACTAGTTTGCCCATGTAACTCATAAGTACAATGCTAATGGCGTAAGCCACTCCCATCTCAATTTTTTAAAATTTGTATAAGAGTGAGCACAGAGGCAGATTAAGGTCAATTGAGACCCTGGGCGTAGAAGAAAATGTTGAGCCCCTTAAAAAAAGAGAGGGAAAATAAAAACACATGTTAACCATATTTTTAAATAAGTAAAAAAATATTATGTACTTTTAATGGTCAAATTGCACATATGAAACCAAACTTGGTGTCATTAGAAAAAAGTGTGAAGTTGGGGGTTTGCGAGCCCTTCAGAAGTCGGGGCCCAGGGCACGTGCCTGGTGCGCCCGCCATTAAATCCACCTCAGACTGAGCATCATAAACTCAAAGCATCATATGTTGAGACTGTCATAACCCGAGGACCTCCTGTACCTAGAAAAGGGGTTGCTGCGTTATACAGTAACTATTTTATAAAATCTATTGTGCAAACTCAGGGAAGATCTCCATTTTCTTTGTGAGTCATAAATTAAATATTAGGTTCTTATAAGGCAGTGATACAAGTTTCATAATTCAAGATACAGATATCAGGAAAGCTTATAAATAAATTTTCTGTTTTCTTTACTACTCAAAATAACATTAGGTAGTAATCTGGTCCTCCTTGCACTTCCAACCTCTGTTGATGAGTGCGGTCTTTTTCATGCAGTAATTTTATACTTTTGAGTGCCAGTGATAGAGTTGTTTAGACTTCACTTTTAAAATGGAATCACCTGGTATTTATACTCAGGTAGCTTTTATCTATGATCACTTCAAATACATAATGTGCAAAAACATTAAGTACCATTAAACATTGTAGACACATATAATTTTAAATAATAATGAACACACCAGAGTAGAATAAAATGACATCCTAAAACAAAATAAGTGTTTAAACCTGCTTTCTATAGACAAAATTATTCTGCCTCTCAATACGGATGTGATGGTAGTAATTTTATAAGGCTGGTTGAAAAACCAATCTGAATTTGAAAGAAATTTCCATTACTTCTCTTTTAACTCCAGAATGTACTACATAAATTGGAAATACTCACTTGTCAAAGGTACCATTTCCCATTTTCAGTTCTATTCTAATTTCCATCTCACAAGTCATTGTCTGTGTGATACCATAGCAAGACCTCTAGTTGTGCAGCCTCTAACATTAACAGAAGTAAAAGATCTCAGACTTAACCAAGGAGGAAGCTCTTCTGGGAACAGAAGCCATTTCCAAAAATTTCAAGACTCTTCCATAAATAGCATCATTTAAACAATCCTTTTATTAAATGTTAATTTACAGCACTCCAGATAATCTTTTCACTACTTAAAATTCCCTAGCCCCATCAACAAATTACAGAAAGGCAATAAAATCAATGAAGTCCACTGTATTCCATTTATCCAGCTTGAACAAATTCTCAAGATAATAAGCGGTTTTCAGATATATTTTCGATGTCAAATTGTTTTTGAAAGGCTTTCAGAAAGTTCAAACAGAACAGATGAAGATGAAGTAAAAATGTAAAATCACCCTTCCTTTGCAATAACAAATCAGCATTTCAGTCAAAATATTTACTCTCTCTTGCAATGAGCATTGATAAAACAACCTATGCATCACTGAGCATATTGTTAGTAATTCTTAATGTAGATATCGAGAACTGAAATTGGTGGATAAATGCACACACATTTAAAACTTTACGAAATTTTACCAATGTCCTCCTCAGAGTTTATACCAATGTATACTCAAATCAAGTGTGTGAGAATCCACATAGCCTCACCCCCTTGTTTGCACTGCCAGTCTTTAAAAACTATTGTGTGCAGCCCTGGCCGGTTGGCTCAGTGGTAGAGCGTCGGCCTGGCGTGCAGGAGTCCCGGGTTTGATTCCCAGCCAGGGCACACAGGAGAAGCACCCCTCTGCTTCTCCACCCCTCCCCCTCTCCTTCCTCTCTGTCTCTCTCTTCCCCTCCCGCAGCCAAGGCTCCATTAGAGCAAAGATGGCCTGGGTGCTGGGGATGGCTCCTTGGCCTCTGCCTCAGGCGCTGGAGTGGCTCTGGTTGCAACAGAGCAATGCCCCAGATGGGCAGAGCATTGCTCCCTGGTGGGCATGCTGGGTGGATCCCAGTCTGGCTCATGCAGGAGTCTGTCTGACTGCCTCCCCGTTTCCAACTTCAGAAAAATACACACACACACAAAAAAAAACAACTATTGTGTGCAGACAAATATGAGTGTGCATTTCTGGTCTTACCTGTGATGCTGTACACATTTCCAGAAACATACTAGCCCTTTGAAAACTTCTGCTGATCTATCCTGATCATACTCTTCCACTGATTGTCTATTGTTTTTCCATATGAAATTGAATTGAATCATACTGTTTTCTCTACTGTAATTCAATACTGTCTCAATAATAGTCTGAATATTTATTCTTTGCCGAATATGTTGCAAATATTTGTTCCACTTTACACATAATTTTGTATTTGCTTTGATCAGACAAAAATAGTTTTTTTTTGTATCATAAAATTTAACTCTTTTTTTTTCTTGTCTTTGAGATTTGGAGTATCACTTAAAAAATCAAATTCAACAATAGTAAAACTACTTTCTCATATTTTTATTTATTGATAATAAAAATTGTTTAAGCATAGACTCCAGCTAAAACAGCGATTTTCAACCTTTTTTCATTCATGGAACACATAAACTAATTACTAACATTCTGTGGCACACACAATAATATATTTTTGCCGATCTGACAAAAACAATAGGTTCATTAACACCAGACTGTTATTTCCGTATTGGCTGTTATATATTTTATTTGACAATGTAAGGGAAAAGAGGTCAGTGCCCTAACTATATAGTCAGGTATTGCATGTTTTAAAAATTCTTGTAGTATACTAGTGTGCCTGCCGCTGCACATAGGTTGAAAATTGCTGATCTACAATGTGTTGTAAATGGAGTGAGGTAGGTAATTAAGATTTACTTTCTAAGAGTATGGCCAAATTGTTACACCATGAATTATTCTCTCCTTTGCTCATTTTATATAAAATAACATCTTAACCATTTATTAAAAATTATATAGGCCTAATCTGTGGTGGTGCAGTGGATAAAGGATGGACCTAGAATGCTGATGTCGCCAGTTTGAAACCCTGGGCTTGCCTGGTCAAGGCACATATGGGGGTTGATGATTCCTGTTCCTCCCCACTCTTCTTTCTCTCTCCCTCTTCTCTCTAAAATGAATAAAGTCTTTAAAAAATTTATATATCCTCGGATGACGTCAGAGTAATGGCGGAGTAGGAAGCGATACCGATAAATCTCCCCCAAAACTCAACAAGATCTTCAACCAGAAACAGAAAAACCTATACTTGGAGCTTCCAGATTCTTCGCAATACACCCAAAGGTATGATTGAGTGAAAAATTGGCTAAATATATAACCAAACCCCGAAGGAAATAGGGAGTAAGAAATGCTCCGCCTTCCTCACTAACCTAAACAGGGCGGCTTTCTCTGGTAACTGTGAATATAGAAACTGAGGCGGGCAAAGGGGGTGAATAGATCCAGGCCCCCGCAGCAAAAACGGCCCAACCAGGCTGTGGCTCAGAGATCCAAGCCGAGGAAAATCTGATCCTGTGGCAACCCGGGCAATACAAGCTAACACTCGCGCCAAACCCAAACAAAGAAAGACAAGCGGAGCGGCCATTTTACCCGGTCTCCTGGTCGGTGCGCAGTTAGTGGAAGAGAGATTTCTTCCTAAGCCGCGGAAGTGGGTGCCCGTGTTGCCCCACGGAGAGGCAGGGTCAGAGGCCTTTCTGTGGGCTGAGGGCAGAGTCTCTGGGCAGCCCCAGCGCCCTGGGAAAGCCACGCACGGGAGGGAGTGAGAACTAATTCCAACGGTGGAGATTTTCCGTGCTGGAGGCTGTTTCACTCAGAGGGAACCACGGCCGGCCTCATATCCTGGTTTGCGCGCGCAGATAAGGAGTGAGCGATTCCTCCGAGTGCCTCGGCAGTGCGCGCCCGTGTTATCGCAGAGAGGGGCAGAGTCAGGGGCCTTTGTGTGGGCCAAAGCGGAATCTCGGGCCGCCCCAGCGCCTTGCAAAAGCCGCACACGGGGACGGAGCGAGACTCAATTCCAACGCTGCAACTTTTCCCTGCGGTTGGGGGTTTCACTCAGAGCGTGAGACTGCTGGCCGGATATCCTGGTTGCAGACAGTGAGTGAGAGTTTCCTCCAAGCGCCCCGGAAGTGGGCGCCCGCTTGTGTTACCGGATAGAGTGGCAGAGCCAGAGGTCTTCGAGTGGGCGGAAAGCCCGCCTGATTATGCTAGCAGCTCTGACTGACTGAGCCTTACCCAGAGCCCTGTGCTGAGTGGAAATAGAGTGGGGAGTTGCCAGCAATTTGAGCCTCTTACTATCCAGGCAGAGGCAGCACCAACCCCATACCTGGACTATCAGGCTACTAATTGAGGAAGGAAAGACTAGGAGAAAGGCTCCAGGAACACGGACTCTCTCACTGTCGGAGCCTATAAATGCTAATGAGCCTCGACTCCCAACGAGAATAAAGCACAATACATGACATTGCCATAGAGACTTATCAACTGCAAACCTCTACCTGAGCGTGCCAAAGGGGCAGAACCCGGGGTACAGAGTCACCGACCAGGAAGAGGGAGAAAAAAAGAAAAAGCAAGAAGATAACCTCTCAAAATCAAGAATAATCTGCAGACTTTATAACCTATCCCATTTTATTATATTTGTTCGTTTGTTTCTCTTATCTTCATTCTTGAGACTTTTTTTTCCTCCTCCAATTTGGCCGATTAACTCTCTACCGGTCTTACTCTCTCCTCTCCTTGAACTACACTACCCATAAGTGTTACATCTCCCATTATCATTTCTCTTCTCTTCCTTTCTCTCTATGAGGGTTGCACTCCAAAACCCTTAACTCTCTCTCTCTCTCCTTTCTTTTTTCGTCTTTTAGTGGTTCCCTCTTTTTTTTTCTCTCTCTCTTTCTTTTCTCCCTCTATATTAGTTTCTTCCTTTCTCCTTTACATCTCCTCTCATTCAAACCTCAATAACAAACAAATTATCTTATCTGGGACTCAAACCTATGTTTGTGGCATTTTGGGGGGTTTTTACTTCACCTTTTTAACTCACTAGCAGTGCTCCCATCCCTGGCTCTCCATATTATCTAGTTCTTGTTCCACTAAATACAATAGTAAGTTTTTAATTTGTCCCCCCATTTTTCCATTTTCCTCTTATTCCTCTCATCATAACTCTTAGAAAACCAACACCTAAAAGCAAATCATTTTATTCTTGATCCAAATTTTTTCCTTATTTGCTTTTTGTAGGTCCATACGCTCTTTTTTTTTTCTTTTTTCTTTTATTTTTTTTCCTTTTTTTTTTTCTTTCTCTCTTTTTTGCCCCTTTATTACTTTTCCCCAATTCAGGCCCTCCATCACAGGCATTGTTTGTTATAACTCACAGTCCACCACAAGATTTTCTCAAGAAAGAGGGGAGAGGAGAGGAGAGGAAAAAAAGAGGGGGGGAATAATTTCCTTTTTTAAAAATTTTTATTTTATTTTATTTTTCTTTATTTCATTATTAATTTTTTTTAAAAAAACAACTCTTTTCGATTTGTTATTTTTTTATTTTTTTTAACTTTTTATTCTTTATTAAATCTCATTAATACTATCAACAAAACCACCCTCAGATGCCATTAAGGAAGAGAAAATCGAATATCATGGATACAAAAGAAAGAGAGGTAACACAGCTAGATGAGGAAAAATCTATGGAGAAAAAATTTAATATATTGGAAACCTTGGAGCTAAATGACAGAGAATTCAAGATAGAAATCCTAAAAATCCTCCGAGATATACAAGAAAACACAGAAAGGCAATATAGGGAAATCAGAAAACAACTCCATGAACACAAAGAATATATGTCCAAGGAAATTGAAACTATAAAAACAAATCAAACAGAGATGAAAAAATCAATTCACGAGCTGAAAAACGAAGTAACAAGCTTAGCTAATAGAACAGGTCAGATAGAAGAGAGGATTAGTGAAATAGAAGACAAGCAACTTGAGGCACAACAGAGAGAAGAAGAAAGAGACTCAAAAATTAAAAAAAAATGAGATAGCCTTACAAGAATTATCTGACTCCATCAAAAAGAATAACATAAGAATAATAGGTATATCAGAGGGAGAAGAGAGAGAAAATGGAATGGAGAACATACTTAAACAAATAATTGATGAGAACTTCCCAAGCCTGTGGAAAGAACTAAAGCCTCAAGTTCAAGAAGCAAACAGAACTCCAAGTTTTCTTAACCCCAACAAACCTACTCCAAGGCATATCATAATGAAATTGACACAAACCAACAGCAAAGAAAAAATTCTCAAGGCAGCCAGGGAAAAGAAGAATACAACATATAAAGGAAGGCCCATTAGATTATCATCAGATTTCTCAGCAGAAACTCTACAAGCTAGAAGAGAGTGGACCCCAATATTTAAAGTCCTGAAAGAGACGAACTTTCAGCCACGAATACTATACCCATCAAAGCTATCCTTCAAATACGAAGGAGAAATAAAAACATTCACAGATACAGAAAAGATGAGGGAATTTATCATCAGAAAACCCCCACTCCAGGAATTACTAAAGGGGGTTCTCCAATCAGATACAAAGAACAAAAAAAAAACAGAGCCACAAGTAAAAGCTCCAAGAAGAACACAATAAAACCAAATTTAAACTGTGACAACAACAAAAAGAAAGAGGGGGAGAAGACGGAGATTAACAGTAGCAAAGGACGATGGAGTGCAAAAGTACTCACAAAATAGTTCACTACAATGAACAGGGTAGGGACCCTTTTCATTACTCAAAGGTAACCACCATTGAAAAAACCACCACAGAAGCACATGAGATAAAAAAGATAGCAACAGAGGAAAGATGTATGGAATACAACCAAATAAAAACAAAAGATAGAAAAACGAAAGAGAAGGATCAAACAAGACACAAAACTAACAGAAAGCAAGATATAAAATGGCAATAGGGAACTCACAAGTATCAATAATTACACTAAATGTAAATGGATTAAACTCACCAATAAAAAGGCACAGAGTAGCAGAATGGATTAAAAAAGAAAATCCAACTGTATGCTGCCTACAGGAAACTCATCTAAGTAACAAGGATAAAAACAAATTCAAAGTGAAAGGCTGGAAAACAATACTCCAAGCAAATAACATCCAAAAAAAAGCAGGTGTAGCAATACTCATATCGGATAATGCTGACTACAAGACAGGAAAAGTACTTAGAGACAAAAATGGCCATTTCATAATGGCTAAGGGGACACTGAATCAAGAACACATAACAATTCTTAATATATATGCACCAAACCAAGGAGCACCAAAATATATAAGACAGCTACTTATTGATCTTAAAACAAAAACTGACAAAAATACAATCATACTTGGAGACCTCAATACACCGCTGACGGCTCTAGATCGGTCATCCAAACAGAGAATCAACAAAGACATAGTGGCCTTAAACAAAACACTAGAGCACCTGGATATGATAGACATCTACAGGACATTTCATCCCAAAGTGACTGAGTATACATTTTTCTCCAGTGTACATGGATCATTCTCAAGAATTGACCATATGTTGGGCCACAAAAACAATATCAGCAAATTCAGAAAAATTGAAGTTGTACCAAGCATATTTTCTGATCATAAAGCCTTGAAACTAGAATTCAACTGCAAAAAAGAGGAAAAAAATCCCACAAAAATGTGGAAACTAAACAACATACTTTTAAAAAATGAATGGGTCAAAGAAGAAATAAGTGCAGAGATCAAAAGATATATACAGACTAATGAAAATGACAATACGACATATCAGAATCTATGGGATGCAGCAAAAGCAGTGATAAGAGGGAAGTTCATATCGCTTCAGGCATATATGAACAAACAAGAGAGAGCCCAAGTGAACCACTTAACTTCCCACCTTAAGGAACTAGAAAAAGAAGAACAAAGACAACCCAAAACCAGCCGAAGAAAGGAGATAATAAAAATCAGAGCAGAAATAAATGAACTAGAGAACAGAAAAACTATAGAAAAAATTAATAGAACAAGGAGCTGGTTCTTTGAAAAGATCAACAAAATTGACAAACCCTTGGCAAGACTTACCAAGGAAAAAAGAGAAAGAACTCATATAAACAAAATACAAAATGAAAGAGGAGAAATCACCACGGACACCGTAGATATACAAAGAATTATTGTAGAATACTATGAAAAACTTTATGCCACTAAATTCAACAACCTAGAAGAAATGGATAAATTCCTAGAACAATACAACCTTCCTAGACTGAGTCAAGAAGAAGCAGAAAGCCTAAACAGACCTATCAGTAGAGAAGAAATAGAAAAAACCATTAAAAACCTCCCCAAAAATAAAAGTCCAGGCCCTGACGGCTATACCAGCGAATTTTATCAAACATTCAAAGAAGACTTGGTTCCTATTCTACTCAAAGTCTTCCAAAAAATTGAAGAAGAAGCAATACTTCCAAACACATTTTATGAGGCCAACATAACCCTCATACCAAAACCAGGCAAGGATGGCACAAAAAAAGAAAACTACAGACCAATATCTCTAATGAATACAGATGCTAAAATACTAAACAAAATACTAGCAAATCGAATACAACAACATATTAAAAAAATAATACATCATGATCAAGTGGGATTCATCCCAGAATCTCAAGGATGGTTCAACATACGTAAAACGGTTAATGTAATACACCATATCAACAAAACAAAGAACAAAAACCACATGATCTTATCAATAGACGCAGAAAAGGCTTTCGATAAAATACAACACAATTTTATGTTTAAGACTCTCAACAAAATGGGTATAGAAGGAAAATATCTCAACATGATAAAGGCCATATATGATAAACCATCAGCTAACATCATATTAAATGGCACTAAACTGAAGGCTTTCCCCCTTAAATCAGGAACAAGACAGGGTTGTCCACTCTCTCCACTCTTATTTAATGTGGTACTAGAGGTTCTAGCCAGAGCAATCAGACTAGACAAAGAAATAAAAGGCATCCATATCGGAAAAGAAGAAGTAAAGGTATCACTTTTTGCAGATGATATGATCCTATACATCGAAAACCCCAAAGAATCCACAAAAAGACTACTAGAAACAATAAGCCAATACAGTAAGGTCGCAGGATACAAAATTAACATACAGAAGTCAATAGCCTTTCTATATGCCAACAATGAAACAACTGAGAAGGAACTCAAAAGAATAATCCCCTTCACAATTGCAACAAAAAAAATAAAATACTTAGGAATAAACATAACAAAGAATGTAAAGGACTTATATAATGAAAACTATAAACCATTGTTAAGGGAAATCGAAAAAGATATAATGAGATGGAAGAATATACCTTGTTCTTGGCTAGGAAGAATAAATATAATCAAGATGGCTATATTACCCAAAGCAATATACAAATTTAATGCAATTCCCATCAAAATTCCAATGACATTTTTTAAAGAAATAGAGCAAAAAATCATCAGATTTATATGGAACTATAAAAAACCCCGAATAGCCAAAGCAATCCTAAAGAAAAAGAATGAAGCTGGGGGCATAACAATACCTGACTTCAAACTCTATTATAGGGCCACGACAATCAAAACAGCATGGTATTGGCAGAAAAATAGACACTCAGACCAATGGAACAGAATAGAAAGTCCAGAAATAAAACCACATATATATAGTCAAATAATTTTTGATAAAGGGGCCAACAACACACAATGGAGAAAAGAAAGCCTCTTCAATAAATGGTGTTGGGAAAACTGGAAAGCCACATGCAAAAGAATGAAACTGGACTACAGTCTCTCCCCCTGTACAAAAATTAACTCAAAATGGATCAAAGATCTAAACATAAGACCTGAAACAATTAAGTACATAGAAGAAGACATAGGTACTCAACTCATGGACCTGGGTTTTAAAGAGCATTTTATGAATTTGACTCCAATGGCAAGAGAAGTGAAGGCAAAAATTAATGAATGGGACTACATCAGACTAAGAAGTTTTTGCTCAGCAAGGGAAACTGATAACAAAATAAACAGAAAGCCAACTAAATGGGAAATGATATTTTCAAACAACAGCTCAGATAAGGGCCTAATATCCAAAATATACAAAGAACTCATAAAACTCAACAACAAACAAACAAACAATCCAATAAAAAAATGGGAAGAGGATATGAATAGACACTTCTCCCAGGAAGAAATACAAATGGCCAACAGATATATGAAAAGATGCTCATCTTCTTTAGCTATTAGAGAAATGCAAATCAAAACGGCAATGAGATACCACCTCACACCTGTTCGATTAGCTGTTATTAGCAAGTCAGGTAATAGCAAATGTTGGAGAGGCTGTGGAGAAAAAGGAACCCTCATACACTGTTGGTGGGAATGTAAAGTAGTACAACCATTATGGAAGAAAGTATGGTGGTTCCTCAAAAAACTGAAAATAGAACTACCTTATGACCCAGCAATCCCTCTACTGGGTATATATCCCCAAAACTCAGAAACATTGATACGTAAAGACACATGCAGCCCCATGTTTATTGCAGCATTGTTCACAGTGGCCAGGACATGGAAACAACCAAAAAGCCCATCAATAGATGACTGGATAAAGAAGATGTGGCACATATACACTATGGAATACTACTCAGCCATAAGAAATGATGACATCGGAACATTTACAGCAAAATGGTGGGATCTTGATAACATGATACGAAGCGAAATAAGTAAATCAGAAAAAAACAGGAACTGTATTATTCCATACGTAGGTGGGACATAAAAGTGAGACTAAGAGACATTGACAAGAGTGTGGTGGTTACGGGGGGGAGGGGGGAATGGGAGAGGGATAGGGGGTGGGAGGGGCACAAAGAAAACAAGATAGAAGGTGACAGAGGACAATCTGACTTTGGGTGGTGGGTATGCAACATAATTGAACGACAAGATAACCTGGACTTGTTATCTTTGAATATATGTATCCTGATTTATTGATGTCACCCCATTAAAAAAATAAAATTAAAAAAAAAAAAAAAAAAATTTATATATCCTCATATACATATGTAGATATATTTACAAATGTACATATGAGTTTGTGGCTAAAATTTCTACTCCATTCCATTGTTCTACTTTTTATACTTTTAGTACTAGCACACAGTTTTAATAATGTTTCTTTATACTATCTTTAAGCATAGTGGAAAATTCTTTATTTTTTATTTAAAAATGTAAATATATGTATAGTGGATTAGTTTTGAATAACCTTTCTTTAAGATAATTTTAGAACCCTAGCAGGCTGTGTACAACTTTCTTTTATTAAATCTGTATTTGTTTTGCATTGATTCAGTGGTTTCATTTCCACTCTTTTTAAAGAATCGTAACCATTATGTTTGCAGTACATTGAAGCCAAGGAGCTTAAATTTTCCCATAGTTTTGACAGTGTGGATAAACTTACTTTCGGGTCTTCCATATAAAGCTATGTTTTCTCTTTTTGTTTTTAGGTTCTTCCTTTATACCCATCAATGTGGCTTTATTCATGTGTCTATAAAGATTTTTCACAGTTTTCAATCAATTTATTCTTATGTATATCACATTTTTTATTTAATCCCAAATTTTAGTTTTCAAACAATTATTGGTGCTAGTATATAGGAAAAGGTGGTATGTATATTTTTCTTATATTTAAGCATCTAATTTTTTTGTAAGAGTTGCATTTTTAATTTAATTCTTTGGGATATTATGCATAAAAATCATATAATCTGCAAAGGATGATATTTTTCTCTCTTCCTTTCTAATAATTGTACTCTTTTATTTTTCTTATTTTATATTATTTCCATGGGTTATCTATGTAATATTTAACAGTAGGAGGTAACTTTGTTTGGTTCCTAATTTTTATGGAGAAGCATCTTTTAATGTTGAAAAAAATTGTGTTATTTGATAAAATTTGGTAGATTTGATTCATCAAATTAAGGAAGTTCTTTTTATTCCTGATTTGTCCTAATATCTTTTTAAAAATAAAGATATGAAACATTTTTATAAAATGCTTCTTTTTTTTTCTTAAGCAAGAGAAACAGAGTGAGAGAGACTGACAGACAGACATGAAAGAAGAGATGAAAAACACCAACTTGTAGTTGTGGCACTTTAGTTGTTCATTGATTCCTTTTCATATGTGCCTTAACTGGAGGGCTCCAGCTGAGCCAATGATCCCTTGCTCAAACCAGCGACCTTGGGATTATGTCTATAATCCCATACTCATGCTGGCGATCCCATGCTCAAACTGGTGAGCCTGTGCTCAAGCCAACGACCTCAGGGATTTCAAACCTGGGTCTTCAGTGTCCCAGGGCCATGCTCTGCACCATCACTTGTCAGGCTAAAATGCTTTTTTAACATTTATATTTCCCTCTCTTTTAGTTTCAAAATGTAACAATGAACAATAAAGAATTTTTCAATATTCAATCTTGTATTCTAAGAATGAATTTTTTACCATAATACAGAGATGATTCAATGTGTTATTATTATATTTAGAACTTTCACCCTAATTGTCATTGTTTGAATGAAATATAGGTCTAAGTGCATATGTTCCTGCTTATGTGTGTGTTGTATGTGTCATTTGTCCTTATCAATTCACTCTTTTACTTATGGGCAAGCCTCAAAGAATGAGCGTGAATAAATGTCAATCTCTTTTTCTACGCTCTGAAAAATACTTGTATACCATCCTCATTAAAAGATTAGCAGACCTTTAAACACTGTCTGGTTCTGGTGACCATTTACGGAAGAAATTTTGCCAACTTTTCCATTTGTTGTCTGATGTCTTTATATATAGAACTTTTTTCTCACTTTGCCCTAATTTGAATGATTTATTTTTTTCTCAGAAAATGATAATTTTTCTAAATCTTCATTTGCCTTGATGACATAATAGAAAGAACAAATTTTTAAACTTTATGGGATTTTCCATTATTTTGCTATGAGTCTTTTCTCATTCTGTGTGCATGCTCTGTCTCTTTCTCTGATTCTGCATCCTTCTCTTTCCTTGTTCATCCCAATTCTCAAAATAAACCTAATAAAACTTTAACTGTTATATTGATTTTCCCAAATAAACAACTTTTGGTTCCCCTATCATTTTTTCTCAATAATAAACTTATCTTCCAATATTTGCTTCATTTTCATGGTTCATATATTTAAAACATATTTTAATATGTGTTTGAAGCTATACCTTTTTGTAAATGTTTGAGATCCTACATATTTCCCTGACTTCCTCTTTGTCTTCACTCTAAAGTTTGGAAATGAAATATTTTCATGTTCATATTTGTAAAGCCAGCAGCCAAGGCCACCATCAAAGCAGCCTGGCCCATGCAGGTTCGCATTGGATTCGGACAGTTGGTAAAGAAACAACGGAGCCAAGAACTGATGGGCTGTCATCTTTAATTCTAGCTTGCACCCAGCGGGCAAGTAAAAACACACACTGGGCTCCAAAACCCACTCACATTCAGTGCTCACAAAGCTACTGACTTATCCGAGTTTCCTAGAATCAAAGGTTTCTAGCTCACCAGACTTATTCACCTCTGTTCCCCATCTCCTTCCTTCTCCCTGTACAAACTCTGCACTAACTCTCTTCTCACTCAGCACTCCGCCATCTTGGCTGCTTCTCCTGGCCTCTTCCACGTGGCCTCCTTCTGCTCTCCTCTCTGCTCTCTCCTCTAATGATAATCTCAGGAACCAAGAACAAGCTCCCGCTCTGCCCCTATTTTATAGTGTAGAAAGACAAACCTTTAATCCAATATACAAAATAGGGAAGTCTCTAATACAAAATCACTTCTCTGAGGCATGATTGGATTGTACCACCCCACATTAAAAAAGGGTGGGAAAGGCTTAATCCCAAAACCAAGCCCCAGGCTACAACAATCCTGCCTGCCCACAGCCCGCCCCCAACACACATCAATATCACCTGGGCAACGGCCTCCACCTGGGTAGCGCCATCTTTAACAAAGTGAGCATAATATATTTTATCTGCCCAACAATATTGTTTATAATTTCCATTATAATTTTAATATCTTATTTTAGTTAACATTATTATTATTAATTATTAACTTTTATAAAGCACAGCTGAGAGTTTAGTGCTATGCTGTTTTTATTTTCTGATTTTATTGCATTACATTAAGACTCAGTGGTTCTCAAACTTTTTGAAGTCGGGGTGCTTTTAAAATCCTATAAATAATTGTAGGCACACTATATACAAATTTCTGAGAAATATGTTTTAATAATTAAGTCAAATATTAAAGAAAAAATATATAAAGTCCAAGCATGCTTTTATGATAATTAAATGAAATAAATACAACAAAATTAAATTTATTCTGACATTAAAAAACATTTTTATGTTACATTTTTTGAGTTATGCTTTGTAGAATTCAAAAAAAAAGGGGTTAAAAATTTTTAAAAAACGACAAAAAAGTTATCTTTTTATATATATAGATACATTCTTCGTAAGATTTAGTAAATTCGGCAGGTCCAGGTATGAATGTGTGTAAGGCCAGGAGCCGTCATCGTGACCATTCACATGTAGGCTCCCATTGGATTCGGGCAGGCGATAAAGAAATGGCGGAGTCAGAGGATGGGGGGCCATCCTATTTATTGGTGTCTCACCAAGACAGGCAAACCACAAAAGAAGACAAGGGAAAAGCAGAAAACCAGCTCTTCCCATGAAGGGCAAGGGATCAGGGGAGCCCCTGCAATTGTGATAGCAGGAACTGTGTGTCTGAGCTCCTGGTCTGTCCCACTTTATAGTGTAGAAAACCAAAATCCCTTAATCCAATATACAAACAAGGAAGTCTCCGATACAAAGTCACTTATCCAAGGCATAATTGGATTTCTCATGAGAGTGCACCACCCAGATCATACAATCGGTCAAGGGTGTGGGGAAAAGCTTAGTCCCAAAACCAAACCTCAGGCTACAACAACCTGGCCTGCCCACAGCCTGTCCCCCACACCCACTATAAGTCACAAGCGAGCAAACATATATATCACGTCCACAAAACCACTTGACCAACATTCCACCCCTTTTGCTCGCTTTACAATCTAAACCACAGGCATCTTCCATGATGGTCACTGTGCAAAGAGTAGGATACATTGCATAAACAGAAATAGTACCAACTACAGCAATAGGATTAACAGATCAAAAACTATGGGCGAAATGAGAGAGCTGTCAGTGGCACCAAGAGAGGCAAATCTTTTCCCTCTGGCAGAATACAGGCCAGAGTTTTATCTGCAGACAGCACTGTAGCTGGCACCAGAGGCCACCCTGAGCGGGAGTACCAAACCTTATTGGCCAATACACCAGCATCTGCTGGTTCTATGTGTAGTAAAATAGGGGAACTCATTATTGGCCATAAAGAGATTACAAAGGTGCCCTTCAAAATGCTGTCCCCTTGAGCACTCAAGGGATAATACACTTCTACCTTAGGTGGCCAGGTGCTGGTTACCCAAGGAGTTAACTGGAGGTTCACCTCTAACCCCTTTCCCCATGGTGCCAACAAGGCCACCCATCTCAGATGGGGGGCCTGTACAGTCCAGGGCCAAGTCCACTGAAGCCGTTGTCCTTTAAGAAGGGCTGTTGGAGCAGGCAAGAGCACATTGCCCTGCTGTCCGAAACCTGGCTTGAGTAAAATGTCCTTGGTGCGTATCTGCAACTGAATAGGGGCAGCTGTCCGATGCAGGAGGGCCTCTACTGGAGCTGGGCTTCCCCGTCGAGGTCGCTCATTCAAAATCCGAAGTACTGTCCATAAGCGGCGTGTCCATCCAGTAAGAGAGCCGGTGCCCCCCTCCTGTCGTAGTCCCTGCTTTAAGAGTCCATTATAACGCTCAATGATGCCAGCAGCCTGGGGGTGGTAGGGAACATGGTACTTCCAGTCCACCCCCAGCTTTTGAGCCCATTGCCTCACCGTTAAACCAGTGAAGTGGGTACCATTGTCACTTTCAAGGACCAGCGGTCGCCCGTATGCAGCACTCAGGCGGTCCAGAGCCTGTATGACTGCCCTCTGGTCAGGGTACGAGCGGGGTAAGCAGCAAGCAGCCCGGTGGCAGTATCTACACAAGTGACTGCATACTGGTACCCTTCTGACTTTGGTAAGGGTCCAATGATGTCTATCTGCCATCGTGTCAGTGGGACATGACCCCTCTGGATCTGTCCAGGTGACACCAGTGGTCTCCGAGGGTGTTCCTTGGAACATACTGCACATTGCTCACAGGCTGCAAGTACCTCTGCATAGGACACAGGCAAGTTCCAAGCCTTAACCGTAGCCCACATAGTTTTCTGTCCTGCATGGAGCAGGCGCCGGTGGAGCCACTGTGCCACATCACCTGCAGGTGCAGTCTCCAACCATCGCACCCTTGCCAACGTATCTGCCTCATCATTCCCAGGATGGGCTAGAGGGGCATGCCCTGTGACATGATATACTGTCACCTGCTTCTGGTGTCCTATTTCCCATAAGTCCTGCCACATGGCCTGACCCCATAATGGACGGTGCATTACCATCCACTGGTTAATGTGCCAAGTAGCAATCCAAAGGGTCAGTCCACGATAGACAGCCCAACTGTCAGTACAGATGACCAGAGGTGAAGGTTCATTATGGGCAACTAGCCAAACAGCTCTTAATTCTGCCCATTGGCTGCTTTGGCCTGTACCCGTGTCCATCCAAATAGTCTCAGTGGCCAGATGGAAGGCGATAGCCGTCCATTTGGCAGGTTGGCCCCTGCTGGAACCATCAGTATACCAGGCATCTTCGGGGATGGGCACCCGCCCCTCCTGGTAAGGACTGACCTCAGGTTCTGCCTCCTGAGCCCCAGTTGCACCTGACTCTAAGGTCGCATAGGTGACTGGACCCAAGACCTCCTGCAGTTCTGCCCTCAATGGGCTGGTGCTAAGAGCACAGCGTTGTTGCAGATAGGCACCCCACTTGGCCAGGGTAGACATTTGGGCCATACCACTACGTGGTTTAGTTGCCCAATCTCTCACCCATCCAGCTATAGGGTATGTTGTTTTGACTGTAACTGGTGTTGTGGTTGTAATACTCTCAGTTGCCAGGAGGGCAGCATACACAGCTGCCAGCTGCTTCTCTACTAATGAGTAACGAACTTCAGCACCTTTCCACAATTGGGACCAAAATCCAATAGGTTGCCGTAGGCGCTCTGTCCGCTGCCACAAGCCCCATCCAAACCCCTCCGAGGTTACATGAACATCCAGCTCACAGGGCCTGGCAGGATCAAACACATTCAAGGCCTGTGCCACCTTGACAGCTCTCTTAGCAGCTGCAAATGAACCTTGCGCCTGCTCAGTCCAATCCCAGCGAACCCCCTTTCGAATAAGGTTGTACAAGGGGCGTAGTAACTGAGCCAAATGCGGTATAAATGCTCGCCAATACCCCAACAAACCTAAGAATTCCTGTAACTGTTTTACCGTAGTGGGCACGGGGTATGCTTGCATCTTATCTATAACTGCGTCAGGGATAACTTTTGTCTTACCCGACCAGACAACTCCCAAGAATTTAACAGATAACCCAGGTCCTTGTAATTTGTTCTCGTTAACTGCCCAGCCACATGCTTTCAAATGGGATAGCAGGGTAGGGACTGCTTGCTCCAATTCTGAAAGAGAATCACTAGTTAGCATAATATCATCAATATAATGGTACATGCGGACTACCTCTGGCTGTTTCCATTTAGCCAGGTCAGCAGCCACCAGCCCATGGCACAAGGTGGGGCTATACAAATAGCCCTGGGGTAACACTGTAAAGGTCCATTGTCTCCCTTCCCAACTGAAGGCAAATTGGTCTTGACTCTCTGCGGCTATATCAATAGAGAAAAAAGCATTGGCCAAGTCTGCCACAAAGTGGTATGTCCCCAACTCATGGCTTGGCCGATCCATCATGTTAGCTATCGAGGGAACAGCAGCGTGCAAAGGGGGAACAACTTTATTAAGTTCCCTGTAATCTACTGTCATTCTCCAGGTTCCATCCGCTTTGCGCACAGGCCATACTGGGGAGTTGTAAGGACTGTGTGCTGGCCGGATGATCCCCACCTTTTCTAGTTCAAGGATTGTCCCTGTGACTTCTTCATAACCACCTGGCAGGCGGTACTGCTTGGTGTTAGTCACACGCCGAGGGATGGGTAATTGCAAAGGGGAATGTGATGCATGTCCCCGCAATACTACCTTCACAACCCTGATCCACAGCCGGAACTCCCCAGCTGTAGTTTCCAACCACAGTCCTTGCAAGACATCTACCCCCAAAATATATTCAGGAATAGGAGATACATACACCTTATATGGCTTAGGAGGCAGTCTCCCTATCCCCAATGGAATAGTTATTGGCTTCACTTGGACAGTTTGGCCCCCATAACCGTCAATGGCCACTGGGATCCCAGCAAACCGCTCTGGGTTTCCATAGAGAAGGGAATATTCTGCACCTGTATCCACCAAGGCCAACATCTGTTGTACGTTGGAAGGGGACCAGTGGATAGCCAGTTCCACATGTGGCCTCCGGTCCCCGCCCATCCCCGTTAGACGGGTCCCTCGGCCTTTTTCCTATTCAAACTGGTACAATGGGTCTTGGGAGTTCCCCTCTCCCTCGGCTGTCTCTATCATATAATCTTGTAACCGAGCTGTGCGCGCACCAAACGTTTTATTGGTAGCTGCTGGGGCCTTTCGTCTCAGTGGCTGGAACTTCTGTTCTGGTTTAAGCTGCCGCCAAAGCTCCAAAAGAATTTTATTAGACTGGCCATCCAATTTCCCCTTATCTGCTCCAGCCGCAATCAAGTCTACCCACATCTGCGTTCGGGTAACCTTTACAGGCCCGTTTCCCTTGTTAGTTGGGGGGGAAACATAGGCAGCAGCCCTCACTGCTTTATGATCCCGAGCGGCCTCCAGCTCTCCCAAATCTGCTACCATCTGTGTAACTGCATTGATGGGCTGCCCCACACAGGGGCCCAAGATAGCCACAAGTGACCCAAAAAGGGCTGACGGGGCGCTAGCAAGGACAAATTCCCTCATTTTGGCCGTAAACACTTCTTCGTCTGGCCCACGAGACCCAGGGTTGAAAACAGCATTCTTCATACCTAGTTCTCGAAGGACCTTTACTAACTCACTGTAGCACTGCCACCGACTCATTGCCCCCGGCAGTTCTCCAGCATTCTGCCAGACCATACGAATGGCAGCCATCACCCATTCTAATAGGGTATGGTCTCCTGGGTTGCCATGGCAGTTCTGAAGACGCTGCCTCAAGGAAGAGTGTGTGGTAATGGCGGCCAATTTCTCCATCTCTGTTCCGGAGAGCATGATGCCATCCACCCCTATATCCCATAATCGTAGTAACCAGGCTACCAGGGATTCAGTAGGTTTCTGCCTAAATTGTGCCCCCAACTCCATCAGCTCTGCCTGGGTATAGGGCCGGACCACAGAGTGTTCCATTACCTGGGCAGGAGGCTGTGGCTGCCCCTGAGGGACTCTTTGTTGCTGGGTTTTTACCTTCTTGGCGACAACTGGTCGGGCTCTCAGTGTGCGTATGGCAGCTTCAGCCTGAGCCTTCTCATCCTCAGAAGAGGAGTCGCAAGCGCCTGCTCCCGCTGACTCAAAGCCAATCCACCGGCACGGATGCTGCTGCTCCTTTGGTGACCGTTTAGGCTCCTGTGGCTGCTGGCTTTTGGCCAGAAGCTGAGACTCGAGCTCTTGAATCCGGAGTTGTTTCTCCAACAACTGCCGGTGAAGACGTTCAGCTTCCAGGGTAAACTGCAACTCTCGAACCCATAATTCCTTCTCCAGTGCTTGCTCCAGTTCCAGCCTTTTCTGCCGTTCTGTTTGCAATTCATGCTGAAGCTTTTGACCTCGGGCAGTTTCCTCTTGAGTAAAAAACATGTAGCCCATGGCCCCTAAAAGGACAGCCATGGGGAGCCAGAGCAGCAACCAGTACTCTATCCCACCCATCAAGGGTGGTGGCTCCATACCAATCTCTGAATCCTGCCGGAAACTACGCCAGTTGTAAGGCCAGGAGCCGTCATCGTGACCATTCACATGCAGGTTCCCATTGGATTCGGGCAGGCGATAAAGAAATGGCAGAGTCAGAGGATGGGGGGCCATCCTATTTATTGGTGTCTCACCAAGACAGGCAAACCACAAAAGAAGACAAGGGAAAAGCAGAAAACCAGCTCTTCCCATGAAGGGCAAGGGATCAGGGGAGCCCCTGCAATTGTGATAGCAGGAACTGTGTGTCTGAGCTCCTGGTCTGTCCCACTTTATAGTGTAGAAAACCAAAATCCCTTAATCCAATATACAAACAAGGAAGTCTCCGATACAAAGTCACTTATCCAAGGCATAATTGGATTTCTCATGAGAGTGCACCACCCAGATCATACAATCGGTCAAGGGTGTGGGGAAAAGCTTAGTCCCAAAACCAAACCTCAGGCTACAACAACCTGGCCTGCCCACAGCCTGTCCCCCATACCCACTATAAGTCACAAGCGAGCAAACATATATATCACGTCCACAAACCCACTTGACCAACAATGTGTTAAGTTTTTTAATTCTTGTGTTTATGAGAAACATGAGCCTGATGTTTGTAGGGATTTCTTCAGTGTTTGGGCATAGAGTTGAAAGGCAAACTCTCATTTCCTCATCAATACATTGAAGAATTCCTCTCTTTTACTCTTAATTGTGTTGAGTGCAGAAAACCCCCACCATACATATCATCTTAACTTTACACCAAAGGATAGAAGAAACGTGCCTCCAGTCTTTCCGGAGAACATGGGGGGTAGTGTAAACAATCCAGCACCACAGCTTAACAGCCTTTTGCAACCTATCAGGCAAGTGAGGTGGGGGGTTGTCCAGACTGTCAGCTTACAGCCAATTCTCCACATTTCTGTCCCCCAAAAATGTAAACTCCAAAAACCCTGTTGGTTGTTTGGTCCCCAACAAGCACATATTTCTCTGGAATACCATAGGATGCACCTGAAAATTTTCTAGAGTGCACCAGTGTGCCCTGGCACAAACTTGGAGAACAACTGACTTAAGTGCATGTAAGCTTTAGAGGTTTCTCCTTTCTTTATCCTTTTTATTCTTTTACCTTTTTTTCTAATTTTTTGAGATTGTTTTAATTTATTGCACAGAGATGATTTTCCAAACATGTTTGAAAAAATTTTGTTCTTACTACTTTTGTTTCTTACTCATAGTATTAAATCCTCAATATCATTAATTATTCTCGTCTACTTAATCTATAATTTTTTATTGTACATTGATGTCCCACTAAGATCATAGATCAGTTAATTTCTCCTTAAAATTATTATTCATATTTTGCCTTAAATATTTTAAAGACATATTATTAGGGGAAAACAATTCAAGACCACTTTGTTTTCTTGGACTGAAATTTTTATCACTATGAAATAAACTATTATGTTTACCTAATGCATTCATCATGAGTTCTATCTTATTTGAGATCAGTAATGCACTATCCATTTTCCTTTTGTAAGCAAAAGTAAATATCTTATAATTTATCAATTTCAATTATACCATTTTAAGCTCTTTATGTTGACAATTGTAATTACTTATTATTCTATTTAATTCATTTGTCGCCTTTTTTTTTTAGATGAGAGGAGGGGAAACAATGAGTCAGTCACCCACATTCACCCCAACCGGGATCCATCTGGCAACACTATGAGGCCAATGCTCGAGTACCAAGCTATTTTTAGTACCTGAGGTTGATGTTTTCCAACACAGCTATCCTCAGCACCTGGGGCTACCCTCAAACCAATTTAACCACTGGCTGCATGAGAAGAAGAGGGAGAGAAGGGAGAGAGGGAAGGGGGAGAAGCAGATGGTCACTCCTCCTGTGTGCCCTGACTGGGAATCAAACCTAGGACATCCATACACTAGGCCAATGCTCTATCCACTGAACCACCGACCAGGGCCTTTTTCATCTTCAGTTATTAATTTAATTAACATGAAATTATATAACATATTACCATTATTAAATTTAACATATATTAACATTTTTTTCATTTTCTATGCTACTACTTTGAATGAATATTTAAATTTCCATTGTACTACTACTATCAAAATAAAATCAATAGCTATGTTTTCCTTCTGAAAACCACAATAATCATAACATACTATCACTCTTTGATTTCCTCAACCAGAAGTTTCAATATTTTTAGTAAAATACAGTTGGACGGGTAAAATGTATTATGCTCACTTTGTTAAAGATGGCACTGCCCACATGGAGGCTGTTGCCCAGATGATATTAATGTGTGTCTCTGTGGGCTGTGGGCAGGCAGGATCCTTGTAGCCTGGGGCTTGGTTTTAGGACTAAGCCTTTCCCACCCTTTTTGATGTGGGGTGGTACAATCTCATCATGCCCCAGATAAGGGACTTTATATTAGAGACTTCCCTATTTTGTATATTGGATTAAAGGTTTTGATTTCTACACTATAAAATGGGGGCCGAACAGGAGCTTGCTCTCTTGGTTCCTGAAATTATCATTAGAGGAGAGAGCAGAGAGGAGAACAGAGAAAGGCCACGTGGAGGAGGCCAGGAGAAGCAGCCAAGATGGCAGAGTGTTGAGTGAGAAGCCAGTTTATGCAGAGTTTGTGCAGGGAGAAGGAAGGAGATGGGGAACAGAGGAGAATAAGTCTGGTGAACAAGAAACCTTTGATTCTAGGAAACTCAAATAAGTCAGTAGCTTTGTGAGCACTGAATGTGAGTGGGTTTTGGAGCCCAGTGTGTGTTTTACTTGCCCACCGGGTGAAAGCTAGGATTAAAGATGTTGGCCCACCAGTTTTTGGCTCTGTTGGTTTTTTACCGACTGTCCGAATCCAATGCGAACCTGCATGGGCCAGGCTGCTGTGATGGTGGCCGTGGCTTCTGGCTTTACATTACTAGCTGTACTCAGCCACACGTTGCTGTGGCTCAGTCTGGTTAACTGGAAAAGAAAGAAAAGAGAAATGTTTAATATGTTTAATTTCTAATATGTTTAATTTCACAATGCTTGTGGGTATACAGTATTTTTTGTTGTTCCATTGTCTGTGCAGATATAGAGATTGTCTGGTATGCCGACTCTAGAACACACAACGTATAATTGTCCATGTGAGAAGCAATCTGTGTCTAGATCTAAACCACACAATTCTAAAGATTGGCCCTGAGCTTTGTTGGTGGTGATTGCAAACGCCAATCGAATTGGGAACTGCAATCTCTTAAATTGAAATGGTATATCCGTTGGAATCACAGGAATGAGAGGAATGAAGACATCTTCACCTTTGAAAGGTCCTGTCAAGATTGTTGCTTCTACAACGTTGCTCATTATTTTTTTTACTGCAAGCCGCTTGCTGTTGCAAAGCTTTGGCTGGTTGATATTTCACAACATGATAATTGGCACGCCGATTTTCAATTGCAGTACTTGCAGTGGCATCCCAGGCAGATCGAGTAAATTCAAAAATTCTGTTGGATAATTAACCACTTCATCTGCTTCCACAACAATGTCGACAGACTTATATGTGACTGCCTCGCTTTGAATATCAGACTGAATAATATTGTTAAGTTCGTAGACATCTTTGTTCTTGGCCGCAAGAATAGCTCATTCACTCCGCCAATTGTGATTCTTATAATTGATTTGAATATTGGGAAATACTTTTTCAACCAATTCTCCTTTTGACGTCACTAAATTGCAGAAGTTATAAGGCAATGAAATTCGTCCTGAGGTCAGATCAACTGGCACCTTTCTGTTCCCAATTTCCAGCCATTGATGTGAAAATATCTCAGCTGATCGATAGTTTTGCAGCTGGACATGCATATTTGTAGTTAATTTTAATGTCTTTACGTGTCGCCACAAAGTAGAGTATTTAAGACAAGCATTTATTTCATCCGCTGGTGTCAATCGAGGAATTACAGGTAATGTTTGCCTGAAATCTCCTGCAAGCAATATTAATGCATTCCCAAATGGTCTGATGTTTCCACGCAAATCTTGCAATGATCGATCAAGAGCCTCGAGCGATTTTTTGTGCGCCATTGTGCATTCATCCCAAACAATATGTTTGCGTTTCTGCAATACTTTTCCCATGCCAGATGCTTTGGAAATGTTGCACGTGGGAGTTTCAATGAATTGCATGTTCAGTGGCGATTTCAAAGCGGAATGAGCAGTTCTTCTACCTGGTAGCAATGTCGCAGCTATTCCGAACAATGCAAGAGCTAAGGCTATGTCATTTTGGGATCAAATTGCTGGAGAATCAATCTAATTAGGAACGTTTTACCAGTTCCTGCTGGCGCATTTAAGAAGGAGATTTCTCCAACCCCGTTATTGACAGTTTGCATTATTTGATCGTAAATGCCTTTTTGCTCAAGTGTTAGCTTAGGAATATTTGATTGCACATACGACAAAATATCACCCATGTTGTAATTTTGTTCACAACTCAATTCTACATCGAACGAAGCAGCAGCAGATTGATTAGGTGATGGCATTCTCAACTGATTGAGAACTTTGTTCACAATTTTTAAGCACAAATCTTCAATCATTATCAATGCTTCGTTGTAGATTTTTGCTGTGAAATCCATGTTCATATTTGGATTTTCTTTGCATATTCGACAGAAAATATCTTCAGCCATGTGCAATTTGTATTTCTCCCATAACATTGAAATGAAATAATAAAATATTTAGTATAGCGTATGTTGCTTTTATGTCCAACAGATTGCGCTGTCTTTCAAAAAAAGCATGTTTTTACCTGTCACAGATGTGACATCTATATAATAGAAGGTATATAAAAAAATAAAAACATGTGCGTATTCAAATGCAACGTTGTGTCAAAATTTCAAAGCAATTGGTGAAGAACTTTCAGAGATTTAAGATTTTGAACAAACAAACATTTACATTTTTATTTATATGGATTATTTTCCTGATTGGCATTTTTTAACATTATAAAGCAGTAATTGTCTAATTAATTAGCATTTTATCACTGGTGTATATCTCACTACTGTATCTTATTTCTTATATTTTTGGTTTTTTGTTGACTTTTATATGTTGGATAATTCTTAAATATAAAGTGTACAAGTACTAACATTTTTAATATTTATCAGATGAAAATACCATTCTTTTGCTTTGTTGGTTTGGCATTGAATAAGAAGTACAAAATCATTTTATCTCAAACTTTGAAGATGTTTGATGATTGTCTTTTAGCTTCTATTGTCAATGATGATAAGTCTGATACCAAATAGATTTTCACAGTTTTATAGTTAGGCTTTTTCTTGACACATCTCCCCATGTTTTTAGAATTTCTCCTTGTTTCTTAAAGTTCTAAAAGTTTGCTAGATTATGCCACTAGTACTGGGTCTTTTTACATTCACCCTAATTTAATTAACTCAACCCCCAGATTTTATTTGTTTCCAACTCTTACAAATGCTTTTCTTTTATTTATTAGTAGAGTATTTCTTTTTATTTAAATTTGATTTCATTTTTGCCTTCTGGAATTTCACACATTCTGAAAGTTAAAGGCTGACTCTCCATGTCTAGATACATTTGGGTTTTTTTTTCCATATTTTCATGCCTCTTTCTTTTTTGCTTATGAGTATTTTGTTTTTACCTTCATATTCCTAATTTATTGTTTTCATTCTACATATCATATTTTTAAACTCACCATATTCACACTCGTGTATTTTTATGAGAATCTCTTATCTTTTTCCTCACTTTTTTATTGCAGTTTATTCTTGCATCTAACATCTTAAAATTTATCTGAGAGGACTAATTAGTATCTTAGAATATCCGTTCTAATTCTAAATTCTCTGTTTCATAGTCAAGATCTTTTTTTCCTTTTCTTCCCAAGGAGAGAGCATTTCTTTTTAATGCTGTTGGTTTTACTCCATATACAAGGATTCTTGATTTTCAATTAATTTTGTGAAATAAAGATTATGTTGGTGATACAACACAACTGATATAGAGGTTTTCTTTGTAGCTACCCCACCCGCAGCAATAACTCCAGGCTTGGTGTATGCAGAGGCAGACAGTGTCAAGAGACTGGCAAAGGGTTCTAGGTAGGAAATAGCTGCAAAGCCTTATTTGCTAGAACAAAGAGAATCTTATTCTGCCACATGAGGTATTTAGTGTATTTACCTTCTGAGAGGACTGGTATTTTCCATTCTCAACTCCTCTGTATGCATTTTAGGAATTATGAACTACCTCTTGCTCTGCTTTTCTCTCTCAAAGTTTGCATGAATAAGAGTCTTTCCCAGAGAAATAATTCACTACCTTTAGTGCGATGGATCTCAACTTTGGTTGCACATAGTAATTAGCTAAGAAATTTAAAGAAAATCCCAATGCTCATACTTCCATCCAAAACAACTAACTCAGACTCTAGGAGAGGGGCCCAGATAGTATGTTTTGGAATTATCTGAATATTTCTAATGAGAACAAGATTCAGAGTACCAACTGAACTGCAGTATAACATGGAACAGGAATGTTTTACTATTTATCTATTTAGAATGCAGTTTTTAAAATTCATTACCCTGTTAATTGCCAGATTCTGAAACTAGTTTGTTAGACATACATTGTTGACTATAGATGTATACAGTTTTACACAGACTTCTATGTATATGCTGAAACTTCCCACTTATGTTGATCATGCAGTGTTAATGTTTGGTTTTTATTTTATTTTTGTTTTCAGCTTACAGTGCTTTTCTAAGCTGTTTGAAAGTGTTTTATAGCTATTCTTCTTTTAAGGCCTAGCCTAAATGCTGTTACCTCTGTGAAATTTTCTCAGCTTCTCCTTTTTTATATTCCTCTTCTATATTTTCATAATGTTAAAGGTGAGTTTTTTTTCTTTTTTAACATATTATAACATCCTCATTGGTAATAGTATCTATACAGTTATCTTTACTGTTACATGTGACATAAAGACAAAACGTATCTCTTATTAGTAAGGATAGGGGAGGTATCCACACAGTAAAGAGATGTAACAATCCTGAATGTGCCTCAACCTAAAAATAAAATTAAAAACACATTAAGAAAATACTGATAGAACTGAAAGAAGAGATGAATGAATCACCATTACTATTGGAAACTTCCACACTACACTCTATTCATTGAATAATTAGTAGTAAGTATAAGATAAAGAAAGTGTAAGAATAGAGAAAACAAAAAAAAAATACTCTCAACCTAACCTAATTACCATTTACAGAATAAACCATCCAGCATCAGCAGAATACACATTATTCTCATGGTCACATGGAATAAGCACCAAAATAGATCATGTCTTAAGTCATAAGGCAAACCACAGCAATTTTGTAAGGATAGCTATTATCCAAAATATGTCCTATGATCCTAACAAAATTAACTGAAAATGAGTAACAAAAAGATATATGGGAAATCACTAAATATTTAGAGACCTAAAATAAATTATTCAAAGAGAAGGTCAAAAGGAAAACTAGGAAATATTTTAATGGAATGAAAAATAGCTTTATTCATAATCACCAGAAATTGGAAACAACCCCAATGTCCTTCAACTAACTGTAATACATCCATACCATGGAACACTACTCAGCCAGAAAAAGGACAAATTTCTGATATACACAAATTGATATACACAATAACATGATGAATTTCAAGTGCTAAATAAAAGATGTCAGACTGAATGAGCTACATACTGTATAAATCCATTTATATGACATTTTGGAAAAGGTAAATATTTATATATAGAAACATCAAACATTCAGAATTTTCCAGAGGCTGAAGGGGAACTGATTTTAAATGGCAGCACAAGGTTGATACAACTTGTATTTATTTCTAGAGATTGCTAATCAACTGTATTCATTTGTCAAAATCCTAGAAATGCACAAGTATGATTTGTACTGTCTATAAATATTAAAAGTGGATAAAATGTAAAAAGTATATATGGGTAGCAAAGATATTCAAAAGTTTTACAGCCAAAAGTCTTTCAAATTCCCTTTACTAATATTTGTTTCTTCTTATTGGGAATAATGAAGCCGACAACCCCTCCCCAAAGCAAAACAAAACAAAAGAAATAATTATCGTATTTCATTATTGTTTCAAAGGGGGAAAAAAAGAAAAGATATGGGAGCAGAATATACGACTAGAGTTCTCTTAACGTCCTCTTTCAGCCTTATTTCATTGTGGGGAGTCCTTTACTCCAGCATTATTTCAGCAACACACAATGGGAAATGACTCCCTTGTTCATTCTGAATCTATAATCCCTTTTGTTTCCAATCTGTCTTTTGAGCTTCCCCAGTTCTGAGTAGGTACCCGCTCTGCTATTCTGCTTGGCCATAAGAATTCCTTTTATCTTTACAATTACCCTTATCCTGGCTGACACACCAACTCTTTCTTCCAATGAATTGCTCCAGTTTGAGGCGGCCCAGCCGTAGCTCTGGGAATCAGCTGTTCATTCTCATCTAACAGGCATGAGTAGGTTTCTTTGATCCCTAAACCCTCCTTTGGTAACCTCAGCAGCTGGAGCATGAAATCTTGGATTACAAACCAGAGTCTTCAGTCCTGACGCTCCCTCCCTGGAGCAGTGGACAGAGATTGAAAGCACCAACTCAAGCATCAAAGGAATGAAATAACAAGAGAAGCAGGGTAATTTCTTTAATGGAGGAAAACTGCTATCTCTAATGACTGAATTCACATCAGCGTTGTTTTAAAAATGGATTTAATAATTCTAAAATGTCCTTGTGCTAAAATTTCTAGATGTTATAGAAAAGAAAGAATCTAACTGCCCAGTATGAGCTCAGTGATGCTATAGAGAAGAAATAGCCCTGTACCCGTCACATGTTTATCCTCTTCCTTTCTCCCTCAGATTCTTATTGAATGTTAACTCCAGCAGTAATTGAATGTTAACTCACAGAGTGACAGCACTGTGGAACATAGGGTAGGAGGCTGTGAGTCATATTTTAGTCATATTTCAAAAGAATGAGAAATACATCATCCTTCAGTTCCCTTTTCATGTTAGTCTTTTGCTTTTGATCAACCTGTTAACCAATTCTTTTGTAGGTAGATTCTATCAATTTATAAATGTATATTCCAGATTTTCAAACTCAATTCAGTAATATTCTTAGTTTCTTTTATGTCTATCTGTTTACATAGGAAATTTATAACTTTCTGACAGAAAACATAAAATACAGCATTAGCTGAAGATATGTAAACAATATTGAGTGACAGCATACAGACCATAAATATTTCTGCTTTTATTTACATTTTATATTTTCTGTTCCACAGATTTTCCATAGGAAAAATCAAGGAAGAAGGCTTTCCATGGTGAAAAAGCATGACATCGTTGCCATATGTGGAACACTTAAAAGTTGTGTCTCATCTACAAAATCATAGCTGAAACATCGTTAATGGGGGGGGGAGTTGCAGGGGTTTGTGCCATGAAGGAATGATAAATATCCCAAGCTATGTTTCCTTCAACATTTTGCCTGTACTGAAGATAAGATATAAGTAGTTAGGCTTTTGTGTAGGGATCTCCTACGTTAATTCTATTGGATATGCTTAAGAAATAGAGGTAATTCATGTGGCAAAATACCATTGCAAACCCTGAATTTTTTCATCCCTATCACTGCCTAAATCCTGCACATCATCCACCCTACAGAAAGCTATGACATGCTTTAAACAAAAGCAATCATTGTTGCAGAAATCAGCTGTGTAATAATCATTGAGCTTTGCCACAAATATGACAATAAGAACACCCTGTATTTTGATTAATCACATCCATATTAAGAGAAAAAAATTAACAAAACTTTTCATATGGCCAAACCCATTTCCTGAGGGGCATACATATTGCCTAATATTAGGATTTAAAAATGAAACCAATGTGGTTTCTTTTTTATTTTGTGCAAGCAAAAAAACTTGAAACTATTTATTACAGCCTTACTGTAATAGTGTTTTATATTTTACATGTATCTTTCTAGTCTTGTCTATATGTGTTTTATGTCTGCATGTCTGCATGTGTGTATTTATTGTATATAACATAAAATCTATATTATACTATGCATTCTATATATACTATATATATATATAATTTCAAAAAAAATGAACTGGGAGAGAAGGAAATAATAGTAAGTTATTGAAAGATGGGTGACTGCAGCAAGGATTGTATTGAGCTCAACATTTGATGTTTCCAAGGACTCCATAATTTTGCAGTGGAAGTCTCATTCCCCTCCTCATCCTCACAGTTCTGTGTGTTCATCTGAGATGATGCCACAATCTGGCAGGACCAAATCTCTGTTAGACTTACTGCTGTTTTATTCTGGCTCTTTGGAAATATGTTCCTGTTGCCGCGGTGATCTCAAGAGGAGTCAGAAATGTTGATTTTTCAATGTGTGTTCTTTCAAACCGGCCCTTTCTTTGGCAGTCTATTTCAGTTAATGCAGTAAGAAGGAATTGTATTATCCAAACAGAGAGAAATAAAATCACAGCTGGACGTTATCTCAGCAGCAGGTGTCTCATCGTGAGCACTCCCATATTGTCTGTCTGATTGTTCCCTAAATTGCAGGAATGCTGAGAAACTTCTGTCACCAGACAGCACTGTGAATTGGAATGAGAAGATTTCTGAGCTCCCAGATACTGAGGGATTAGACTTCACACAGTCCCAGAAGGCTCCTTTCCTGGCCTTAACCTTGCTCAGAGTTAGACTCGGTGACATGTTTACATTCATTCCCTTCCCTTAGGCAATAGTGACATTTCCTTCCCTCTCTCCCGTGAAAACACAGGCATGTGGTACATTTATTGGCTGCCGCCAGTCAGGCACATGTGTAACAAGCAGGTGGGTTGTGCTGCCTGTTTGAGAACCACGTTAGACTAAACACTTTGGGCCTGACTCAGGAGCTCAGCTTGGCGAGTACAGTAGAAACAGGACACATGACAGAAAGAAGGCAGTCGCATCTTGTTGGGGTGGTAGACCCACTCATATAACTGTCATTTTCTATTTTCCTAATGTTACCCACCCTCACTATGGCATATCTTGTTCTACAACTTGTGCTCTTGTTCAAGATGCGTGACACTCTTGGGCTTCTCCACAAAGGGAACGTGTTTGCCATTTAGTCAGGCTTACATTACTCATAAGATTGGATTTGTGGAGGGGAAAATATTATGATTCTAACACTGCCCACTTTACTTTGTGCAACTATTTAACAGAGATTAAAATAAAATAGAGTTATTTGGAAAAAAAAAGAATTTCTGTGCTTCTCCAATTTCTTAAAAATTATTGGTTTTCTTTTCAAATTATTCCCTGCAGAAGTTTATGTTCTCATAGATTTGGGGGATTTAAAGGAAGAGTGGGTTTCTAAAAAGGTAGAGTCCAAAAGCTAGTTTGTGTTGCTTTAATTTATCCACAGAGTTTCTAGCCTTCAATCCTAGCCCACTGCTCTGGGACCCAGAATGAGGAGGAAGACATGAAGAAACATTATTTCTTTCTTATTCATTTGGACTCATTTGAAAGTGACCATGAAATCTCTATTATTTAAAATTCATGGCCCTGGCCAGTTGGCTAAGTGGTAAAACATCAGCCTGGCATGTGGATTTCTTGGGTTCCATTTCCAGTCAGGGCACACGGGAGAAGCAACCATCTGCTTCTCCACGCCTTTCGCTTCTCTCTCTCTCTTCCTCCACCTCCCAGCCACCAAGGCTTGATTGACTTGAGCAAATTGGCCTCGGCCACACTGAGGATGGCTCCATGGCCTACACCTCAGGCACTAAAAAGTGGCTTTAGTTGCAAGGGAGCAATGGCCCCCTAGTAGGCTTACCAGGTAGATCCTGGTCAGAGTGCATGCAGCAGTCTGTTTCTCTGCTTCTCTTCTCTCACTAAAATAATAATAATAATAATAATAATAATAATAGCCTGACCAGGCGGTGGCGCAGTGGATAGAGCGTTGGACGGTGATGCTGCGGAGGAACCAGGTTCAAAACCCTGAGGTCGCTGGCTTGACTGTGGGCTCATCTTGTTTGAAACCCATGGTTGCTGGCTTGAGCCCAAGGTTGCTGGTTTGAGCAAGGGTTCACTCACTCTGCTGTAACCCCCGGTCAAGGCATATATGAGCAATCAATGAACAACTAAGGAGCTGCAACAAAGAACTGATGCTTCTCATCTCTCTCCCTTCTTGTCTGCCTGTCCCTATCTGTCCTTCTCTCTGATTCTGTCTCTGTCCAAAAAAATAAAAATAAAAAAAATAATAAAATTTATTATGTCTCTTCTGGTGTCTTACCCCTATAACACTTCTATCAAGGGACAAGACAATTATACCCAAATCCTGCCCTGTTCCTTCAGAATACACTGTGGTTGTCCACAAGATCAAGCCTGGCTTTGAGAGTACATGCTCAGCCTCTTCAAATCTCCAAACCCTAACAACCTTCACTTCCTTAACTCTCTCTCTCTCTCTTCAGGCTGACATCCTGCCAAGTATTCAACTTTTTATTTATCATTATTTGTATCCACACTTTTTGCATGACACAGGACTGACCTGGAGCCATCATCTTCTGACAGTTGCATATAATTCCCTTCCTGAACCTCTTCTTTTAGCCAGATTTCCTACAAACTTAAAGGTACAACTCAACGTGAACTTTTTTTACTAGGCTTTGTATATTTTAAAGAAGTTTTAGGTTCGCCACGGTATGAATATTCTAGCTACCATAAAGCATTCTCTGAGAACTCTATATCATAGAGTTTAGCACTGTTATTGAATCTTTTAATATTACCTAAACATCTCATATACACACACACAATTGTATTTTATTTATTTTATTATTTTCTTTTATGGGAGAGGCCAGGAGAGAGAGAGACAGGAACACCGAGCTGCTCCAATATATGCCCTCACCTGAGAACTGAACTGACAACCTCTGCTCTTCAGGAGGACACTTCAACCGACTCAGCACTCCAACCAGAACTTAATAGCTTTTATTTATAGACACAGAGAGAAAGTGGGAGAGAAGAGAAGGAGAAGGGAAGCATTTGTTGTTCCACTCGGTCGTGCATTCTTTGGTTGTTTCCTGTGTGTGCCCTGACCGGGGATTCAATCTGCAACCTTGTCATTTCAAAATGACACTCTTAACCAGCTGAGCTAATTGACCAGGGCTACAAAATTGTACATTTAACCTTATCCACAAAATAGCATAGCCTCCACTCATTCATTATTTCAATAAATGTCTATTCAGTTACCATCCTGCCAGTGTCAGATATTGTGTTAAGAACCATATAAAATATAAAAGACATGATTCCTTCTTTCAAGGAGATCACAAACTACCAATAAAGATTAGGCACGTGCAAAAATAACTAACAGGAGGTTAAAAAAAACTATGTTATGATGAGGAGGTTAAATTTCTTATATAACACCCTATGGCAGTTTTGTTTGTTACAGAATTGTAGGCAGCTCATAATTTAAATAATTGTTAATTTTAAATTTAAAAAATCAATCTAAGTATATAGAAAAGTATATAAGTATTGTGATTCCAAAATTTTTGTATTTTTTTAACTTCATTTCATATTGTTAAAGTTTCCCTTATATTTAGATAAATCCATTTTTAGATACCATCCCACAGAAAGAGAATTTTTAAATATCATCCCACAGAAAGAGTACTTTGATATTGCTTATTATTGCAATGGTTCTTAAATTTGATATACAGAAATATAACCTGGGGTAGTTAATAAAATTAATACTCAATTTACAGAGGTCATACTTTAAGTCAGGGGTAGTCAACCTTTTTATATCTACCATCCTCTTTTGTGTCTCTGTTCGTAGTAAAATTTTCTAACCACCCACTGGTTCTACAGTAATGGTGATTTATAAAGTAGGGAAGTAACTTTACTTTATAAAACTTATAAAGCAGAGTTACAGCAAGTTAAAGCATATAATAATAATTACTTACCAAGTACTTTATGTTGGATTGTCGCTAAGTTTGGCAGAATAAATTTTTATAAAACAACTTACTATAGTTAAATCTATCTTTTTATTTATACTTTGGTTGCTCTGCTACCGCCCACCATGAAAGCTGGAATGCCCACTAATAGGCAGTAGGGACCAGGTTGACTACCACTGCTTTAAGTATTTGGATTCAGTAGGTCCTGGTAAGTAAGAGCAAGGTAATCTTCATTTAAAAAATAATCTTTAGGCCCTGGCCAGTTGGCTCAGTGGTAGAGCATCGGCCTGGTGTGTGGAAGTCCTGGGTTCGATTCCTGTCCAGGGCACACAGGAGAGGCACCCATCAGCTTCTCCACCCCTCCCCCTCTCCTTCCTCTCTGTCTCTCTCTTCCCCTCCCACAGCCAAGGCTCCATTGGAGCAAAGATGGCCCAGGCCACTGGGGATGGCTCCATGGCCTCTGCCTCAGAAGCTAGAATGGCTCTGGTCGCAACAGAGTGATGCCCTGGATGGGCAGAGCATTGCCCCCTGGTGGGTGTGCCAGGTGGATCCCGGTCAGGTGCATGTGGGAGTCTGACTGCCTCCCCGTTTCCAGCTTCAGAAAAAAAAATAATAAAATAATCTTTAACCCTTTGAGTAGTGAGGTTTTTCCATACTTGCTGATCCCTAGGAGTGATTTTTTTTTTCAAAAAATGAAATTAGTTCCATTTACAGTTTTATTAACTTAAAATCATGTTTGTTTGATAACCAATTTATAGAAGCAAGAACATACATTTTTGGCTTTTTTTAATGTTGCCTTACACATTTTTAAAACAAATTAATTGTACTCTGGATGGTCAGGAGGCATGAGGACGTACATGAGCGTTCATACTACTCAAAGGTTTAAGATGTGGTACATATATACAATGAAATACTACTCAGCAATAAGAAATGATGACATAGTGACATTTACAACAACATGGGTGGACCCCGAGAACATTATCCTGAGTGAAATAAGTAAATTAGAAAAAGCTAAGAACTGTATGATTTCACACATAGGTGGGATATAAAACTGAAACTCATGGACATAGATCAAAGTGATCTGGCAGAGGGGGATGTGAGGGAGGGGCTGGGGAGAAGGGAGTAAAGAGGGACAAATATAAGGTGATGGAAAATGATTTGACTTCGGGTGATGGGCACACAACAAAATCAACAGTTCAAATGCTATAGAAATGTTTGCCTGAAACCTATGTACTCTTATTGATCAATGTCACCCTGATAAAGTTAATTTCTAAATAAAATGTAATCTTTATATGATGTGGTATCAGCTGTCTCTAGAGAATATTTTTAGAAACATGGATCTAATTACATGCAACAATTCTTCAATACTAGTTTTTCTCTTTAAATATAATTAAGTCATGCAATTTTCCTAGTTGATGAAATTCCTATCTGAGGAGAAGACATATTTCACCACACAGATGTATAAATTTACCACCACAAAATGTGTCTCTTTGGCATGAGAATCATTTTAGGCTCGTTATTTTTAAAGAACAAAAGACTCAGGAAGAACCTTTGACCTTTCCCTGGACACCTAAAAGAATTTAGGTACAGAACCTGCTCCAGGAAGGGAGCTATCAGCATAGATAACTATATTATATTATAAACTAGGTGCGGTACACAGGGACAAATCTAGGAAGTTTGTTAAAATTCCTCTCTGTGTCCTTTTGTTTCTGCATGGTCCAACAAGTATCTGTTTACAAAACATCTGCTCTTTTCTTCTTCCTGTGAATTGCCTTCTCTCCTTTTGAAGTCCCAGACCCTTACTCCCTTCCTCTTAACTCAAAGTAACATATGAACCTCATTTTGCCTGTCTTTGGAATCTCTTGTGTTTACTTGGATTTTTTTTATTTTATGTAATTATTTTTTTTCCTTTTTATCTATGTCATGTCACTTTAATTCTTAGACAAGGCAGAAGAATTTAGAAGGATAGAAGAAAAACTTTTCCTCCCCAAAATTCACTCCTTATAACATCATTGAATAAAAGGCCAACTTTCGCCTTTGGTTAAGGCCAAGCTTCTTTTTTTCTGGCTCATATAGACATGGGTCTTAGAACCTCAAAGCCAGATCTTATAATAGTGAATATGTCACTGAAACTAATAAAGTGAAAATGCAAAGACTTTTATACCTTGGACAACTGGACATATAATCTCAGTAAAAATTGTTTTAATGAATTTTTGCTACAATAAAAATTATTAGAGTTTATATGAATGAGACTTTAAATGATTCTTCTGTTCTAATCTTTGAATTTTCAAAAATGCTACCATATATCAGCCCTTCAAGTTTTCTTAATCATAGTCTTTAAACTGAGGTTTTATAAAAGATAAACAGCTAGTAGACATTCTCCATTGCTGGAAATATTGTACGGTGAAAATGCCCCTGGCTTGAAATTAGACAAAATCTAATTTAAATGTAGTAATCATGTTGTGCATATAAAAATAATAATAAAGAGAAGCATTTGTTAAGCACTGATTATGGGCTAGGTACTATGTCTTGTAGGGAAAGGTATCAGTCAGTTTCCTGGCAGGAAGTAAATGTCACATGTAGAGAAGGAGAACTGAAAAAAGTTTAATGAAGGAAATACATGGGAAAGCTAAGAGATACCACAAAGGATGGTGAAGGAGCCCAAGCTAGTAACAGAGAGCACAAATAGCAGCTAGGCTTGAAGAAGCAAAGGGAATCAACCACTTGAACACTAAGAAAACATATAGGTAGAGGCAATGGCACCCAAAAGAACTGGAGTCCTTGGAATAGGAAACAGCCATTGCCAATTCTTGGCCGAGGAGGGAAACGACTGAGAATATAAATACCCTGATCACCTGTTGGTATCTCTGTTTGCCAAAAAGCAATGGAGCCCAATGAATACAGTCCATTGAAGTTAGATTTGGGGACAGTACAGAGCATGATGGAGGAAAAGATTGGGTCAGGAAGGACAATGAACAATGAAAAATATCCAACACACTGGCAGCAAAGAATAAAGCAGTCTTTATTATTCCTTCTCTTCCTGAAATCTCTTAAGACACATAAGGGACAACTGAGTGTCTACCACTATTATGTAACAATATTCTAATCCATTACCTTATCTTCATACTGAAAAAGGTAAATTGTTTTAAGGCAACATCTATTGTTTTTTTTTTCCTCACCTCTGGATTTTTGCTAAAGTCTTATCATTTTCTGGGACAGTGCTTACTAAGATTTCCAAATTGTTTTTCTAAAACTGCTGTAAGCACTTGCAACAGAATGGGCTATGCTTGAATAATATATATTCCTGAAGTCACTGCTGTTCAAATTAATAGGTGGCTTTCTATTCTCTCAGGCTCAGCCATATCCAAATAAAGCTCAAAATAAAGATCATCTAGCTTTGTAGCCAATTTCCCAAAGAATTTCTTGTCTTTCCTGTCATCAGCATTAAACTTTCCTAATAGGGATTGAAATTGCAAACTCTTTTAGAATAAAAACTATTAATCATATCTCACAGAATAATTAAATCATTTCTGTTACTGCTGGGCAATATGAAGACTAAAGAGTTGGTCTGGAGTTGGGCCAACTGCATGAAGGTCTTTGTCATGTCTCCTTCAACAAAAAATAAATACTTTTTTTTTTTTCTCACAAAGGATGATTATATTCAGGCGGGAGGGGAACTTGGGACTGGGTTTGGTCCCATAGAAGCTCTAGATTCTTGAGTACCTTCAGACACTTTTATCTTTTCAAAGAGAACTTTAAGACTGAAACTAACAGGTTTGAAAACTCAATGCATCCTTATGAGGGAGAAGCAATTTTGGCCCTATGTTTTTCACACTTATATTTCTGAGAATTAGCCAAAATTAGGGATCAGACCTCAGGGACTATATAGATGGATGGAGTGCTGTTCACAGGGATAATCTCTGAACTCATTTGACAGAAAATCAAAAAGAAGAATGTGTTCCTATGTTAAATAGATATTTTATTGTTTCCTCCTCCTTGATCTTGCCATTACCAGCTAAATAAGTCCTCAAGCACTAGAGAGCTAATGAACAAAAATCCAGCATAAAAGCGTGGCTTTAAATTCAAGTGCCTAGGCTCTTGGAAACTTGTTTCTGTTTAAGACTTCCTATCCATTTTACAATTTCAGTTCGACAGAGTGAGAACCAGTACAATATACAGAAGAACTGTTAAAAAAAAAAAAAAAAGATAATATTGAACTTGATTGTACAAACTTGTAATTCTAAATCTTCCCACAGGTCCAGGAAGCACAGATGCTTGGTTTTTTTCCTTAGGGTTTTCTAAATTTCTTGGAATCTTTGCATGTGTATATGTCTTTAATGTCAACATGTGTCTGTTCCTAACATTGCTGTACTTTTGGCAACTGGACATTTAGAATGCCCTGGGAGACAGAAAGTGACTTATTTGATAACTGATGGTTAAGCCTCAGGTGGAAAGGGAGATGGCATTCTCACTGCATGCACTGTATAGAGAATTATGTGCCTTCTACAGATCACACCACAGGAATTCAATAAGACAATTCGAAACTCTCAGTATGGAAGCTAATGCAGAAACAAGTCATGGGAGGCTCCAGTCTAACCAACATACACATTTGTCAGGAAGTTTTGGGTTTGGTTTGGTGGTATATCATCTCCTTTTTTTAAAGAGTAGATTCTATGAGCTCTTAAAACAACTCATAGACGGCCCTGGCTGGTTGGCTCAGTGGTAGAGCGTCGGCCTGGCGTGCAGAAGTCCTGGGTTCAATTCCCGGCCAGGGCACACAGGAGAGGCGCCCATCTGCTTCTCCACCCCTCCCCCTCTCCTTCCTCTCTGTCTCTCTCGTCCCCTCCCGCAGCCATTGGAGCAAAGATGGCCCGGGTGCTGGGGATGGCTCCTTGGCCTCTGCCCCAGGCACTAGAGTGGCTCTGGTCATGACGGAGCGACGCCCCGGAGGGGCAGAGCATCGCCCCCTGGTGGACAGAGCATTGCCCCCTGGTGGGCATGCCGGGTGGATCCCGGTCAGGTGCATGTGGGAGTATGTCTGACTGTCTCTCCCTGTTTCTAGCTTCAGAAAAATACAAAACAAAAAAAACACAACTCATAGACATAAACAACAGTATGGTGATTACTAGAGGGAAAGGGAGGTAGGGTGAGATAGAAGAGGCAAGGGAAGATAAATAGTGATGGAAGGAGACTTGACTTTCAATGGTAAATACACAGTATAATATAGTATAATATACAGGTGATGTATTATAGAATTGTACACTTAAGACTATAGTTTCAGAGAACATTTCTATAGTTTGAGAGGTATACCTGAAACCTATATAATTTTATTAATCAACCCCAATAAATTTAATAAAAACTTTAAAAAGCAAAGATACATACACACACACACAACAGAAGCCAAGTCAATTCTTCAGAGAAATAATAATGATAATCATAAGAACTAGCATTTATTAGATATTTCCTCTATGGAAATGTATGGAATATACATATGTATAAAATATACTATTTAATCCTCAATACAGTTGATAAAATACTGTAGTTAACCTCTTCTTTTACAAATAAGGAATCCAAGATGTGGAGTGTTTAACTATTTTCCCCAAAAAGTACCTGTGTAATTAAGGTGGTAATTCTTAAGACTCCTAGAGTACATCAAACTGTCGCCATCATCGTTAAAATTAACTGAACATCACTTATCGCCAGACCATGATGTGAAGAGCTTCACATAAATCATCTTGAAGAAACTGATGTGAAAAGGGATTAAATTAAATAAGCTCTGAATGAACACTCAACCTTTAGATCTATGCTGGGATTCAAAGTCCCGGTTTTCTGATGCAGAATTCTACACTCTTTTTATTGTACCACACTGTTCATCTCACAACTTCTTTCAGGTGTCCATTATGTGTGACTATTTTTAGTTTTTAAAAAATCCTCATTTTGAAAGAATGAAACACAAAAAGGAAAGTAATTGTTAATGCTCAGCTGTACATGAAAGAATAGGAAGGGTTATGAAAAGGAACTGATATTAATGGTATAATTTAGTAAGCACTAGAGACTTCCCAGGGTATACAACATATGCTGTATTCTTTAATTCCAACAATACTTCAATATTGTCTGTCTGTAAAACACTCAAGACTTACAGAAAATTCAAGACTTTCTGTTATTTCGTTGCCTTCTCCCTTAAAATGTTGGCTTTGATAAGACTCAGGGAAGATCACCCCAAATTTGCCAGTCACATAGTGATTATTTTGAATTAAAGTTACTTGATAAGCAGCAAATGTAAGAAGGACACACTGAGATCTTCCTTCCTGCCTCCCCAAAAGCATGAAATAAGTGTCTCATATGAAAAGTATTCTCCCTATACCAGCAGGTCGAGAGACATCCTTATCATCAGAGATAGGGAATTCAGGGCTAAGGAGGTTGTAAATATAAATAAACCTTATTTATTACCTTCTTTACTAATTTAGTACTCAAATCTAAGTATCTTTGTCTTGTCACTTCTTCACAAACTTATGGTTTGTTTCTTGGTCTAAAAGGTATAAAAGCTCTCTGCTTTGATCACGTCCTTGACCCTCTCATGTCTATGTGAGGTTCCCATACATACAAATTAAATGTTTTTTTTCCTTCCTGTTAATCTATTTCGTGTCAATTTAATTATTAGCCACAAGAACCAAGAGAGATAGGGTAAATTTTCCCCCTCACTGACAGTTTCTTTACCCACATTGCTTGCCTGGAAAGTATGAAATGGTTATTTCATGTTAGCCTTGTATTCATTTGATAGCCAGGAAGAAAGGGAATTGAAGCAGAAAAGTGTGACAGCTATATTGGAAAAGTAAAGTTTTCACAGTAAGCCAGAACTAATATCTCATTGATGAAAATTATTTGCAAAGGCACCTCTTGTTGCAAGGATGTCTGAAGAAGCAAGTATTGTAGCTGGCCACGTTGCTACTGTGGTTTAATATTATTTAATAATGTCCATTCTTTCTAGTGTAAACCAATGTTTTTGGCTCACTTTCTACATCCTCATCCCAGATATATAATCAGCTGTTTCTACGAGACGTCCCGGTTTTAATTTTTTTAAATCTTTTTTGCTTCTGTTTCCCTAGACTACATTTCATTCATTTCCTCTCTATCCCCTGCCGGGCTTTCTGCAGTGGCTATTCTTCAATGTGCTGCTTGTAATTTAATCTTCATTTAGAATTTTGTTTTTCTATTTAATGAGGTAGGTTGCTTTATATTTCATATCCTCCTGTTTTCAAGCCATTGTTTCCCGTTTTCAGGTCACCTTTTCTTTGGGTTCTTCCATTTGTGCTTTGTAGTGCTCCTGCATAACTATAATTGCTCTTTCATAGTGTTCCTGCATAAGTATAATTGCTCTTTCAAGAATCTGTTTCTGTTAGTTTTCTGTGGATTTGCTTTTAGTCCTTGTTTTGATGTTAGAATTTTCATTTGCTTTTGGAAAGCATTTGCAGATGAGTATTTCTGTTATCTATAGGATCCAAAGTAGCTCTCGTTCATGTTGTACGCTATAGTATCCTTGTGTACAGACAGAGCTTCCTCTTCTTCTTTTCCTGTTACTACATTTAAAGGGGATGGACTTTCCCAGACTTCTTGCGGGAGGAGGGTGTTGGGGATGCATGGATGTCGTAGCTGCTAGGATATCATCCCAAGCTTCATAGCTCACACCTCCCTCCTCTGTCACTACAGTTAAGGTTAAGGCTGCTCTGACTCTTTAGAGCCCAGCCTGGTTCAGGTGAACTTCTCCCACCAGCCCTGGATTTTCTAGCTCCCTCTCTAGCACTTTTTTTCACCATGATTCAAGAAACTGTTTCTTGCTGTCATATTCTACTATCTGCCACCTCTTGGCTCACGAATACTCTCTGTACCTTGTTTCTCTCTTCTTCCCCAGTGTTATTGAGGTGCTCAATCTCAGTTATGCTCACATTAGTATCCTCTCAGATAGAATGCTCTCATTTGGGAAGCAACTATTTGGTGGAATAGCTGAGATCCTCCAACCCTTTGAACCCCACTGGCCACCCTATTTTTACCTCTCAGTCCTCTAACAATCATCTGTTTCCTGTGTGGCTTCACCTACAATGTCAGCTATATGCAACTGGGGGTCTATGAGTTTTCTATCTCCGAGTTTTGCTGAAAATATAGTTTAAGGTTTTTTTTCTTTATTTTTTTCTCCATATGATTTCCAAAAAAGGGAAACATTATGAAATAAGTTGGTTGGTCATAAAATTCTTGATAATAAACTCTTTGGTTATAAAATTTGATTTTCAAACTTTTCTAAATAGTTAGGGGAGTAGGTATCATTTGCTAAGGATTGCTAAAAGCCAAGCAATGTACAAGCAGTGCCATGTACAATAGATATAATGACTGAGTAGAACAAAACTGAGGACTAATTGCTTCAATTATCTCATTTGCAGAAGGAGTAATTGAGGTCCAGGAAGGTTAAGTAATTCGCTTAACCCTCCACAAAGAGAATAAGTAGAACTAAGAATTAAAACCAATTTGTTCTAAATCCAGAGTTCAAACCTGTATCCCATGAAATGGCTTGCCATTTTTCTTCCATATCTTAATCTTTCAAGGTTAAATTATTTATGTACATTGCCTATTATGCATACAGTAGTGCATCCTGTCATGTTTTAATGTGAACCAAACATAAAGACCTTGATTTATAAGCTTCAGTGAGTATGGTTCCCTGAGAACTTCACATAATTTTCATTTAGAATTGAAAGTGAAAATCTGACCCCTGATTTTAATATGAAAAGATAAATATAACCTACATTGTAACAATAGATATTAAAATAAAAGTAAGCTTCTTTTCTTTCATCTTTTCTCCAAAACTTAACAAAAATTTTGAGCTAAAGATAAACATAGTAACAAAGAAGATAATATTGCATTATATAAATATTGGGTACTTTGAACTCCTAAGATACTATATTAATTTAAACATGTGCATCATGATAATTTTTACCTATTCTTCTGTTAAAATCTGCATAAATCTGTATGCTTACAAATTTTATATTACACTATATTACAAACATAAACCATATAATAACTATAGGTTCAAGGTTATACATTTGTGGAACTAATATTTAACATAAAGCTCTTATATGGCAGAGATTTTTAAAATACATAGATATGAAGGTAAAGCATAGAACTGACACTTAAGAACAAATATATAATTTATATTCTATAATATGTATGTTTATATTATATAGGTACAGATCATTTATATCCTATAATTTATGTAAACTACATACTATTATATGTTTGCAACAATAAGCCCTTAACCTTCAGTTTATAGACAACCAAATTGAAACCCAAAAATGTTAAAAAAAAACTTTTGAGAATTATTTTAACTCCTGATTGTTAAGGCTGGACTTAGCATGCAGGACTCCCTGTCTTCCGAAGCCATTTACAATTTAATGGGCTGTCTTCAAGGCCTAAGTGAAAAAGTAATAGAATAATCTTGCAAAGATGCAAAATAGAAACAAGAGAAAATTAATTTGGAGCTTGTTCATAGTAGAAAGTTTAATTTTACAGTGAATTATTAATTTATGGACAGTATATTATAATTTTTAGACTAAAAATAGTTAGGCAGATTCAGGGAGCAGCCATACTGCTCCAATTGCCTGGACAATATCTGATCTTTATCATCGTTATCTCTTGCATTAGGCTAAAGCCTGAAGGCAGAACTAGAATTTCGAGTTTTAAAGTTACATACATTGAACACTAATGTGCTCTGTCATATTAAATAATCTATATCATGTAATAGCATGTGTATTTTCAGCTAATATATTTAAATATAATCAACCACATCAAAATGACAACATACATCAATTTGCATTTTTCTCCATGTGATTCAGTGGACATCAGTGGAATGAGTGCACATGAGGTAAGGAAGGTAAATGTCAGCTAGTTTCTCTACAGATACATGACAGGCTTTATGGAGCTCTCTACACTGTAGAGGAGTAAGAATCATTTTATTTCTCTTCATTGGTTGAAGAATATTGAGCTCCAATTTTTATCACATGGAAGAGAACTGAATTGCTATTGGGATATTTATGACATCCAGCAACATGACTGATTTTGACTACACAGCAGTTCAGAATATACATCATTGGTTTTGAACCTCCCCCCTCCCGTTCCCTGCAATGCACATTATTTCAACGATACTTGCTAGAGGGATAAATGACACTTTTAAATTCTGTTAAAACAATGAAATTCAGTAACAGTAAAATAAATATAATAGGTGGGATTGGTGGTAAAAATAAAAATTATTACATTTCGAGCACAGCCAAGTTTTATGTGTTTATACATTCTTTATAAGAGAGATGAAGCCTCTATTTAAGTTCTAAAAACAGTCAATCAGTAATCAACTGGCAGCCATTTATTTTAGTCACTATATTATGAAATGCAAAAGGTTAGGTGATGAGGACAATGCAAAAAAATAAAATCAAACAGATCCATTTGTCAGTGATTTCACTAGCTAGGGACACATGACAAATAAATATATGATCAAAATTCCTTAATTGGATTCAAATTTCCCTCAGAATAAAATGCCAAGTTCTTAGCAGAGCCTACAACTCCCTACAGGATGGACATCCCAATCCCTCTCTTACCTCCCTTACCATCCCTACTATTATCTCCTGACTTTCTCTTTTCTCACTCTTCTGCTCATCCAGCCTCAATGAATTCCTTGATATTCTTGGAAAACTTACAGAAAGCTCTCATCTAAGCATCTCTGTACTGGAAGACCCCATTGCCTGAAACTTTTTGACCTCAGATAAACATATCGTTAAGTTTTTCACATCCTTCACATGTTTGCTGACATGAGGCATTCTCAGTGATGTTCTTCTAAGGGAGTTCTATGTTGAACATTGTTTCAAATTCCAAATTATACTCTTGTGCCCCCAAATCCCACTTCCTTTATTCGCTTCTATTATTGCCATACCACTTGCCACTATTTCCCACTAAATAATTCATATAATTATTCTCTTCTCTCACATGATTTTAATATTATATCCCAGAAGGCAGGGATCTGTTTTGTTCACTATTATATAGCCATCTCCTAGAATAGCACCTGCCACATAGTATTGCATAAATATTTAAGTAGATAAATAAATAGTAACTAACAGTAGAAACAGAACATGCTAAATACCAAATTAATAATATAGAAAATTTATAGTAAAGTGTTGAGAAGGAGATGCCCAAGGATAAACATACATGGTTGTATAGAGAAAGTAAGTTTGAGGTGGACTCAGATGACTGTGTAAGCATTGTGAAAGTCTAAATGGTTTAGACAGAGAGCTTCACATGGGGAGTGGCCTTCCTAAACCATTGCGGTGGTGAGGTCATAGTGAGTACAGGAATGTGAATGAAGTAGTGTAGGAAAAACAGAAGAGAGAGGCAAGAAGTCAGTGTTGCCTGTGCATAGTGACTATAAGGACATACCCAAGAGTTGAATATCATTTACCCTCTATTTATTTCAGTATGGATCTCTAAAAAATAAAATTCTATTATGAGCATTTTTACACAAACACAGTAAAAATATCACAACTATTAAAACTGAAAAAATAAGCCTGACCAGGTGGTGACACAGTGAATAGAATGTCAGACTGGAACGTGGAGGATCCAGGTCCGAAACCCTAAGGTTGTCAGCTTGAGCACGGGCTCATCTGGTTTGAGCAAGGCTCACCACCTTGAGCCTAAGGTTGCTGGCTTGAGCAAGGAGTCATTTGGTCTGCTGTAGCCCCCCAGCCAAGTCACATATGAGAAAGCAATCAATGATCAACTAAGGTGCCTCAATGAAGAATTGATGTTTCTCACCTCTCTATTCCTATCTGTCCCTCTCTCTGTCTCTCTCTGTCTCTGTTACAAAAAAAATTAAAACAATAATTACTTTCTATCATCTAACACCTTTTCCATTAACAAATTCCTAAATGTCACAATATTTCTCCCAATACTTGTTTTGGTTGAATCAGTATCTAAATAAGATTTTTACTTCTCATTTTGTTGATATGTTTCTTAGCATTTTTAATCAAGAGCATGCTCTCTCCACTCTTTTTTTCCTTTATGACATTGATTTGAATCAGAAACTGGGAAAATTGCCCTGCATAATATCCCAGAATTTGGATTCGTCTGATTTTTTTTCTTGTGATGTTATTTGTCATGTTCTTCTATCATATTGCCCTAGAATGGAAGCAAGATGTTAGAGGCTTGATTTGATTCCAAATTCATATTTTTGTAAGAACATTTCACAGGTGGTGGCTGAGTGTCACATTTAACATACCAGGTATATGCAATGTTGTTTGAATGACTAGTGTTAAGGCTGTTGGGGAGAAAAAAATATATCTATCCTTCTAAGTTCTTCTGGCTGGAATAAGAATTAAATTAACATAGACCAATCAACAGAATAAAAAGCAATTTAATTATGTAGGTACAAGGCTCTATAAGAATATGAGCCCATAAGCAGTTTGGCAATTGATTCTTATATGCCACCCTGAGCTAAGGAGAGAGGAGTAGGTGTCTGGCACTTCAAAGGAAAGAAGGAAATTCACATGGAGATTAAAAAAATGATTGGTAAACAAATATTTACTATACCATGCAGAGACAGTGGGACACTACAGAGAAACCTTGGGTCCCCAAGCCTTGCCGAGTTCCTGCTACCACATTTAGCACATATTGTAGATTATGCTGCTGATGGTGCTCTTCTTGGACCAGGCCCTTTATCTAAATTCTTTTAGACAGGTAACAAGGAAGTAAAAAGCTCTTTCTAAACTTTTTGTTTCTTAAAAATAATTAGCCTAAACTAATCTTCACACCAAAGGGAGATATTTTGGGTAGCAAAATCCTGCTCTCCAACATAGCTAATAAAAATATAGTGATATATAAGGTGAGGACAGCCTGATCCCTTTGTTGCCAAAGTTCACTCTTAATGAACTTATTCAATGGTTTTATTCATTAAAGATAGTTTCCTAAACCCAATATTGTATTTAAGATTGCAAAGTGGTGAGTTTCTAATTTTAACATTGTCATGCCAGCACAATTATTAACTAGAATTTTTCTATAAGGAAAATCTTTACCTCATAAATGAAATGACGTTCATTCAGGAAGAAAAGAACAAATATTTCCTTTTCTTCTTGATGCTATTGGTCACTAGAAGGAATTGGTACCCATGTAAGTATTTCTACTTTGAAACTTAAGCTGGGCTGTTATCTTTTTACTTACTTTCATAAAGGTCTTCCGGCCAATTTATAAAATTTAAAGGCTTTTACATTTTTAATCAAACAAAAAATTACCTGTACTTGCTTCTACTATACGCCTAATCGGAGATATTTGAGATAATCTGAGAAGTGTAGGAACTCACCACTGATAACTCACAAATAATGTTACAATTTTAAGAATGTCAACACTACATATGGAGTTACCTATTTACACACTGTGCATCTCTTTTATTGAATGTAGGTGTATATTTTGATATTTTATCTTCTGGTAAAAAACTTTTATTATGTACATCCTTATGACAATAGGTAAACAAAACTATGAATTGTCATTCAAGTATTTAGTTTCCATCAAATAAAAATTCTTTCTTGAATTACATTTAAGAATAATAATTAGAACATTAAGTAATCTCCAGGGTTCCTTAAGCAATGATTACTAATGTTCTTATTAAAATTAAATTTCAAGACCTCTTGATCATTACTGGTGGTATTGCAACTCAAGGAAAGATACCTAGGAAGACAGTTTGGCAATTTCATACAAAACTCAACATATTCTTACCACACCATCCAACAGTTGTACTCCTTGGTATTTATTCAAATGAACTTAAAACTTATGTCCATAAAAAAAAATCCCTGCATTTATAGAAACTTTACTCATAATTGCCAAAACTTGGAAACAACCAAAGTGTCCTTAAGTAGGTGAATGAATAAACAAGTTGTGATACATCCTGACAACTGACTGATATTCATGCAAAAAGGAAATATACTATTAAACCATGAAGAGATATGGTGGAATCTTAAATGCATATTACTAAGTGAAAGAAGCCAATATGAAAATGCTATATACTGTATATAATTCCAAAGATATGGCAGTCTGGAAAAGGCTATGAATACAGTAAAAAGTTCAGTGATTACCAGGGGTTGGGAGGAGGAGGGATGAATAAGTGAAACACAGAGGATCTTTAAGGCAGAGAATTTACCAAAAGAAAACCAAGAGTCACAGCACCAAAAAGATATTACAGGGTAAAACAATGAGACCTTGACTCTTGTCTTCTTGAAGGAAAGAATTCAATCAAGAGACAAAGTGTGGCCCCGGCCTGTTGGCCTAGTGTGTGGAAGTCCAAGGTTCGATTCCCGGCCAGGGCACACAAGAGAAGCACCCATCTGCTTCTCCACCCCTCCCCCTTTCCTTCCTCTCTGTCTCTCTCTTCCCTTCCTACAATCAAGGCTCCATTGGAGCAAAGTTGGCCTGGGCGCTGAGGACGGCTCTATGGCCTCCACCTCAGGTGTTAGAATGGCTCTGGTTGCAACGGAGCAAAGCCCCAAATGGGCAGAGCATCGCCCCCTGGTGAGAACATCAGGTGGAACCCAGTTGGGCACATGCAGGAGACTGTCTCACTGCCTCCCCACTTCTAACTTCGGAAAAATATACTTTAAAAAGTGACAAAGTACAAGTGTAGGAAGAATTCATTGACTGTGCAGGAAGAAAGAGAAAAAAAAGACCTTCGAGACAGTTTCAGTGGGTTATACTGAGATGAGCTGCTGCTGCTCACTGCTCCCCTGGTTAAAAGTCCTGTGGGGTCCCTTAGAACTTAGGAGAAAAAGAGGGGCAAGGAAAACGTGCCTGGGGTAAATAAAAAAAAAGGATAAGGAGGAAAGGAAAGGTGCCGATATATTCCCAGAAGGGACCCTTGTCTTAAGAGATTTTAAGGGTGGGGATTTTAGGAGAAGCCCCAGGAAAGGATCTCAATAGAATATTCATCAGCTTTCCAGGTGTGTCTTCTTAGGAGGTCACTAGTCAATTCATCTGGTCCTGAGGTCAACCATAGCTTCTGTTTGTCTGGCTTTGCTGCTTTTCTGGACCTGAAACACAACTGAGGCCTACGTGTTATCTGTAGGATTTAATGCTTAAAGGCTACGTTCCAGTCCCTTTATTTGTTCCCCTTTAAGAGGTCTAGCCCATATGACTAACAACATGCCAGGGAAGAAAACATCAGGAGAGTGTCTGAACCACATGACCAGATATATAAAATCAAGAGGTCTAAATCACATGACCAGATATGGGACAAAAGGTCACCTTGAGGGACAAGGTCCTTGTTTTCCTAGTTTTTCCCATTGCTAGGCACCCAGTACTTTCTGTCCCAGTGCCATTCTGCACCTGGCCCATCATCTTTGCTCTGCTCATGTCTGTCTAAGTTTCTACCATAAGACTATTCTGTATGATACTATTATGGTAGATTTATGTCATTATACATATGTCAAAACCCATAGAATGTACAACACCAAAAGTGAATCGTAATGGAAACTCTGTACTTGGAATGATAATGATGTGTCAATGAAGGTGCAGTATGTTAACAGTGGGGGAAGCTGTGCATGTAGGGGGAAAGGGCAGAGGCTATATGACAACTGTGGATTTTCACTTTACTTTTGCAGTGAATCTAAAACTGTTCTTAAAAAATAAAAAGGCTATTTAAAAAATTCAAAGTTAGCAATGATGCGTGTGGAAAAGGTCTATTTACTAATAGGCTACAACTTTGAAGTGTATCTCTCCTTTACTACTGTAAAATTAATTTTAAGTCATGTAAGAACATTTAAGTCTGTGTTTGATAATGAGGAGTAAATGATATATCTAAAACTTTATTGCAATATCTGACTACAGTAAGTGTTCAATAAATGTGTATTGAAAATTCATTAAGGCACCTATATGAATCACTTGAGAAGTGTGTAAATTCAGCAAGTCTGAGATGGGGTCTGAGATTTTTTCATTTTGCATTATCTCCCAGGAAATGCTGATTCTGCTGTTTCCTCAGACCACCCTTTATGTGGCAAGGTTTCCTTTAAAAACTACTCTTTCTAAAAGAGTATTTCTGCTTAGCAGTGGTTGTCAAAGGAGAAATTCCTCAAGTGAATTTGGTTTGGAAAAATGATCAATACATAGCTGTCTTCTTCAAAAGCATTATGAACATAAAGATATTAAAGCCTCTGGGTACAGCAAACTGTTGAACTTTGCATAATCCAGTATTCTGCAATCATATCTAACCTTAGCCCCTTATTACTTATCTGAGTAAAAGTTATTAATCATTCTAATATTTTATAGTACACATTTCACAAAATGCTGATTTATTAAGGTTAAAAAAGAAAACCACACAATTTTAGCATAAGAATAATTTAATTCCTATGAAAATAGTTAAGTCTTATTTACACAGCCTCATTTCTCTGATTCTCTAAACTAAAAGAAATAACCACAACGAGTGGCAGCTTAAACATTGATAACAGTACCCTCACCTAATTATGCATCAAGAGGAGCACAAGGAGGGGACAAAACTGAACTGCAGACTCTGTGACAGTATGCATGCTGCAGAGACACATTATCCCAGATTTGGGTGGCCAGGTGATGTCAGAGGTGATAAGTGATGGCAAAAAATGCAACAAAGCCCTTCACTATATTGACATAAAGAACATCTCTTTCTGCTAACTCAGAAATGATTTTTGCCAGGTATCTCTTTCCCAAGCAATGGTACCAGCATGTATTTTCTTAAGGTTAAAAAGTCAACGAGGTCAATCGGCCTGGCCTGGCTCTTCCTTCAACTCAAGTGGAAGTAGAAGATAGTTATGGTTTTTCTAACTCTGTGTATCCAAAAGAGTAAGTACCCAATTATGTCAGCTTATCTACTGTGAACCAGGTGTGGTTAGGCCAATAATATCCTCAGATATCACAGTCTGACAATCACATTAGCACCTTACCTTCCCACCTAAAGGTAAGAGGGAAAATCCATTGTGAGAAGAGCCCTCCAAGTTGCTCCCAGTAGACTGCAAGAATGAGGTTGAGATTTATAGATGAATCTTGTCAGTTTATAGGGCTCTAGGCCTTTTTTGAAAAAAATATAGTGGAGTAAAAATATTTCAGAAAATGAAAATATTAAAAAAGTAGAAGAAAAGGAAAGAGTAATCTACCTCATTTTTAAAAATAAAGTTTGTGGGCCCTGGCCAGTTGGCTCAGTGGTAGAGCGTCGGCCTAGCGTGCGGAGGACCTGGGTTTGATTCCCGGCCAGGGCACACAGGAGAAGCACCCATTTGCTTCTCCACCCCTCCGCCGCGCCTTCCCCTCTGTCTCTCTCTTCCCCTCCTGCAGCCAAGGCTCCATTGGAGCAAAGATGGCCCGGGCGCTGGGGATGGCTCTGTGGCCTCTGCCTCAGGCGCTAGAGTGGCTCTGGTCGCAACATGGCGACGCCCAGGATGGGCAGAGCATCGCCCCCTGGTGGGCAGAGCGTCGCCCCTGGTGGGCGTGCTGGGTGGATCCCGGTCGGGCGCATGCGGGAGTCTGTCTGACTATCTCTCCCTGTTTCCAGCTTCAGAAAATGCAAAAAAAAAAAAAAAAAAAAAAAAGTAAAAATAAAGTTTGTGTACTTATTTTACAAATACATCATAGAAAATTCTGATAAAAAGTTAAGCAATGAACACAGGGGTGCATATATAGAAAAAGGTATACAGAAATGTGTTTTATGATTGAGCATCTGAAACCTGTATAATTATTTTTTTTTATTTTTTATTTTTTTACAGGGACAGAGAGAGAGTCAGAGAGAGGGATAGATAGGGATAGACAGGAACGGAGAGAGATGAGAAGCATCAATCATCAGTTTTTCGTTACAACACCTTAGTTGTTCATTGATTGCTTTCTCATATGTGCCTTGACCGCGGGCCTTCAGCAGACCGAGTAACCCCTTGCTCGAGCTAGCGACCTTGGGTCCAAGATGGTGAGCTTTTTGCTCAAGCCAGATGAGCCCGCGCTCAAGCTGGCAACCTCAGGGTCTCGAACCTGGGTCCTCAGCATCCCAGTCCACACTCTATCCACTACATCACCACCTGGTCAGGCTGTATAATTATTTTAGCTAGTGTCACCCTAAAAACTCAATCTTAAAAAAAGGGCCCTGGCCGGTTGGCTCAGTGGTAGAGCGTCGGCCTGGCATGCAGAGGTCCCGGGTTCGATTCCCGGCCAGGGCACACAGGAGAAGCGCCCATCTGCTTCTCCACCCCTCCCCCTCTCCTTCCTCTCTGTCTCTCTCTTCCCTTCCCGCAGTGAGGCTCCATTGGAGCAAAGATGGCCCGGGTGCTGGGGATGGCTCCTCGGCTTCTGCCCCAGGCACTACAGTGGCTCTGGTCGCAACAGAGCGACACCCCGGAGGGGCAGAGAATCGCCCCCTGGTGGGCGTGCCGGGTGGATCCCGGTCGGGCGCATGCGGGAGTCTGTCAGTCTCTCCCAGTTTCTAGCTTCAGAAAAATACAAAAAAAAAAAAAAAAAAGATAAACAAATAAAACTGTAAAATTCTTTCAACTTTACAGTATGTTTGAAATTTTTTGTAATAAAATTTTGGAAAAATAAAAGATAATCACAATAAAATTAAACATCAATTCTAGTCCTTCTACCATTATTAATAACCATTAATAATATTTGATGGCCTGGCTGGTTGGCTCAGCGGTAGAGCATCGGCCTGGCGTGCGGGGGACCCGGGTTCGATTCCCGGCCAGGGCACATAGGAGAAGTGCCCATTTGCTTCTCCACCCCCAGCCCTCCTTCCTCTCTGTCTCTCTCTTCCCCTCCCGCAGCCAAGGCTCCATTGGAGCAAAGATGGCCCGGGCGCTGGGGATGGCTCCTTGGCCTCTGCCCCAGGTGCTAGAGTGGCTCTGGTCGCGGCAGAGTGACGACCCGGAGGGGCAGAGCATCGCCCCCTGGTGGGCAGAGCGTCAGCCCCTGGTGGGCGTGCCGGGTGGATCCCGGTCGGGCGCGTGCGGGAGTCTGACTGTCTCTCCCCGTTTCCAGCTTCAGAAAAATACAAAATAATAATAATAATAATATTTAATATATTTCCCTTGAGAATTTTTTTCCCCTGCCTTACACATCATATCCCTTATATAAATGGACTTTGGCTGCCAGCCCTGACTGGTTGGCTCAGTGGTAGAGCATCGACCCAGTGTGTGGATGTCTCAGATTCAATTCCTGGTCAGGGTACATAGAAGCAACCATCTGCTTCCTCTCCCCTACCCCCTTCTTCATCTCTCTCCCTCCCCCTCCTGCAGCCATGGCTCAATTGTTGGAGCGTGTCACCTGGGGCACTGAGTATAGCTCCATGGAGCCTCTGCTTCAGGCACTAGAAGTAGCTCAGTTATGAGCATCAGTCTCAGATGGGCAAAGCATTGGCCCCAGGCAAAGGTTGCTGAGTGGATCCTGGTCAGTTTGTCTACAGGAGTCTCTCTCACTATCTCTCCTCCTCTCACTTAAATTTTTTTTTAAATAAATGAACTCATGTTGTGTAGATAACATTTTGTAACAAATATTTTCTATTTTATATATATATATATATATATATATATATATATATATATAATATAATTGTATGCCCAAGTAGTGTGTGTATGTTTATGTGTATAAAGTAATTTCTTTCAACGTAATATTACAATCCTCACACAGGGTTTCACATTTTCATAAACAGTCAAATCCTTCCCCAAATGACCATGAAAATAAAAAAGAATATTTTAATATCTTTCTACTTTGCAGGTGTTTTCAGGTAGCAGAAAATTTGGAGGGAGGATCAGAACATCAACAATAGGCCTGTGAGACTCTATTTTTTTAACCGTATATTTTTCTCCTTTTGCTACATAGAAAGAAAAGAATAGATTGTAGTGATTAGCATACACACTTTCTTTATAATCAGGTAAAATGTAGTTTCGTTTCTGGTTTTGTCACATATTGTGTAACTTCAGGCAAAAGGTTAATATATATAGCGAGGCCTCGGTTTTCACATCTGTAATTCCTGAATAATAATGGTATATTCCCATAGAGGTGCTGTACTAATTAAATGTATCAGAATCTATTTCAGCTTCACTGTGTATGTGGCTTCACCATCATGTTTTTGAAGAACTATATCTGGGTTTGGGGCTCTGATTAAAATAAAGACCTTAAGATGACAAAAGGATTTGTGATAATGATTGAAACTATAACTTGATTTGGGAGCTACTTAAATATCAAACTACTCATAAAATATGTACAATTACAAAATATATACATAGTAAGATTTCTAATGTCAACCTCTACTTTTTACTGTGTAAAGACTTGGTAGGTAACAATCCTTAAGCCATGTAGAGGGAGACTAACCTCTGGACTATTGGCTAGATATCCCTCTTCCCAGGTCCAGCTGAACTTTATATATGTGTCCCATTTGACTCTTGAATCACAGAAATTTTTCTGGAATGCTACTCTTCTGGTTGAAGGCTCTACTTGCTATATACACAATCTTTTCACTTTTCCATATAAAGTGTCCATGACGTGGCCTACAAGAATTGTCTCCAACCTTTCCTTTCTACCAATTTGTTCCATCCAGACACCATGCAAATGCAGATTGCCTCCTGTCATCCAGCCAGCCCAAGGCAAATTTCTGCTGTAACTGCTGGTGTTAATTCTTCCAAAAACTACCACTGCATTATAAAGCTATATATTCTACTTTGTTGCAATGCATATAGGTACATTTTACTTTTATTGTAGTTTAAAATTTTATGAATAAATAAAATTAAAATCAACTCTTGATTGGAATCTGGATCAGCTGCATAAATACCACCAAATCTTCTGTATAATTGCCCTGAACATCCCTTTTAGAGAGAAGTCACTCCAGGAATGTTCCCATGGAAACAATCATGTTCATTACAGTCAAGTACATTAGTGCTATGTCTCATCTCGAAGTCAATTATATTTGGCTGAGGATAATTTTCTATTAAATTAGGACTATTTTATAAATAATGTTAATATTTATAATATCTGATTAATATTTATAATATCTGAAATATATGCATTTTTAAAATTACATAGTCATACTTTATACTTAAAAATTTTTAAGTTAATAGATACATTTTTAGACAATTTATATTTCCTGTTCTTTTAACTCATCTGTTCTTAGATTCTAAAAATATTTCCACATATTTTTAAAAATGTGAGTCTTGCAATTTATAAAATGACATGACCTCTCAGTATTTTGAATAATCACATGTCCAGAGTAATAAATTCAGTTAATCTCTAATATAGAAAAAAGAGGCTCTAGGACACTGCTGTTCAATAGAACTTTCTGAAATGATATAAATGTTCTATATCTGTTCTGTTCGATATAGTAGGCACTAGCCATAAAAAGCACTTAAAATGTGACTAGTATGAGTGAGGAACTGAATTTTTATTTTTAATTAGATTAAACTTAAACAGCCACATGTGGCTAGTTACTACCACATTGTACCCCACAGCTTCCAGAAAACTTTTGATACAAATATCTAGCATTAAACACAGTCTCTTTAATATCTTGTCATGACAACAATGTTTCAATTTGGAACCTTGAAGACTTTTTCTTCTTTATTCAGAGTGCACATCCAGCCATTCACTTTCTGCACCTCATTATATCTTATTTATCTGAGTTATTTGCAAGTATACACACTTCCTCCAAGAGATTTTACACTCCTCCAGTGCAGGAACCACATCTTTCTCAATTCTGTATGACTCACTGACCACACTACAGTCCATTACATATTATAAGTACTCAGTGGACACAAATAATGACAGTCCTTTCTCATTTCAGTTTGAAAACCTACTCTGATGGCGTGCCTCTCTTAGTACTGCTATGTGATCTGGTACAACTTGGCTTCTCTGAAGTTTAAACTTTGTTCTCTGTGTTGCGTTATAAGTCTCCCAGAGTTTACATTTTATTGGTCTGGGTACAATCTAAATCAGAACTCTAGAAGAAATATCTAAAAATTTATATCTTTGCTGCCATGATACATATTTTAAAAATTGGAATAGATATTTTTTGCAACACTGAATTAAGAAACAAAAACCTGATGGTGAACTAGAGAAATATACAACCAGGGAATTGAAAATTTAGTTCTGTAAATGTGCCTTTCCTTTACCTACCTCCATCTCAAGACATTTTTTTCATTGATCTTTTGTGACAAAAACAAAAGAGAATACTAGCTGAAAGACTATATGAAACTCAAAATAATGACATACTCAGAACAATTCAAAAGGAAGGGAGGCAAGAGGCAAGAATTTGATATTTATCCACTTTAATATGATAAATTTTAAAATAATTTCACTATAGACAACTATTTAGAAAGCTCACATTTAAGACTTAGAAACATTAACTTGAACTATTGATTGTTCCAAATTTTTGTTATCAATGTAAGATAAATAGGTTTGAAGTTTAAAATAATAGTTTTAGATAATATTGAACAGTCCAAAAATGATAGTAATCTACCAATGTATCTATTTTATTTTTTTAAAAAAAGCTAGCTTTATATGGAATTCCATTTGGGGAGGAAGTGAAGTAAGAATCCAGATTGTTAAAGCACATATCAAGTTTGGCCAATAATTTGAGTTAAATTTTATTTATATATAATTTCATTTTTAATTTCATTTTTTACTTTGTGGGGGGGAAATATGTGGGAACTTGATGGTGACTTTAGCCTCATCTATAGCATCTTCTGTAGTTACACAAGAATAAAGCCCTACTATGGCTTAGAAATAAGCTGGCACAACTAATAAAATCAAGCATTATTTCAAAAATATTTTGATTATATTCATTTTTTAGGCCCCATGTTGTATATATATTTATATGTTTACCAGAAAACTCTAGTTTTGCTTATGGTAAAAAGAACATATGCTTCCCTTAGCATGGAAGGACTGTATAATCAGAATATTGCACCCTTTCTTTAAATTTGCAAACTAGAGTTCCAGGCTTTGAATTTGTGTTGTCCTTCTTCTTTGATAATTATGAGGTCAAGGAGATGTAGTTAGTGAATAAATAGATCATTTTCACTAAAAATGTCTCCTGACTACATAAAAATACACTAGCTTTAAGAAAAATGGAGTATGTCATAGAAAACTTTCTCTTCAAGAAATGAACCATATCAGTTTATTATTTTCCAAATTTGGTTTGGCAATTTGTAGTCTTGAAATTGAAGAAAATGGCCAGTGATCTGCAACAAACCATAAAATTCAGGACTCTGCTCAGTTGTCCTAAAAGTAACAAAGGGGTCAATTGGTAAAAATATTTAAGAGCTAGTCTATTTCCTACATCTCTAGGTAATGCAACCAGAACCAGTGGTTTCACCAGTGAGTGAACTTTACCAAACATTCAAATATTTAATGCCTATACTCAAACTCTTCCAAAAAATTGAAGTGGAGGGAATGATTCCAAACTCCTTTTACAATGCCAGTGTTACCCTGATACCAAAACCACACAACTACACCACCAAAGAAAATCACAGGCCAATATCCTCAATAAAAAATCAATGTAAATATCCTCAATAAAATATTAGCAAACTAAATTCAACAATACATTAAAAGAATCATATACCATGTTCAAACAGAACTTATCTCAGTGATGCAAAGATGAGTTAACATCTGTAAATCAAACAACATGATACACCCACAATAACCAAATGAAAGATAAAAATCATGTGATCACCTCAATAGATGCAGAAAAGCATTTGAAAAAATTCAACATCTAATTTGATTTTAAAAATCTCTCAGCAAAATGAGTAAAAGGGGAACATCACCTCAACACAATAAAGGTCATATAAGAAAAACTTTTAACTAACATCATACTCAATAGAGAAAAGTTTAAAGCTTTTCCTCTCAGGTAAAGGAAAAAGATGCCCACTCCCTACCACTTTTATTCAGCATAGTATTCAAAGTCCAAGCTATAGCAAGTAAGAAGAAAAAAATAAATAAAATACATCCAAATCAAAAAGAAAGAAGTAAATCGCTCACTGTTTGCACGTGACATGACATGATAGACAATGACATGACAAAATCCTGAAGACACAAACAAAAAAGTTGTAGAGTTAATAAATGGATTTGGTGAAGTTGTAGAGTACAAAATTAACATATAGAAATTTGTGGAGTTTCTATACATTAATAATGAGCTATCTGAAAGAGAAATTAAGAAAATAACCATACTTATGTATGATTGCACCAGAAATAATTTAAAAGCTAGGAATAAATTTAACCAAGGAGATGAAAGACCTATATACAAAAACTATAAGACAATGATAAAGAAAAGTGAAGAAGACACAAATAAATGGAAAGATATTCCATGCTTATGGATTGGAAGAATTAATAATGTTAAAATGTCCATACTACCGAAGGTAATATGCAGATTCAATGTGATTCCTATCAAAATTCCAATAGCATTTTTCACTGAAGTAGAATAAATAATTTTTTTAAGTGAGAGGCGGGGAAATAGAGAGACAGATTCCAGCATTCACCCTGACCAGGATCCACCCAGCAAACCTTGTCTGGGGCCGATGCTCAAATCAACTGAACTCCTCAGCGCTTAGGGCCAACACTCGAACCAATCGAGACATTGGCTATAAAAGGGGGAGAGAGAGGGAAAGGAAGATGGAGAAGAGAAACAGATGGTCACTTCTCATATGTGCCCTAACCAAGGATTGAACCCGGGAAGAAAAAAATAATTCTAAAATTTTTATGGAAGTACAAAAGATCCTGAATTTCCAAAGCAATCTTGAAAAAATATCTGGAAGTATCATATTTCTTGATTTCAAACTACAGTTATGCATTCTATAATGACATTTCCTTGAATGACAAATTGCATATGTGACAGTGATACCATAAGATTAAAGCTGAAAGAAGATAGTAGCAGAGTAGATAGATGTTACACCTACCTCCTCCTAGCCCTGAACTGGAATTTCAACTAAATTATAGAAAAATCAGCCTGAATAACCAACTGAAGATGAAGTGAACAGAAGTCTTAAAACCAAGAATTTACAGAAGATGCTATGTGAGAGTGGTAGGAAGAGTAGAGATGTGTAAAATGCTAGCCCCACAGCCACTTGTGATGGCTGGGAATTCAGAGGGATATCTCAGCTGTAAAAGACCCCAGAGGGATGTAGGGTCTCAATCTCACAGCAGGTTCCAGCCCACAGCAACAGAGCTGAGAAGAGGTACCCATATAACATACAACTCTGAAAATCAACAGGGATTCTGTCTAACAAAGAGAGACATGACAGGAAGCTCTAGCAACTCAACTGCCCTCTTAAAGAGACAATACACAAAAATCTCCTTTGCAGCCACTCACCCTGGGATTTGGCAGAGGGAGGGCAGGTTAGTGTGAACTACAGTCTCACAAGAACATACTGGGCTGTGTGGCTCCAGAAAGAGAACTGAAGGGACACCCCCCACCCGATCCCTGTACTGAGTCTCTCTCACACACTTCCCACAGACATCATTTTTCCTGGGGAAATACTCCCTTTCAATCTGCCAAGGGACACTAAACAAGCCTCACTCCCTGGCTCCTCTGTCACCCTACCCAAGCCCATGCCCTATAGAGGAGTCTGCTGCCTGAGCCTGTGGTATAGACTCTGTTGAAGATATCTTGAGGATGAGCTAAGAGAATCAGAGATAGAGTTCTGTGGTTCTAGGGCAGAGACCACTTCACCTCCCCATCCACTGTTTACCAGAGGAGCCCAGGCATCCACTGGTCTGGACTGCTCCACCCCGCATACTATTATAAGTACCCCCCAAACCCAACACCCCCTCACACTACAGGCAGCTATAGTAACCTTACCTAGCACTAACCCAGAGCACTCAGCATACCTATAGCTATAGTAGCCCAACCCAGCACCAGCCCTGGAGTGATCAGACCTCTGCAGCCAGAGTAGCAGTCCCGCCACCCGCCATGGGAAAACCACTAGCACTATCTTTATAATTTCAAACATCTAGGTTCAAAAAAAAAGAAGCAGGAATCATTTTTATTCAAAGTCTATATATTTGAAGTTATCCATAAAAATAATTTAATAGCTTCTCTTCTAGCTTTCTACTTCCTCAAAGTGAAACAAACAAACAAACAACAAAAAACCCTTCTTTGGCTGAGACTAGTGATAAAGGAAAGGTAAAGAGTGAGAAAGATCTGTCAGGTATTGGAAATTAGGAAGAAAGAACCCAACCTGGAATGAACAACAGACAGGAACAGAGACTAATAGAGACCACCAACATAAGAGGTAGTTTAGTTATTTTACTGTTGCTAAATGGTTAAGATTTAAAATAAACTCTGTGTTGGTGAGTCAGCCTCAAGTAAAACCTTCCATTCTAATTTAATCAGGCAAAATTTAGAACTAAAAGATTAACTGAAAAGGAAAAAGGAAATGCACATCTCAGAAACCCAATGCCAGCCTTAAGCTAGTACATCTATTAAATATGTTCCCAGATGAGGGGAAAAAAATTATCTCCATGCATATGCAGAAATTTACACAAACATGAATAAAAGCAAAAATAAAGTTTTAGGTTTCCTGAAACTACTACTTGCATGTGGGATATAATGAACAAATTAAACTGATGAACAAAATTGAAGCAGAGACATGGATACATGGAACAGACTGATGATGGCTATGAGAGAGGAGGGCAGTTGGGAATGGATGACAGAAGTAAAGGGATTAAGCAAAAAATACATATATATATACATATATGTAAACAAATGTATATATATGTATTTATATATGTATGTTTATATATATGTTTGTGTGTATATACACACACACACACACATGCACACATATCATATAAAGACAACAGTGTAGGCCCTGGACGGTTGGCTCAGTGGTAGAGCATCGGCCTGGCCTGCAGGAGTCCCTGGTTCAATTCCCGGCCAGGGCACACAGGAGAAGCGCCCATCTGCTTCTCCACCCCTCCCCCTCTCCTTCCTCTCTGTCTCTTTCTTCCCCTCCCGCAGCCGAGGCTCCATTGGAGCAAAGTTTGCCCGGGCGCTGAGGATGGCTCTGTGGCCTCTGCCTCAGGCGCTAGAATGGCTCTGATTGCAACAGAGCGATGCCCCAGATGGGCAGAGCATCGCCCCCTGGTGGGCTTGCCGAGTGGATCCCGGTCGGGCGCATGCGGGAGTCTGTCTGACTGCCTCCCCATTTCCAACTTCAGAAAAATACAAAAAACAAAACAAAACAAAAAAACAACAGTGTAGTGATATCCAGGAGGAAAAAGGGATGGAGTAGAAGGAAATGGGTTTAATGGAGAGAAATTGGGGATGAAAGAGACTTTGCTTGGGGCAATGGGCATATAATGCAGTGTGTAGATGATGCTTTATTGTGTTTCATATCTTAACCTGTACCCCAATAAATTCAATTTAAAAAAGCCATACACTGTGATCAAGTGGGACTTATTCCTGGCATGCAAGGTTGATACAATACCTGCAGTTCAATTAACATTATACACCACATAAACAAAATAAAGTTTAAAAATCACATGATAGCCTGGCCAGGCAGTGTCGCAGTGAATAGATCATTGGACTGGGAAGCAGAGGACCCAGGTTAGAGACCCCGAGGTCGCCAGCTTGAGCACGGGTTCATCGGGTTTGAGCAAGGCTCACCACCTTGAGCCCAAGGTCGCTGGCTTGAGCAAGGGGTCACTCGGTCTGCTGTAGCCCCCCGGTCAAGGCACATATGAGAAATCAATCAATGAACAACTAAGGAACTGCAACAAAGAATTGATGTTTCTCATCTCTCTCCCCTCCTGTCTGTCTGTCCCTCTCTCTGACTCTCTCTCTGTCTCTGCCACACACACACACACATACAGACACAAAAAAATCACATGATAATATCAATGGACACAGGAAAATCATTTGATAAAATCCAGCAACAATTTATGATAAAAACTCTTAGCAATGTGGGAATAGAGGGAACATACTACAACATAATAAATGACATATATGACAAACCCAGACCTGACATTTCACTTAATGGGAAGAAACTAAAAGCATTTCCTTTAAGATCAGGAACAAGACAGGTATGTCTGCTGTCACCATTCTTATTAAATATAGTACTAGAAGTCCTAACCACAGCAGTCATAAAAGTGTAAGAAATAAAAGACATCCAAATTGGAAAGGAAGAAGTGAGCTCTCATTATTTGCAGATGACATGATGCTCTATAGAGAGAATCCAAAGATTCCATCAAAAAACTACTAGAACTGAAAAATGAATTAAGTAAAGTAGCAGGATACAAAATACATATCCAGAAATTGGTTGCATTTGTATATACCAAAAAAGAGCTATCAGAAAGGGAAACTAATAAAACAATTTTATTTACAATTGTACCAAAAATATAAAACTCCTGGAAAAAAAAATTTAACCTAGGAGGTAAAAGACCTTTACTCAGAAAATTATAACACACTTGAGAAAGAAATCTAAGAAGACAGTAATAAATGGAAGCTTATATTGCGTTCATGTACAGAAAGAATTACTTCATTAAATTGTTTATACTACCTAAAACAACCTATATATTCAATACAATCTTTGCAAAATATCAATGTCATATTTTGCAGAACTAGGACAAATAATCCCAAAATATATATGGTACTATATATATACACACACACACACACACACATAGTATATAGTATATTATAATATTCATATTATGCTATAATAAATTATATATATATATATTCAGCAATATTGGAAAAAGAAGAACAAAGTTGAAGCTATCATATTACCTGATATCAAACAATACTACAAGGCCTTAGTAATCATATCATCACGGTACTGGCATAAAAACAGATATATAGATCAATAGAAAAGAATAGAGAACCCAGAAATGAGATATCACCACATACCTGTTACAATGACTATTATCAAAAAGACAAGAAATAACAAGTGCTGAGGATGTGAAGAAAACTGAACTCATGTGCATTGCTTGTGCGAAAGTAAATTGGAACAGCCACTATAGAAGACAATATAAAGGTTTGTCAAAAAGCTAAAAATAGAACTACCATATGATCCAGCAATTCTACTTCTGGGTATTTTTCTAAATAACATAAAAACCCTAACTAAAAGAGATATATGTACCCTTATGGCATTATTTACAATAGCCAAGATATGAAAGTAACCTATGTCCATCGATGGATGGATGGATAAAGGAAATGTGATATACATATACTCAACCATATAAAAGAATAAAATCTTACCATTTATGACAACATGGATATACCTTGAAGGTGAAATAAGTCTGATGGAGAAAAACAAGTACCATATGATTTCATTCATATGTGGAACCTAAAAAACAACAACAACAAAAAAAAAACCCTGAAAAAATAAATTTAAAAAAATCCATAGAGGCCTGACCTGTGGTGGCACAGTGGATAAAGCGTCGACCTGGAAATGCTGAGGTCGCCGGTTCAAAACCCTGGGCTTGCCTGGTCAAGGCACATATGGGAGTTGATGCTTCCAGCTCCTCCCCACCTTCTCTCTCTGTCTCTCTGTCCTCTCTCTCTTCTCTCTAAAAATGAATAAACTAAAAAAAAATTAAATTAAAAAAAATGAAATAAAATTTAAAAAAAAACTTTAAAAAAAAATCCATAGATACAAAGAACAGATTGGTGATTATCAGAGGGAAAGTGGGTCAGGGAAGGATGTAAAATGGATGAAAGGGGTCAATTATATGATGAAAGATAGCAACTAGACTTTTGATGGTGATCATTTTGTAATGCATACAGACATCAAATTACAATGTACATCTGAAACTTATATAATATCACAAACTTATTTTATATCAATAAAAAATAGAGCTTAAGATTTTTCCTAGTCATAAGACCTTATTTTGGAATAACCAAATATAAATCAGATTGTAAAAATAAATGAGATGTTTATTTAATATTCAAAAAGTTTATTGTACTTGGATATTTAATTAATTAATCAAGTAAAAGTATATCAAGTCTATTGTTAACTCCAGATATTGACTTTATTTTAAAAAAACTGAAGAATAAAAGAATTTAAATATATCAACAAATAGTTTATTCTTCTCTCTAATAGAAACTACTAGACACTTGGGTAAAAGCACACTTTCCATCCCAATCTACACAATGACATACTGTCTTTTCACATCTTATATTCATGTTTAGCTCAGCATTATGTTTAGAATAATTTCCAGTAATGGACCCAGCCAGGAAACCATTTGGGCTTTAGAAATTATTTTGAGTAAAAACAACAAAATTGCATTAAAAAAGTTGTCCATTTATTACAATTAAGTATGGTAAGACATTTTGGAATTGGAATAAATATACCTTCCTTATTATGTTTTTAATCTTATAGTAAACAATGTTAAAATGTGTACTTCAGCTATTCTGTTTTGAAGCATACTGATCAGATTCACATTTTACTACTCAGCCATGAAAAAGAGAGAAATCTTACCTTTTGCAACAGCATGGATGGACCTGGGAAGTATCAAGCTAAGTGAAATAAACCAATCAGAGGAAGATGGTTCCATATGATTTCACTTATATTTGGAATCTAATGAACAAAATAAACTAACAGAATAGAAACAGACTCATAGGTATGGAGAACAGAGTGACAACCGTCAGCAGGATGGGGATTGACAGCTGGGTGTAAAAGGTGAAGAGATTAAGCAAAGAAAAAAACTCATAGACACAGACAACAGTAGTGTGGTTACAAGAGGAAAAGGGGAGTGGGGAGAAGTAAAAGAGAGTAAAGGAGGGACAAATGGTGACAGAAGATTTGACTTGAAATGGCGAACTTACAATACAATATACAGATGATGTATTATAGAATTGGATACCTTAAACCTTTATAATTTTATTAGTCAATGTCACCCCAATAAATTATATATAAAAGAACATCCAAGGAGCAGAGAGAACAAATTGGAGGGAGGGAGTACTGGGAAGTGGGATTGTCATGAGGGAATGAAATAGCATAGTCTGCTCAAAATGGGACCAGCAATCACAAATGTAGTCTTTCTGACCCTTGGCAAATTCTTTCTAATTTTAGACAAAGATCAAGTTCCCAATAAACTGCTGGATTACACAAGGGAAAAGAAGGGCAAAGCTCACATTCACAGACAAGGCTCACTTGAAACATGAACATATCACTCACATGTTCGGGCGATTCTAAGAAAGGTTCAGCAAAGAACATGGCAAGAACTAGCTAAGGCTGGGTCTCAGGTTTAGACTTCTAAAAGCCAAACCATAAGGAAAGTCCCAGTACACAAGAGATCCAGACAGATGGGGCCATACAGACAGAAGGTGCCCCTAACCCCCATGGGAAAAAAAAAGAGATTTGAAAGACTGCAATTCAGTATAACTTATAAAACATGGAGGAATGGGGTGTCTGTAGGCTTCCTGGACATGAGAAGAGAAGTAGAACACAGTACCGTGTCTGGAAAAGCCTGATTGATGAGGTGAGCACTCTGGCTTCTCAACTGGCTGGCCTCTGCAATTCTAGGAGGGTGGGACACCCTCTGCAGAGATGGGACTAGCCCTGAAGTAGGCTTCAGGGAAATCCATGTAGAATGCACTGAATTTTGCCAATTTCAATACTGGTCATGAAAGAGAGTAAGATAATGAGGGCATGTGAACCCTATCTCCTGCTCTGCCACTAAATAATTATGCTCTTTTGGGAAAGTCACCTAGGGGCTTAAGTAAGACTCATTGGGGGGAATATTTCTAACAGGAGTTTCCAGGGTTAGGATTCTCCTAGCAATACTTTGTACTTCTGTTTCCTCATCTGAAAAAAAGGGTCGAAAATAGTACAAAATGTCATAGACTTGAAATGATTTAAAAAATGACCTAATTTTTTTGTAAAATAAAAAAAAAAGTGCCTGATATAAAATGTGTTACTATTATTATAATTTCTTTCCTTTTCTCACTACCATCATCTAGTCCAAATCCTTATTATCACACCCTTAGATGATTTTTATGGTCTACATACCATTTTCATCTTAGCAGGGTCTCTCTCACATGACACCAACCACTACATGACTAGTAGGTAGTGATTCTGAAAGACCAATCATGATCTCTCTAAAATTCTACATATAAGCATATACTATTCAGGTAATGCTCTGGAAGCACAGAAAAATATTCTGGGAATATTTCTTTGAAAAGCCTTTTAGCTTTCACTGAAGTTTCAAAATAATGAAATAACCTTGGACAACATAAGTTGAGCAATATTTCTAAATTATCTCATTCATCACTGAATTTTTCAGATCAGTAAAATATTTTTCCTAGTTCATTTAGTTTCCAACTCATCTAATCAACTATATCATTTTTAAAATTTTTTTTACATCTCCAGTAGTCACTTTTGCTTACTCTTAGCTATTCCACTGAGAAAACAGACATCATCAAAAGAGTCATTACATCTGCTTCTATCCACTCATCTGTCCATCCAAACACCTTTGACGCAGACACTCTTCTTGTTACTTTGGTTGAAGAGTAAAAAAATAAAAATAATAATTCAAATTAAAAAAGAAAGAAAAAACACATTCTACTATAAAAGTTACCATTTACATATTGAAAGGCAGACATCATTGACTAGTAGAGGATGATCATTCCCACTTTATGCCTGAAGCAAATCACCACACTGTCAAAAGTCAGATTCATATAGATGAAGTCCTTTTTAATTATGTTTAGAAATAAATTATATTATTTTTTCCTTCACATTTGCAAACATTCAAATTCCACCTTTAAGAGTGGCATCGCCAAAATGGTGATATAGGCCACTCCAGCCTCCATACATTCATCCTCCCCCCTCAAAAAAATCAACAGTGAAATATGTATCACAAACAAAAACAGATCAGGAGATCTCTAGAGTCCCATTAAGAAATTTAAGAGGCCCTGGCCGGTTGGCTCAGCGGTAGAGCGTCGGCCTGGCATGCAGGGGACCCAGGTTCGATTCCCGGCCAGGGCACATAGGAGAAGTGCCCATTTGCTTCTCCACCTCCCCCTTCTTCTCTGTCTCTCTCTTCCCCTCCCGCAGCCAAGGCTCCATTGGAGCAAAGATGGCCCGGGCGCTGGGGATGGCTCCTTGACCTCTGCCCCAGGCGCTAGAGTGGCTCTGGTCGCGGCAGGGCGATGCCCCGGAGGGGCAGAGCATCTGCCCCTGGTGGGCAGAGCGTCGCCCCCTGGTGGGCATGCCGGGTGGATCCCGGTCGGGCGCATGCGAGAGTCTGTCTGACTGTCTCTCCCCCTTTCCAGGTTCAGAAAAATACAAACAAACAAACAAAAAAGATATTTAAGCAACACAGTCGAACAAAAATCTTGAGAATAATCTCATAAGAAGAGAAGGAAGACAGTTTTGTTTTGCCAGCATCACCCCATCCCCCAAGCTAGAATTGTTCAGTGCCAAGAGAAACTTCCCAACTAGGAAGAGTTCCCCTCAGCAGGAAAGAAAGGGTGGCGTGAGCAATCAGTTTCTCCAGCCTATTGGGGCACTGCACAATGGCCTTGCTTTAGGTTAACTTTACTCAGACCAGAAAGATGAGATGCATAGAGATAGTGAAGAACAAGGAAGAAAAGCAAGAGCTACTAATAGCAGACACAGCAGGAACCACTGCTTTTCACAATAACCTTCTCTGCAGACAAACCCAGAAAATTTCACCACTCATGAAACCTGCAGCTAACACAGCCACAGTACACTACCCTCAGATTTAATCAACTTTCACCTCACTGGTATTCACGTTCATTGATGCCAGCCTCCTGAGTTCCTCACTACCGCCTTGCCTTCAGCCCCTGAGGGAACCCAGGAACAATACTGGCAACTAGCTCAGGCTTCTGCAGCTGTGAGAGTGCAAGATGACAGCCTACACTTCAGTAGCTGACCCCCCACTGCCCTGCAAGTGATCAGGGCTAGCCCCCCCCCCGAGCTGTGCACTTGCAAACCATTGCTTCAGCTCACATCACCAGCTTCTATTGTAGTGTGAACCTCTCCCACCCGAGAAAGACAGTACTGAGGGCCCAGATAAGGCCCTGTCTTCTGTCATTGGCCTCCACTACCATGCTCACTTATAGCTCTTATAACTAGCCCTTCAAGATGTGCACCTACACAGAACACCACAAACCCCCATTACAAGCCTCCACTGCAGATTGAATGTACAGCAGGAAACCAGGAGAGGGTTCAGTTTAGAGAGCATACCAATAGAAGGTAAAAGGCCCCTGAGGAATTAGAGCAGGGGTCGGGAAACTTTTTGACTGAGAGAGCCATGAACGCCACATATTTTAAAATGTAATTCTATGAGATCCATACAATGGCCCACATACCTTATGCAATATACAATAAAAATTTGGTGGTGTCCTGAAGGACAGCTGTGATTGGCTCCAGCCACCTGCAACCATGAACATGAGCGGTAGGAAATGAATGGATTGTAATACATGAGAATATTTTATATTTTTAACATTATTATTTTTTTATTAAAGATTTGTCTGTGAGCCAGATGCAGCCATCAAAAAAGCCACATCTGGCTCGCGAGCCATAGGTTCCTGACCCCTGAATTAGAGGAATAGCAAGGAAACCAGTATGGCTAAGGTACCCTGACTAAGCAGTTTCAAGAAAGAAGGTAGAAAATGAGATCAGAGTAACCAGAAGTCAAGTCCTAAGGTTATGAACTATGGCAAAGATATGAGTTTTATTCTCAGTGTGATGGAGAATATTTGGAGAATTGAAAGCAGAGGAGTGACATAATTTTATTTATTTTTAAGATGGATCATTTCGCAAGTGTATAAAGACTGTAGGGTGGTGGAAAAACTGAATATAGGAGACAGATGAGAAGGATACAGGAATAGTCTAAAAGATGATTGTGTCTTAGGCTGGGGAAGTGAAGGTAGAAGTCTTATGAAGGAAGAAAATGAAAGATTTATTTGGAATATAGAAACAAAATATTGTCAGTAATTGAAGGTAGCTATAACAAGTGGGTTTAGACAATAGAGACTAAAGACTGATGCCATTCATTCAACAGAAGGAAGTAAACATAGGAAGTCAAAGCAACTCTGCCACATACATTTGTCAGTGCTTTGCTCATTTTTAAGGTCTAGTTAAGAAGCCCCGAAGCCACCTTTAATCTCACGAAGTGGAGGCAAGCTCTCATTGTTAAATTTCCACTTGCCACCCCCTCCTTTTTTGAGATACCAACTTGAATTCTAATTATTTATGTTCTTTGTGAAGAAGGATCGTTCTTTGCCCCATAGTGAAGGAGTAATAGGTTCTCAGTAATTATTGGCTCAAAATTCAGGAAAGAATAAACTTTGAAATGAACTGAAAAACCAATGAGAATTACTGACATACTGAGCAGAGTTCAAATGTCACATACCAGAAAAGGAAGATGTGAAATTCACTAAGCTGTTTCAACTAAATAAGAAGTATTGGGGTCTGACTTGTGGTGGTGCAGTGGATAAAGCGTCGACCTAGAAATGCTGAGGTCGCTGGTTTGAAACCCTGGGCTTGCCTGGTCAAGGCACATATAGGAGTTGATGCTTCCAGCTCCTCCCCCTTCTCTCTCTCTGTCTCTCTCTCTTCTCTCTCTCCCTCTCTGTCTCTCTCCTCTCTAAAAGTGAATAAATAAAATAAAATAAATTTTAAAAAAAGTATTGGGAAAGAAAGAAAGCAGAAACCGTCAAAGAGCTGAAAAAAGTTTTCTTCTTTTTAATTTTTAATTTTAATTTATTGTGTTAGCATGGTGTCAAGTGTCTCACTCAATAGAATACCCTTGACCCCCAGCATCATGACCCTCATGTCCCATGAAGGTCTATTGCATTGCCATTTCACCCACTTTGCCACCACACCCTGTACTTCCATCCCTCCTTTCCCTCTGGGACTTGCTATCTGTTATCTGTATCTATGTGTTATGTATAAATAATTTGGCTAATCCCTTCACCTTCTTTGATCCTGTCCCCTAACACCCTTTCTCTCTGTTCTTTGTGACCCTGCCTCTGTTTCTATTTTGTATTTCAGTTTACTGTGTTCATCATATTCCACATATGAGACTGTATGATATTTGTCTTTCTCTGCCTGGCTTATTTCACTTAGCATAATAGTCTCCAAGTCCATCCATACTGTCACAAAACGTAAGATTTCTTTCCTTTTCACAGCTGCGTACTATTCCATTGTGTATATGTACCACAGCTTTTTTATCCACTAGTCCACTGACAGACACTTGGGTTGTTTCCAGATCTTGCCTATGGTAAACAATGCTGCAATAAACATCAGTGTGGATATCTTCTTTCAAATTAGAGTTTTGGGATTCTTAGGATATATTCTTAAAAGTGGAACAGCTGAGTCATAACACAGTTTCATTTTTAATTTTTTGAGGGAATGCTATACTGTTTTCCACAGTGGCTGCACAAGTCTGCACTCCCACCAGCAGTGCAAGAGGGTTCCCTTTTCTCCACAACCTCACCAACCCTTGTTGTGTGTTGATTTCTTTTATTATTATTATTATTATTAAATTTAATGCAGTGACATTGATACATCAGGGTACATATGTTGAGAGAAAACATCTCCAGATTATTTTGACCTTTGATTGTGCTGTATACCCCTCACCCAGAGTCAAATTGTCTTCTGTCACCTTCTATCTGGTTTTCTTTGTGCCCCTCCCCTCCCCCAACCCCTCACTCCTTCTTCGCCCCATCCCCCCTCCCCCCACCCCCACCCCTGTTTCCATCACATTCTTGTTCATGTCTCTGAGTCTCATTTTTATGTCCCTTCTATGTATGGATTCATATAGTTCTTAGTTTTTTTTAGGATTTACTTATTTCACTCCGTATAATGTTATCAAGGTCCATCCATGTTATTGTAAATGATCCGATGTCATCATTTCTTATGGCTGAGTAGTATTCCATAGTATATATGTACCAAGCTTTTTAATCCACTCGTCCTCTGACGGACACTTGGGCTGTTTCCAGATCTTCGCTATTGTGAACAATGCTGCCATAAACATGGGGGTGCATTTCTCCTTTTGGAGCCGTTCTATGGTGTCCTTGGGGTATATTCCTAAAAGTGGAATAGCTGGGTCAAAAGGCAGTTCGATTTTCAGTTTTTTGAGGAATCTCCATACTGTTTTCCACAGTGGCTGCACCAGTCTGCATTCCCACCAACAGTGCAGGAGGGTTCCCTTTTCTCCACATCCTCGATTTCTTAATGAGAGCCATTCTCACAGGTGTGAGGTGAAATCGCAGTGTGGTTTTAATTTGCACTTATTTGATTAGTGATATTGAGCATTTTTATATGCTTATTGGTCTTCTGTATGTCCTCTTTGGAGAAGTGTCTATTCAGGTCCTTTGCTCATCTTTTAATTGGATGGTTTACCTTCCTGGTATTGAGTTTTAGGAATTCTTTATAAATTTTTGTTATTAACACTTACTAAAAGTATCAACAAATTCATTCTACTGTTGAGTGGGTGGTCTTTTAATTTTGTTAATGGTGTCTTTTGCTGTGCAAAAGCTTTTTAGTTTGATATAATCCCATTTTTTTATCTTGTCCTTTATTTCACTTGCCCATGGGGTATACTAACACAAATATTGCTATGAGAGATATCTGAGAGTCTATTGCCTATGTTTTCTTCCAAGATTTTTATGATATTGCAACTTACATTTAAGTCTTTTGTCTATTTTGAGTTTCTTTTTGTGAATGGTATAAGTTGGTAGTCTAGTTTCACTTTTTATGCATGTACCTGTCCAATTTCCCAACACCATTTATTAAAGAGATAGTCTTTACTTGCCTTTTTTGTCAAATATTAATAGATCATAAAGGTGTGAGTTTATATCTGGATGCTCTGTTCTTTTCCATTGATCCGTGTGCCTCTTCTTATGCCAGTACCAAGCTGTTTTGATTACAAGGGTCTTGTAGTATAACTTGATATCAGTAAGTGTGATACCTCCCATTTTGTTCATCATTTTCAAGATTACTGAGGCTATCAGGTCCCTTTTTGGTTCCATATAAATTTTTGGAGTATTTGTCCTAGATCTCTGAAGTATGCTATAGGTATTTTAATAGGAATTACATTGAATCTATAGATTGTTTTGGGCAGTATGGATATTTTAGTGATGTTAATTCTTATCCATGAACATAGTATTTGCTTTTACTTCTTTATATCTTCCTTGATTTCTCTTTACGATGTCTTATAATTTTCTGAGTACAAGTCTTTTACATCCTTAATTAAATGTATTTTTAAGTATTTTATTTTTTTTGTTGCAATAGTGAAAGGGATTGCTTCCTTAATTTCACTTTTTGATAGTTTATTGTTGGTGTATCAAAATGACACTGATTTCTGAATATTAATTTTATATCATGATACCTTGCTTAATTCACTTATCAGACCTAGTAGTTTTATAGCTGAGACGTTAGGGTTTTCTATGTACAGTATCATGTCATCAGCAAGTAATGACAGTTTCACTTCTTCTTTTCCAACTTGGATGCCTTTTATTTCTTCTTCTTGTCTAATTGCTATGGCTACGATTACCAGAACTATGTTAAATAGGAATGGTGAAAGGACACATCCAGTCTTGTTCCTGATCTTAAGTGAACAGCTTTTAATTGTTACACATTGAGTGTGATGTTGGCTATAGATTTGTCATATGTGGCCTTTATTATGTTGAGGTATGTTCCCTGTATTCCCATTTTACTGAGTGTTTTGAAGATAAATAAATGCTGGATTTTATCAAATGCTTTTTCTGCATCTATTGATATGATCCTGTGATTTTTATCTTTCATTTTGTTTATGTGATGAATCATGTTTATTGATTTGCAAATATTGTACCTGCCTTGCCTCCCTGTAATAAATTCCACTTGATCATGATGTATAATCTTTTAAACATATAGCTGGAGCTCATTTGCTAATATTTTGTTGAGAATTTTTAAATCTGTGTTCATCAGGAATGTTGACCTATAGTTTTCTTTTTATAGTGTCTTTATCTACTTTTGGAATTAAGATAATTTTTACGTCATAAAATGAGCTTGGAAGTCATCCCTCCTCTTGAATTTTGTAGAATAGCTCAAAAAGAATAGGTGTTATTTCTTTTTGGATGTTTGGTAAAATTTACCTGTGAAGCCATGTGGTCCAGGACTTTTGTTTGCTGGGAGTTTTTGTTTGTTTTTTAGTTTTTTATTCAGTGAAAGGAGGGGAGGCAGAGACAGACTACCACATGCTCTCCAACTGGGGTCTACCTGGCAAGCCCACTAGGGGGTGGTGATGCTTTGCCCATCTGGGGCATTGTTACATTGCTCAGAAACCAAGCTCTTCTTAGCTCCAGAGATGGAGGCCATGGAACCATCGTCAGTGCCTGAGGCCAACTTGCTCCAATGGAGCCTTGGCTGTAAGAAGAATAGAGAGAAAGAGAGGGAGAGAGAGAGAGAAATAAGGGGGAGGGGAGAGGTAGAGAAGCAGATGAGTGCTTCATCTGTGTGCCCTGACTGGGAATTAAAGCCTAGATATCCACACATCTGGCCAATGCTCTACCACTCAGCCAACCAGACAGGGCCTGGGAGTTTTTTAATAACTGTTTCAATTTCATTTCTTGTAATGGGCCAGATAAGGTTTTCTGATTCTTCCAGATTCAGATTTGGAAGATTGTATGTTTCTAGAAAATTATCTATTTTGCCTAGGTTGTCCAATTTTTTGTCATATACTTCTTCATAGTATTTTATTACAATGTTATGTATTTCTCTGATGTCTGTTGTTACTTCTCTTTCATTTCTAATTTTATTTATTTGGGTCCTCTCTTTTTTCTTGATGAGTCTGCTTAAAGGTTCCTCAATCTTGTTTTTTTTGTTTTTTTGATTTTTTGTTTTTTCTGAAGCTGGAAACGGGGAGAGACAGTCAGACAGACTCCTGCATGCGCCCGACTGGGATCCCCCCCGGCACGCCCACCAGGGGCACCGCTCTGCCCACCAGGGGCGATGCTCTGCCCCTCCGGGGCATTGCTCTGCCACGACCAGAGCCACTCTAACGCCTGGGGCAGAGGCCAAGGAGCCATCCCCAGCGCCTGGGCTATCTTTACTCCAATGGAGCCTTGGCTGCGGGAGGGGAAGAGAGAGACAGAGAGGAAGGAGGGGGGGGTGGAGAAGCAAATGGGCGCTTCTCCTATGTGCCCTGGCCGGGAATCGAACTCGGGTCCCCCGCACGCCAGGCCGATGCTCTACCACTGAGCTAACCGGCCAGGGCTTCTCAATCTTTTTTACCTTTTCAAAGAACCAATTCTTGGTTTCATTGATCTTTTGTATTATTTTTTTAGTTTCTATCTTATTTATTATGCTATTGATGTAATTATTTTCTTCCTTTACTTCCTCTGAGCTTTATTTGTTTTTATTTTTCTAGTTCTTTTAGGTGCAGGGTTAGATTGTTTATTTGAGCTCTTTTTTGCTTCTTAACATATGCTTGTAATGCTATGAACTTCCTTCTCATGACTGCTTTTGATCTGTCCCATAGATTTGGGATTGTTGTATGTTCCTTTTCGTTTCTTGCAAGGAAATTTTTGATTTCTTGCTTGATCTCATTGTTATTCTATCCATTATTTAATAACATGCTGTTTAGCCTCCAAGTGTTTGAATGTTTTTCAGATTTTCTGTTGTAGTTGATTTCTTGTTTCACGCCACTGTGGTCAGAGAAGATGCTTGATAGAATTTTAATCTTCTTAAATTTATTGAGACTTGTATGTTCTAATATGAGATTTATCCTAAAAAAATGTACCATGAACACTTGAAAAGAATGTATATTTTGCAGCTTTGGGGTGAAATATTTTGAAGATGTCAATTAAAGCTAGTTGATCTAGTGTGTCATTTAAGGCCACTGTTTCTTTGTTGATTTTCTGTCTGGAGGATCTACCCACTGATGTTAGTGGAGTACTAAAACCCCCTACTACTATTGTACTGCTGTCAATCTCTCCCTTTATGTCTTTATGTCCATCTAAATCTGCTTTATATATTTTGGTTCTTCTATACTGGGTGCATAAATATTTACAATGACCATATCCTCTTATTGGATTGCTCCCTTTATCATTATGTAGTGACCTTCTTTGTGCCTTACTATATAGCCTTTGTTTTAAAAGCTATTTCATTAGATATCAATATTGCTACCCCAGCTTTTTTTTTTTAATTTTCATCTGCATGGAACATTTTTTCCATTTCTTCACTTTCGGTCCATGTGTACCTTTTGTTCTGAGGTAGGTCTCTTATAGAATACATATATATGGAACTTGCTTTCTTATCCATACCCAATGTCTTTTGAATGGAATATTTAATCCATTTACATTTAAGGTAATTATTGATATGTACTTATTTATTGCCATTTTGTTTTTTAACCTATAATCCTCTTTCTCTTTATTTCTTTTTTTTTCTTCCTCTTGTTATACCAGGTACTTAACTTTTTTTTTTTGTTGCAGTACTGGTTTCGTGGTAATGAGCTCCTTGAGCCTTTATTTCTGGAAAACTCTTTATTTCTCTTTCAATTTCAAATGACAACTTTGCTGGATAGAGTAGTCTTGGTTGTAAGTTCTTGTTTTGCATCATTTTCAATATAACTTGCCAATCCCTTCTGGCATGAAGTGTTTCTGCTGAGAAGTCATATGTCAGCCTTATGGCGGCTCCTTTGTAGGCAATTAACTGCTTTTCTCTTGTAACTTTTAGTGTTTTTTCTTTGTCTCTTTACTTTGGCTTTTTTTTTTCTTTTCATTTTTCTGAAGCTGGAAACAGGGAGAGACAGACAGACTCCCGCATGCGCCTGACCGGGATCCACCCGGCACGCCCACCAGGGGCGAAGCTCTGCCCACCAGGAGGCGATGCTCTGCCCATCCTGGGCATCGCCATGTTGCGACCAGAGCCACTCTAGCGCCTGGGGCAGAGGCCACAGAGCCATCCCCAGCGCCCGGGCCATCTTTGCTCCAATGGAGCCTTGGCTGCGGGAGGGGATGAGAGAGACAGAGAGGAAAGCGCGACGGAGGGGTGGAGAAGCAAATGGGCGCTTCTCCTGTGTGCCCTGGCTGGGAATCGAACCCGGGTCCTCCGCACGCTAGGCCGACGCTCTACCGCTGAGCCAACCGGCCAGGGCTACTTTGGCATTTTAATTAGTATGTGTCTTGGTGTGGGCATTCTTGGGTTCAACTTAAATGGAGCTCTCTGTGCTTCTTGAACTTGTTTGACTTTTTCCTTCATCAAATTAAGAAAGTTTTTGGCTACAATTTCTTCAAACACAGTGTCTATCCCTTGTTTCCTTGTTTATTCTCTTCTCTTCCAGGAACCCCTATGATGCCGATGGTGTTTCTCTTCATGTTGTCACATAGTTTCCTCAGCTTTTTTGAGCCTTTTTTTTTTTTTTGCTTCTCTGCTTCTGTGGTTATGTCTATCTTGTCCTCCAAATCACTGATTCGATCCTCTACTTCATCTGCTGTTGATTCCTTCTTTTGCAGTCTTCAATTCAGATATTATATTTGTCATTTCTGACTGTTTTTTTTTTATTTTGATTTTTTTTAATGCTTACTATCCCTTTGTTTAAATTCTCATTGTTATCATCTATTCTTACTTTAAGATTCTTGAGCATCCTAATAACCATCATTTTAAACTCTGTGTCTGGTTGTTTGGTTACTTCTTTTTCATTTAGTTATTTTCTGGGGTTTCTTCTATTGATTAATTTGGGTCATAATTATTTATCTGTGTATTATGCAGCTCTGCTCTGACTTTTAAATTTGTTATGGTGGCCTTCTGAAGAAGGTTGGTTCAGTGATATTAACTCCAAAACCGCCTGAGTTCCTTGTTCTAGGAATGCTTCTTGATGGTTATATTTATCCTCCTGTTGTATGTGAGTCTTGAAAGCAGTTGGCCCTTTCATGAGAAGAGTTATTCCTGCAGGCTGGCTGGTTATAAGGGTCAACATTTATCACGTGTATGAGACACTGTGCAGTGTCTGTCTTATGAGGTGTAATTATTCTTAGCAATTTCTGATGCTTCTTGAACTCCTGATTTGGGTGTGCTCTTTGTATAGTTAGCTAAGTCTAATGTTAGTGTGGTCTGCTACCCACTACTGGTTGTATTGGTTCTGGGTCCTATTGGTCAGGGTTAGGTTATGAGTTGGCATCAGCTGTTGTTTGTAACATGCCATGGTCTACCCTTCTAAAGCTACTGTTCTGTTGGCTCTTTGTGTCTGCCTTTTCTCTGCCTGGGTATTGTAGGAGAGGCCAATCCATGTATAAGGATTAGCTTCCTCCTGTTTAGAGCTGAAAGCAACTCCATAAATGAGCCCAAGCTCCATAAGATTTGCCCCCATTTTTCAGCTGCTCCACCTCCTCTTGCAGCTGTCTGGTCTTCCCACAGAGTCTTCTGTAGAAAAACTGTGGTGTGGGCTCTGACTGGCATCACCCCACCAACCCCTCCACAGGTTACAAGCTTAGTGTATTGGGCCAGCTAAACTCAGGATGACAATGTTAGTGGGATCCCATACTTCAAAGGTCTCTTGGTCATGAGCTCAGTACAGGAAAAGTAGCCTCTACTCCAGAGTTTAATCCCTCAGACACTGCAGCATACTCCACTTCTATCTCTCCCAAGTGAGGTGAGCAGCAGGTTCACATTGGGTGGGGTCAACATTCTCCTCTGCAGAAGTTCTTTTAGCTATGGAGTCCCTGGACTCAAGGAGGAAGACCAGAGAGTCCTCTACTGGAACTTACTGTGCCCCCCCCAGAAAGTGGCTAAGCCCCTTAACCAGTCTCAAAAATAGGCTCCAGGGAAAAGGAACCCACACCTTAAATGTCTGTGCCTCAAGCTTCTCTCCCTTCCCCCTGTAGAACCTAGCTCTGCAGGGCAGGATATCTGGGACCTTGCCTGGCCAACTGTGAAGCTCCACCTCGTCCAATGCATGTGTGAGCTGCTATACAGGTGCTGGCCACAGAAATTGGATCTTGCCTCAGCTGGGCCCAGTGTCCAAAGAGCCCTCCCTTTGTACACATTGCCTGCAAGGGTAGTTGGGACCTGCTCTGATTTTCTCCACAGCTGGCAACTGTATATGCTGGACCTCAGCCTCCCTGGAGGGAACCTCATTCAGACCAGTGCAGGACACTGCCCGTGACTGGCCCTCAACAACCTTATTGGAGCTACAAGCAATACAGAGTTTGTGGCTGCCTCTGCTGGACCCAAATACACATAGAAATACCAAGCAGCACAACTGGACTGGCTTTTACTCATACTGGGCCTTGTGGCAGGTCAGCAAAGGGCCCAATGTGCTCGGAGTCTGCTTCTTGCAGCCTCAGTCTGCTGGCTGCTTGTTGGGCTCAGCCACCAAAAAAAACCTCTGATAGAGGCTAGAGTTTGTGGCAATTCAAGGATTAAGAAGGGTGATGGGTATGGCTCTGCCCCTCAGCCTCTGGTGTCAGCTTGTATTGAATTTTTTCACAGACCTCAATAAGTTGTAACACTTGGAGTTTAGTGGGTATGGCCTCTGTGATCCGGAGGTGTGGCCTGCCCACTCTCCAACAGTTTCCACTGAGTCTCCCATGAGGTGGAAGCACCATTCATAGACTCAGAAGTGTGTGGGGAAAGCTCTGGCCTCAACACCAGAAAACTGAGTCACTGACAAGCTTCCTGCTTCCTGTCTTCTCAGAATGGCCCAGTCTCAAGAGGGATTCCTGATGGTGGGGAAATTGCTTTCCCCCAGGCCCGTGATGGCAAACCTTTTTATAAAAACTGCCCACTTTTGCAGTGCTGGTCAACCTGGTCCCTCCCGCCCACTAATGGGTGTGGGGGACAGGCTGTAAGCAGGCCAGGTCACTATAGCCTAAGGCTTAGTTTTAAGACTAAGCTTTTCCCCACACCCCTGACTGATTGCATGATGTGGGGTGGTGCACTCTCATGAGGAATCCCATTATGCTTCAGATAAGTGACTTTGTATTAGACTTTCTTGTTTGTATATTGGATTAAAGGTTTTGATTTCTATACTATAATGTGGGGCAGACCGGGAGCTTTCTCTCTCTCTGTTCCTGCTGTCACCATTGCAGGGGCCTCCCTGATCCCTTGCACTTCATGAGAAAAGCAAGTCTTCTGCTTTTCCCTTGTCTTTTCTTGTGTCTTGCCTGTCTTGTTGAGACACCAATAAACAGAATGGTCCACCATCCTACCATCCTCTGACTCCGCCATTTCTTTACCGTCTGCCCAAATCCAATGGGAACCTGCATGAACATGGCCACGATGACGGCTCCTGGCCTTATAGTCCCCCACAGTGTCTCTACCTGGGCCTCTAGCTTCACACTCTCCTCAGCAACTCTATTCCTTTCAGCCCTCCCTTCATCAGAGCCCTGAGTAAGTGGCTGTGAATGAGAATTTCTGGGTGGGCCCTTTAAGATGGAGCCTACGCCTCCAAGAGCTCTTGTCTTTTTCTTGCGGACAGATACCTCATCTCTTTTCACTGCCAAATTCTATGTGGGCATCTCTTGTAGGCTCTAGGGCTCTAGGTTGGGGCACCTGGCCTAGACTCTCCCCACAGCTGAGAGTCCCTCTAGATCCTCAGCCAGCGCTTGCTTCTGGGAGCAGGGTAGCCCTTTCCCCATATCCACCCTTCCTCCCAGTCTCAATGTGGCTTCTGTGACTCATTGGTTATGGGCTCCTCTTCATTTAGTCTCAAGATGATTGTTCTTAAATTTAGTTGAAACTCTAATTTGGTCCTCAGAGATGGTAGTTGGAATGTCTACCTACTCTATTACCATCTTTTAATCCCCAAAGACAGTTTTCTTAATTATTTCTAATACTACCTTCATTACTGAGCACTGTGAAGTATTAAATGGCAACTATGTGACAAGCCACTGCCCCATGCATGGATGACAACAAGCCATGCACCCTCCTGTTACTCATAATAGGCTCCAGGCCTCACCTGAACCACCAGCTCTGCCTATAACAAGGTAATTCTTAGAAAATGCTCAGGTTGTTGTCAAGGAGTTGCATGGTCATAATTTTTTTTGTTTTTATTTCTTAATTATATAAATTTTACAACACAGACAATTTTTGTAAACTTGGCCTACGTAAAAATAAATAAATAATTCCTTGTTTGCATCGTTGCTCTGGGTTACTTCTTTTAGGATCAATTCAGAAAAGTAGTTTCTGATCATTATAGTAGGACTTTCCCCTCCTGTGAACCGGACACTATTTCTTGTAATGCCAGCTAAGATGGCAGCAGATGGGCTGTGGCATTAAACATTACCAGATGTTTTGTAGCTTATATTTGGAATCATCACTGTAACCTACATAATTCTAAAATGTACTCATAAAGAGCTGAGCTGCACTTCTTATAGACTTTAACTCCCATGTGCCCTTAGAACTCTCTATTTTCACCCCAAATCATCACTAATTATGGCAAATGACTGCCTGGTCTATTTTCTGCATCTGAGAAAATACCTGTGCTTTCTCTCATATTAAACAGTGATTATTTCTGAACTTATAACATCTAAAATTATCTTTCTATTTCCCCTTATACACAAGACCTTGGCTGGATTCTATTTTTATAGAAGCCAATGCCTTTTTCTGAATATGTTAACTTTTTAATCCGTGAAAGACATATTTAAAAGTTTCTTATGACAAGAACCCCTGAAAAATACAGAAATGTTTTTCTCTAAAACATCAATTTCTTTAGTGCTACTCAAATTGAAAACATATGTGAAAAATCACTGACTTTATTTGTTGCAAGTTACATTAATATCTAATTAACTGGAAAAGCAATAAGTCTTAAAATTGCACATCTTAGCTGTATTAATTATAATTATTAATCTGATAGTTTCAAAAATAATGTCTGAAAGCTATTCAGTGAATAATTGGTAAAGTTATTTATCATAAATTACTAAAAATACTGATAGATATGTATCCTTTATTTTTATCTCTTACCACTCTTCTTTTATAAGGCAGGGTAGTGGTTATCTCAAGCACTGTCAAAAGAATACAAAGTATAGGCATTATATGATTCTAATAATACCATAAAATAGTATGAGTAACTTCTTTAGATAACAATATTTTTAAATATTTATGTAATTGTATTTAGTACAAAATGTGAGGTTCGTTTGGCTGCAAAGTTAATTAAATATGCAATTAAAAGTTACTCTTACATGTCCTCCTCCCATGGCTCTCAGTGCAAATTCTCCAGGGTCATCATCTCTCCACCAATTTCTACACTAAGAGAATCATTCATACGGACTGTAACCCAAATGGTTTTAAAATATTAAAAGTTCCATTTTACAATTTCTTCTGCTGAATGATCAGTGTGGTAAATCTCCATTTTATAAAAGTCATGAATATTTTGTTTTAGTTTTTAATTCTTCAGAGTGACTGATTGGGTTAGAGTAGGAAAAAGAAGTGTAGTCGCGAAAGAACAGGTCATGAAAAAGAAACAGAGTGCAGTTAGCACCAGGAAAGGAATAGGATATTTAAGAACTAAATATTTTCCTCTCATTCTGAATTTTATTTCTACCCTTTATTATACTTATTCAATCAGATAGTCATTGCATGTGGGAAGAGGGGGACATTAAAATTAATCAAATTTTGGGATTCCAAGATGGTGATGGAGTATACAGACATTCCATTTGCCACCTCCCAGGTCCAAACTGAAGTTATAACTAAATTTAAGAACAATAATCCTGAAAAAAAACAATTTAGGAGTAAATGAAGAGGTGTATATAACCAAGGAGTCACAGAAGAAACCACATCAAGATTGGTAAGAAGGGTGGTGACACACAAAGGGCTGTCACTGCTCTCAGCAGTGAACAGCACCTGAGGATCTGGAGGGACTCTTACTTGTGGGGAGATTTTCCCTGAGAGGTGTGGGTCCTAAGACTTAGGCCCGGCACCCCAGTCTAGCACACCAGAGCCTGTAAGAGGTGCCCATAGAGTATATGGCAGTGAAAAGAGGCGAGGTTTCTGTCTGCTAGAAAGAGACGGGAGCTCTCAAAAATGCAAGGACTCTCTTAAAGGGCCAATGCTTAAAGCCTTGTTCACAGCTCTGGTGAAGGAAGAGTTGAGAAAACTAGTTGTATGAAGAGACTGTGAAACTGATGGTCTCAGGAGCAGTGTAGTGGGGACACCCACTTGAACCCCTGTGCTGAATCTTTCACCAATACTGTAGTCATAATATTTCTTGGATGGAGCAGTCTCATCCATGTGGCCTCAGACTAGGGAAAAGTAACTGCCCCGCCCTCAGGAATCTCTCTTTATCTACCCTATGGAGATTGGGCCCTGCTGAGAAGTAAGCAGCCTTGTCCAGAAAGAAGGGGGCATGACAGTGACTCAGTTGTCTGGCATTGAGACCAGAGCTCCCCCCCTGCAATTTCCCAAAAAAATGACTGGTGTATCTGCCTCAAAGGAGATTCAGGAGAAACTTTCCAGACTGTGGGCAGGCCAAATCTCTGGGTTTCAGAGGCCACACCCACTAGACTCCTGGTGGCCACACCCTACCGAGGTTTGAAAAAATTCAGGACAGACTGACATGTGGGGTGCTGGTGTGGGAGCCAGACCCACCAGCTTTCCTGATGCCTGAATTGCTTCAGGCACTAGACTCTACCAGAGGTTTTTTCAGGGCCCAAGCCCAACAAATATCCAGCAGACAGAAGCAGTAGGAGGTGGCTCTCAGGAAACCTTGGGCCTTTTGCTGACTTGCCCCCAGGCCCAGTGCTGGTAAAAGTCAGTCTAGGTATGCAACTTGGTGTTTCCATGTGCATCAAAGAACAACAGAGGCAACCACAAATTTTTTATAGCTCCTAAAATTTTTCTGAGGACCAGTCATGGGAAGTGTCTTACACTGGTCTGCACCAGGTTCCCTCCTAAGAGGCCAAGGGTTAACACATCCAGTGGCCAGCTACAAACTAAATCAGAGTAGGACTAGTCTTTCTAGCAGCACACTCATCAGGAGAGTTCCTCAGACACCAAACCCAGCTCAGAGGGATTAAGTTTTCTGTGCTTAACACATGTACAGCAGATCCTACACATTAGATGAACTAGAGCAGGCATCCCCAAACTACGGCCCATGGGCCGCATGTGGCCCCCTGAGGCCATTTATCCAGCCGCCCACTGCACTTCCAGAAGGGGCACCTCTTTCATTGGTGGTCAGTGAAAGGAGAACTGTATGTGGCGGCCCTCCAATGTTCGAGGGACAGTGAACTGTCCCCCTGTGTAAAAAGTTTGGGGACCCCTGAACTAGAGCTTCACATTCAGCTAATCCAAGTCCTGGATGTCCTGCTTTGCTGGGGGAAGGGAGAGAGATTTATAGCACAAACATTCAAAGAATAAGCTCATTGGAGCCTATTAATGGGACTAGACAAGGAGTTAAGCCACCTTCTGAGGGGTACACAATCAGTTCCAATGTAAGACTCTCTCAGTCTTTCTCCTTGAGACCAGGGGCTCTCCAGCTGAAAGAATTTCTATAGAGGGAACTGTTGACCCCAACCAAAGTGAACCTGCTGCACACCATGCTGAGGACAAATAGAATTGGAAAATTCAGCCATGGCTGAGGGATTAAGTTCTAAAGTAGGGGCTATTTTTCCCATTCTGACCTCCTGATTAAGAAACCCCCAAAGTAGGGGGTCCAAATAATTATGACATCCTAATGTCAGCTGCCCTTACACACCAATACTTCATTCAAACTGCTGACAGGTTGGTGGAGTGAGGTCAGTTTGTGCTCACTCTACAGTTTATCTACAGAAGACTATGTGAAGACTAGGTAAAAGAACAGAAAAGTGGAGGCAAATCATAAAGAACTTGGGTTTTTTTGAATTTGCTGTCAGTAAGAGGATATCAATGTTTATAGACAGCTTCACTCCTCCCACATACACACCCAGGCACATAAAAAGCAGATAAAATAGGAAACAGAGCAGTAGCTCCAGAACAATGGCCCATGGTGGGTTAAAAACAGTCTAACATCAAACTGTACCAGAACACCACCCAAGAGGACCCAGAATCAACACAATCAGTAGTGTTTGGGCAAAAGCACCAATAGTTGACTCAACTTGCCCACAAGTGGCATGCCCAAAGAAGGAGTTCAGAAGGCACTAGGCACTGATGAGAATAACAACACCCCATAAGATAAACACTGCTCAGTGCCTAGTACATGAGATCAAAGTTGAACCTTAAAGCCAGCAAGCCTGAAGGGTTAACTATACCCACAAGAAGGCCAACTCCATTCAAGACTCACATACAAAAAGAGGATAAATATAACCCTCAAGAAACATTGCTAGAGCTAGGAGCTCAGGTGGCTTAGAGATTAATACTACTGAACCCACCTTATTAATAAAGATGCCAGATCAAATTTGGGAGCCAGAGCAGAGATACCTAATGCACAGACAAAAATGAGCAGACAAATAAATATGACCCAAATGAATCAACAAGAGAAATCCCCAGAAAATAACTAAATGAAATAGAAGTAACCAAACTGCAAGACACAATTTAAAATGATAATTATTAGGATGTTCAGGGATCTTAGAGTAAGAGTGGATGATCACAATGAGAACAAAGCAAGCATTAAAAAGGACATTGAAACCATAAAAAGAAAAGCAGTAAGAAATAGTGAATACAATATCTGAAATGAAGACTCCACTAGAAGGAATTAACAACAGGTAGGCTGAAGCAGAGGACTGAATCAGCAATTCAGAGGACAAGATAAACATAAGGACAGAAGCAGAACAGCAAAAAGAAAAGAGGCTTAAAAAGGCTAAGAAAACTATAAGAGACCTCTGTGACAACTTGAAGAGAAACAGCATCATGAGGGAATTTATCACGAAAAAGCCCCCACTACAGAAAATACTAAAGGGGTTATCTGACCAGATACAAAGAACAAAACAAAACTACAAGTAAAAACTCCAACAAGAACACAATAAAAACAAGGATAATCTGTGACAACAATAACATAAAAGGGGAGAGGATAAAGATCAGCAGTAACAACGGAAGATGGAATGCAGAAGCACTCATGAGATAATGGACTCTAATAAATATGATAATTTTTCTTTTAATAACCTAATGCCACTACTGAAACACATAGTTTATAAAAAGAAGAAACAGAAGATAGAAGTATGAAATACCACCAAACAAAAACAACTGTCCGAAAAACAAAAAAGAAGAACCAAACAAGACAGCAGTATATAAAACGGCAATAGGAATTCCTCAAATGTCAATAATTACACTAAATGTAAATAAATTGAACTCACCAATAAAGAGGCACAGAGTGGCAGATTGGATCAAGAAGTGAAACCCAACAGTATGCTACCTTCAAGAAACACATCTAAGCTACAAGTATAAAAATAGATTCAAAATGAAAGGTTGGAAAACAATTCTCCAAACAAATAATATCCAAAGAAAAGTAGGAGTAGCCATACTCATATCTGACAATGCTGACTAGAAGACAACAAAGGTAATCAAAAACAAAGATGGACATTTTATAATGAATGATTAAGGCGACATTGTATCAAGAAGACATGACACTTCTTAATATATCTATATATGCACCTAACCAGGGAGAACCAAAATATATAAGACATCTACTAACTGATCTAAAAGTACAAACCAAAAAAAATATATAATCATACTTAGTGTAATCAATAAACCACTGATGGCTTTAGATCATTCATCCAAACACAAAATGAATAAAGAAATGTCAGCCTTAAATAAAATACTAGAACAAATGGACACAATAGACATCTACAGGACATTTCATCCCAAAAACTCAGAGTATGCATTTTTTCCAGTGTACATGGCACATTCTCAAGAATAGACCATATGCTGTGCCACAAAACTAACATCAACAAATTCTGAAAGATTGAAGTTATACCAAGCATACTTTGACTATAAGTCTTTAAAACTAGAATTCAACTTTGAAAAAGAAGTAAACAAACCCACAAAAATGTGGAAATAAAACAACATACTTCTAAAAAATGACTGGAGTTGCCTGACCTGTGGTGGCATAGTGGATAAAGTGTCGACCTGGAACTCTGAGGTCGTCAATTCAAAACCTTGGGCTTGCCTGGTCAAGGCACATATGGGAGTTGAAGCTTCCTGCTCCTCCCCTCCTTCTCTCTCTCTCTCTCTCTCCTCTAAAATGAATAAATAAATAAAAATAATTTAAAAAAATAAAAAATGACTGGGTCAAAGAAGAAATAAAAGAAGAGATCAAAGATATATATACAGACAGATGAAAATGACAACACAATATATGAGAATCTTTGGGATGCAGTGAAGGCAGTAATAAGAAGGAAGTTCATATCATTAGAGGATTATATGGAAAAATAAGAGAAAGCCCAAGTAAACAACCTGACATCACATTTTATGGAACTAGAAAAAGAAAAACAAAGGCAACCCAAAATCAGCAGAAGAAAAGATATAATAAAAAATAAAGAGAAATGAAATAGAAACCAGAAAAACTATAGAAAAACTTAATACATCTAAGAGTTTGTTCTCTGAAAAGATCAACAAAATTGACAAACACCTGAAAAGACTCAGTAAAGAAAAAATAGAAAGGACTCATATAAACAAAATCCAAAATGAGAGAAGAGAAGTTACCACACATATCATAGATATACAAAGGATATTTTTAGAATACTATGAAAAACTATATGCCACCAAATTCAAAATCTAGAAGAAATGAATAAACTCCTAGAACAATACAATCTTCCTAGATTGAATCAGGAACAATTTTTTTTTTTTTTGTAAATTTCTTTTTTAATGGGGTGACATCAATAAATCAGGATACATATATTCAAAGATAACAAGTCCAGGTTATCTTGTCGTTCAATTATGTTGCATACCCACCACCCAAAGTCAGATTGTCCTCTGTCACCTTCTATCTTGTTTTCTTTGTGCCCCTCCCACCCCCTATCCCTCTCCCATTCCCCCCTCCCCCCCGTAACCACCACACTCTTATCAATGTCTCTTAGTTTCACTATTATGTCCCACCTACGTATGGAATAATACAGTTCCTGTTTTTTTCTGATTTACTTATTTCGCTTCGTATCATGTTATCAAGATCCCACCATTTTGCTGTAAATGTTCCGATGTCATCATTTCTTATGGCTGAGTAGTATTCCATAGTGTATATGTGCCACATCTTCTTTATCCAGTCATCTATTGATGGGCTTTTTGGTTGTTTCCATGTCCTGGCCACTGTGAACAATGCTGCAATAAACATGGGGCTGCATGTGTCTTTACGTATCAATGTTTCTGAGTTTTGGGGATATATACCCAGTAGAGGGATTGCTGGGTCATAAGGTAGTTCTATTTTCAGTTTTTTGAGGAACCACCATACTTTCTTCCATAATGGTTGTACTACTTTACATTCCCACCAACAGTGTATGAGGGTTCCTTTTTCTCCACAGCCTCTCCAACATTTGCTATTACCTGACTTGCTAATAACAGCTAATCGAACAGGTGTGAGGTGGTATCTCATTGCCGTTTTGATTTGCATTTCTCTAATAGCTAAAGAAGATGAGCATCTTTTCATATATCTGTTGGCCATTTGTATTTCTTCCTGGGAGAAGTGTCTATTCATATCCTCTTCCCATTTTTTTATTGGATTGCTTGTTTGTTTGTTGTTGAGTTTTATGAGTTCTTTGTATATTTTGGATATTAGGCCCTTATCTGAGCTGTTGTTTGAAAATATCATTTCCCATTTAGTTGGCTTTCTGTTTATTTTGTTATCAGTTTCCCTTGCTGAGCAAAAACTTCTTAGTCTGATGTAGTCCCATTCATTAATTTTTGCCTTCACTTCTCTTGCCATTGGAGTCAAATTCATAAAATGCTCTTTAAAACCCAGGTCCATGAGTTGAGTACCTATGTCTTCTTCTATGTACTTAATTGTTTCAGGTCTTATGTTTAGATCTTTGATCCATTTTGAGTTAATTTTTGTACAGGGGGAGAGACTGTAGTCCAGTTTCATTCTTTTGCATGTGGCTTTCCAGTTTTCCCAGCACCATTTATTGAAGAGGCTTTCTTTTCTCCATTGTGTGTTGTTGGCCCCTTTATCAAAAATTATTTGACTATATATATGTGGTTTTATTTCTGGACTTTCTATTCTGTTCCATTGGTCTGAGTGTCTATTTTTCTGCCAATACCATGCTGTTTTGATTGTCGTGGCCCTATAATAGAGTTTGAAGTCAGGTATTGTTATGCCCCCAGCTTCATTCTTTTTCTTTAGGATTGCTTTGGCTATTCGGGGTTTTTTATAGTTCCATATAAATCTGATGATTTTTTGCTCTATTTCTTTAAAAAATGTCATTGGAATTTTGATGGGAATTGCATTAAATTTGTATATTGCTTTGGGTAATATAGCCATCTTGATTATATTTATTCTTCCTAGCCAAGAACAAGGTATATTCTTCCATCTCATTATATCTTTTTCGATTTCCCTTAACAATGGTTTATAGTTTTCATTATATAAGTCCTTTACATTCTTTGTTATGTTTATTCCTAAGTATTTTATTTTTTTTGTTGCAATCGTGAAGGGGATTATTCTTTTGAGTTCCTTCTCAGTTGTTTCATTGTTGGCATATAGAAAGGCTATTGACTTCTGTATGTTAATTTTGTATCCTGCGACCTTACTGTATTGGCTTATTGTTTCTAGTAGTCTTTTTGTGGATTCTTTGGGGTTTTCGATGTATAGGATCATATCATCTGCAAAAAGTGATACCTTTACTTCTTCTTTTCCGATATGGATGCCTTTTATTTCTTTGTCTTGTCTGATTGCTCTGGCTAGAACCTCTAGTACCACATTAAATAAGAGTGGAGAGAGTGGACAACCCTGTCTTGTTCCTGAATCAGGAACAATTTTAAAGCCTAAGTAGACCAATAAGCAGGGAGGTAAATAGAAACAACTATCAAAAACCTCCCCAAAAATAAAACTCTGGGCCAGATGGTTATACTAGTGAATTCTTCCAAACATTCAAAGAAGATTTGGTTCCTATCCTTCTCAAAGTCTTCCAAAAAATTGAAGAAGAAACAATACTTCCAAACGTATTTTCTGAATCCAACAAAACTCTCATACCAAAACCTGGCAAGGACAACACAAAAAAAGAAAACTATAAAACAATATCTGTAATGAATACAGATGCAAAAATCCTAAACAAAATACTAGCAAATCGAATACAACAACACATTAAAAAAGTAATTCATCATGTTCCAGTGGGACTCATCCCCAAAACACAAGGATGGTTCAACATATGTAAAACGATTAATGTAATACAACATATCAAAAAAACAAAGAACAAAAACCACAAGATCCTGTCAATAGATGCAGAAAAGGCATTTGATAAAATACAACATATTTTTATGTTTAAAACACTCAAGAAAAAAAAAAAAAAACACTCAAGAAAATGGGTGTAGAAGGAAAATACCTCAACATAATAAAAGCCATTTATGATAAACCATCAGTTAACATCATAGTAAATGGTAAAAAACTGAAAACTTTTCCTCTAAAATCAGGAAAAAGACAAGGCTGCCCACTCTCTCCATCCCTATTCAACATAATGCTGGAAGTTCTAGCCAGAGCAATCAGACAAGAAAAAGAAATAAAATGTATTCATATTGGGAAAGAAAAAGTAAAGGTTTCACTTTATGCAGATGATATGATCTTGTATATAGAAAACCCCAAAGAATCCACAGAAAAGCTATTAGAAACAATAAACCAATACAGTAAAGTCGCAGGATACAATATTAACATACAGAAGTCAATTGCTTTCTTATATGCCAACAATGAAACTTTGGGAAAAAAACTAAAAAAATAATCCCTTTTACAGTTGCAACAAAAAAATATAAAATACCTAGGAATAAACATAACAAAGAATGTAAATGACCTATATACGGAAAACTACAAAGCATTATTAAAGGAAATGGAAAAAGACACAATGAAATGGAAAGAAAAATAAATATAGTTAAAATGGCCATATTACCCAAAGCTATATACAAATTTATTGCAATTCCCATCAAAATTCCAATGTCATTTTTTAAAGAAATGGAACAAAACAAAATCACCAGGTTTATACTGAACCAGAAAAAACCTTGAATAACCAAAGTAAGGAAATAAAACAAAGCTGGAGGCATTACAATATCTGACTTCAAATTATACTACAGAGCCACAATAATCAAAACAGCATGGAACCTGGAGAAAAATCGACACACAGACCAATGGAACACAATAGAGAGCCTAGAAATAAAACCACATATATATATGTTCAAATCATGTTTGATAAAGGAGCCAAAAACATACAATGAAGAAAAGAGAGCCTCTTCAATAAATGGTGCTGGGAAAATTAGAAAACCACATGCAAAGGAATGAAACTTGACTACAGTTTGTTTCCTTGAACAAAAATTAATTCCAAATTAATCACAGACCTAAATATAAGATCTGAAACAATAAATTACACAGAAGAAAACATAGGTACTAAATTCATGTACCTTGGCTGTAAAGAATATTTTATGAGTTTGACCCTAAAGGCAAGGGAAGTAAAAGCAAATATAAATAAATGGAACTACATCAAACTAGGATGCTTCTGCACAGCAAAAGAAACTGGAAACAAAACAAACAGCCAACTCAGCTCAGACAAAGGGCTAATATTCAAAATATTTAAAGAACTCACAAAACTCAGAAACAAACAAGCAAACAGTCCAATAAAAAAATGGGATGAGGACATGAACAGACACTTCTGCCAAGAAGAAATACAATTGGCCAATAGATATATGAAAAAATGTGCATATTCACTAGCTATGAGAGAAATGCAAATCAAAACTACAATGAGATACCACCTCACACCTGTTAGATTAGCTATTATCAACAAGACAGGTAATAAAGTGTTGGAAAGGCTGCAGAGAAAAAGGAACCCTCATTCACTGTTGGTGAGAATGTAAAGCAGTACAATCATTATGGAAGAAAGTATGGTGGTTCCTTAAAAAATTAAAAATAGAACTACCATATGACCCAGCAATCCCTCTACTGGGAATATACCCCCATAACTTGAAAACATGGGTAGGTAAAAGACATGCACTCCCATGTTCATCGCAGCATTGTTCAAGGTGGCCAAGACATGGAAACATCCAAAATGCCTTTCAATAGAGAATTGCATAAAGAAGATGTGGTATATATATGCAAACGCAATACTACTCAGCCATAAGAAATAATGACATAGTATCATTTACAACAACATAGCTGGACCTTGATAACATTATACTGAGTGAAATAAGTAAATCAGAAAAAGCTAAGAACTGTATAACTCCATACATAGGTGGAACACAAAATTGAGACTCACAGACATAGATAAAATGCAGTGGTTACCGGGGGAAGAGAGACGATTAAAGAGAAACAAAATATAGGGTGACAGAGGATGATTTGATTTGAGTGATGAGTATATAGTATAATCGACTGTCTAAAGGATGTGGAGATATTTTCTCTCAATCGCTGTATGGATAACAATGTAAGACCCATATATATGCTGTCTACAAGAGACCCACCTCAGAAAAAAAGATACATATAGACTGAAAGTGAAAGGATGGAAAAAAATATTCCATTCATATGAAAATGAAAAAATAAAACTGGGGTAGCAATACTGAGATCTGAGAAAATAGCCTCTAAAACAAAGGCTATAAAGGACAAAGATGTCACTACATAATGATAAAGGGAGCAATTCAACAGGAGGATATGACCAATGTAAATATTTATGCACCCAATATAAGAGAACCAAAATATATAAAGCAGATTTGGATGGACATAAAGGCAGAGACTGATAGCAGTACAATAATAGTATGGGATTTTAATAACCCACTAACATCAATGGATAGATCCTCCAGACAGAAAATCAACAAAGAAACAGTGGCCTTAAATGACACACTAGATCAACCAGATTTAATTGACATCTTCAAAATATTTTACCCTAAATCTGTAGAATATACATTATTTTCAAGTGTTCACGGTACATTTTCTGGTTTAGACCCCATGTTAGGACACAAAACAAGTCTCAGTAAATTTAAGAAGATTGAAATTTTATCAAGTACCTTCTGTGACCACAGTGGCATGAAATAAGAAATCAACTACAATAGAAAAACTGAAAAACATTTAAACACTTGGAGGCTAAATAACAGGTTATTAAATAATGAATGGATTAACAGTAAAATCAAGCAAGAAATAAAAATTTCCCTGCAAAAAATGAAAAGGAACATACAACAACCCAAAAGCTATGGGACAGTGTAGAAAGCCACTGCATCTGAATGTGTCTGGCCAACGTGCAGCTGAGAGCAGAGGATGGGACCTGCTCGACCTTGAGTGACCTGGTAAGGCAAGGTCATGGCATTGATGCCAGAAGCAAGGCAGCAAGCACGCATTGCTACTGCAGGCTCAGGATGTCCTGATATGCTTGTAGGATAGAGAGTTACATAATGATCAACTCCAATGCCCAGCACAATACCATCTTGTTCAAGTATATAAAATAAACGGGATTTCCAGGCTCAGTGCTATTGTGTCTCCCTCAGAGCACGGTGTCCCACCTGGTTTAAACTCTATGTACATGTTTTCTTTAATGCTCCGCTGCCCGCACTCAGATCTTCAGTTCCTCATGCTGGTCATGGCAACACAGTGAAAGCAGTCCTGACAAGGAAGTTCATAGTATTATAGGCATACCTTCAGAAGCAAAAGCCCTCACCGGTTAGCTCAGTAGTAGAGCATCAGCCTGCTGTGTGGAAGTCCTGGCCAGGGCACACAGGAGAAGCAACCATCTGCTTCTCTAGTTTTTTACATTCTAAATCTCTCTCTCTCTCTCTCTCTATCTCTATCTCTCTCTCTCTCTCTCTGTTCTCCTCCTTCAGCCATGGTTCAAATGAGCAAGTTGGCCCTGAGCACTGAGGATGGCACCACAGCCTCTCTTCATGTGATAAAATAGCTCAGTTACTGAGCAACAAAACAGCAGCTCCAGATGGGCATAACATCAGTCCTCAATGAGGGTTTCTGGAGGCACATGTGAGAGTCTGTCTCTCCACTTTCCTGCCTCTCACTTGATAAAAAAATAATAATAAATAAGCAAGAAAAATCTCAAATTAATAATCTAACTCTGCACCTAAAAGAACTAGAAAAAAAAGAACAAAAAACAAAGCCAAGAGGCAGTAGAAGAAAGGAAATATTAAAGATCAGCAAAAAGAAATGACATAGAGACTAAAAAAGAAAACAATACAAAAGATGAATGAAACCAAGAGCTAGTTCTTTGAAAAGGTAAACAAGATTGACGAACCTTTAACCAGCCTCATCAAGAAAAAAAGAGAGGGGAGGGGAGGGGCACAAAGAAAACCAGATAGAAGGTGACAGAAGACAATTTAACTTTGCGGGAGGGGTATACAAGCACAATCAAATGTCAAAATAATCTAGAGATATTTTCTCTCAACATATGTACCCTGATTTATCAATGTCACTGCATTAAATTTAATAAAAAAAAAGAAAAAAAGAGAAAGGATCCAAATAAATAAAATTAGAATTTAAAAAAAAGAGAAGTATGAACTGACATCACAGAAATACAAAAGATTGTAAGAAAATACTATATGACAAACTATATACCAATAAATTTGACAACCTAGGTGAAATGGATAAATTCCTAGAAACCTATAATCTTTCAAAAATAAATCTGGAAGAATCAGAAAACCTAAACAGACTGATTACAACAAATGAGATTGAAACAGTTATCAAAAAACTCCCAACAAACAAAATTCTTGGGCCAGATGGCTTCACAGGAGAATTCTACCAAATATTCAAAGAAGAAGTAACTCCTGTCCCTCTCAAGCTATTTCAAAAAATTCAAAAGGAGGGAAGACTTCCAAGCTCCTTTTATGAGGCAAGCATAATCCTCATTCCAAAACCAGGCAAAGACACTACAAAGAAAAAAAATTATAAGCCAATATTTCTGATGAATATAGATGCTAAAATTCTCAACAAAATATTAGCAAACCAGAACTAGAAATACATGAAAAAAATCATACATCATGATCAAGTGGGATTTATTCTGGAGAGTCAAGGGTGGTACAATATACACAAATCAATCAATGTGACTCATCACATAAAAAAAGGAAGGTGAAAAATCACATGATAATATCAATAGATGCAGAAATAACATTTGATAAAATCCAGCACTCACTTATGATCAAAACGCTCAGCAAAATAGCAATACAAGGAATATATCTCAACATGATAAAAGACATCTATGACAAATCCACAGCCAACATCATACTCAATGGGCAAAAATTAAAAACAATTCCCTTAATATCAGGAACAAGGCAGGGGTGCCTCCTTTCACCACTCTTATTCAATATATTACTGGAAGTCCTAGCCACAGCAATCAGACAAAAAGAAGAAATAAAATTATACAAATGGGAAAAGAAGAAGTAACACTATCATTATTTGCTGATGATATGATACTGTATATAGAAAACCCTAAAGTCTCAGTCAAAAAAAATACTGGACCTAATAAATGAATTCAGCAAGGTGGCAGGATATAAAATTAATATTCAGAAATCAAAAGGCCCTGGCCAGTTTGCTCAGTGGTAGAGCATCAGACTGGCATGCAGGAGTCCTGGGTTCAATTCCAGGCCAGGGCACACAGGAGAAGCGCCCATCTGCTTCTCCACTCCTGCCCTTCTCCTTCCTCTCTGTCTCTTTCTTCCCTTCCCGCAGCCGAGGCTCCATTGGAGCAAAGTTGGCCTGGGCACTGAGGATGGCTCCATGGCCTCTGCCTCAGGTGCTAGAATGGCTCTGGTCGCAACAAGCAACGCCTCAGATGGGCAGAGCATCGCCCCCTGGTGGACATGCCGGGTGGATCCTGGTCGGGCGCATGTAGGAGTCTGTCTGACTTCCTCCCCATTTCCAACTTCAAAAAAATACAAAAAAAAAAATCGAAGGCATTTTTATATACCAACAATAAACTCTCTCAAAGAGAAATTAAGAAAACAATTCCCTTCACTATTGAAACAAAAAAATAAAGTACCTAGAAGTAAATTTAACCAAGGAGGTTAAAGACTTGTACTCGGAAAACTATAAAGCATTGATAAAAAAAAAATCAAGGAAGATACAAACAAGTGACAGCATATACTATGTTCGTGGATAGAAAAAATAAACATCATTAAAATGTCTATATTACCAAAAAAACAACAACTATAAATTCAATGCCATTCTTCTTAAAATACCAATGGCATACTTCAAAGATATAGAAGAAATATTCCAAAAATGTATATGGATCCAAAAAAAGAACACGAATAGCCTCAGCAATCTTGAAAAAGAAGAATAAAGTGGGTGGTATCACACTTCCTGATATCAAGTTATACTTCAAGGCCATTGTACTCAAAACAGCTTGGTACTGGCATAAGAACAGGTATATAGATCAATGGAACAGAACAGAGAATCCAGAAATATACCCACACCTTTATGGACAATTGATATTTGACAAAGGAGGTAAGAGCATACAATGGAATAAAGACAGCCTCTTTAACAAATCATGTTGGGAAAATTGGACAGGTATTTGCAAAAAAAAAAAAAAAAATGAAACTAGACCACCAAATTACACCATTCACAAAAATAAACTCAAAATAGATAAAAGACATAAATGTAAGTCATGAAACCATAATCATCTTGGAAGAAAACATAGGAAGTAAACTCTCCGACATCTCTCGCAGCAATAATTTGCTGATTTATCTCCACAGGTAAGTAAAATAAAGGACAGGATGCACAAATTGGACTGTATCAAACTAAAAAGCTTTTTTCACAGCTAAAGACAATATGAACAGAATAAAAAGACAAACCACACAATGGGAGAACATATTCGACAATACTTTTGATAAGGGGTTAATAACCAAATTTATAAAGAACTTGTAAAACTCAATACCAGGAAGGTAAACAATCCATTCAAAAAATGGGCAAAAGAAATGAATAGACACGTCTCCAAAGAGGACATACAGATGGCCAATGGGTATATGAGAAAATGTTCAACATCACTAATCATTAGAGAAATGCAAATTAAAACCACAATGAGATACCACCTCATATCTGTCAGAATGGTGCTCATTAACAAAACAGCACATAATAAGTGCTGGCGAGGATGTGGAGAAAATGGAACCCTCCTGCACTGCTGGTATAGCCACTGTGGAAAACAGTATGGAGATTCTTCAAAAAATTAAAAATAGAACTGCCTTTTGACCCAGCTATCCTACTTTTAGGAATATATCCTAAGAACACCAAATTACTGATCCAAAGAAGAAATGTACCCCCATGTTTATTGCAGCATTGTTTATAATAGCCAAGATCTGGAAACAGTCCAAGTGTCCGTCAGTGGACAAGTGGACTAAAAAGCTGTGGTAGATATACACAATGGAATACTACGCAGTTGTGATAAAGAAGGAAATCTTACCTTTAGCAACAACATGGAAGGACCTGGAAACTATTATGCTAATTAAAATAAGCCAGGCAGAGAAAGGAAAATATCATAAGACCTCACTCATTTTAAGAATCTAATGGACAGTGTGAACTGAGGAACAGAATAGAGGCAGAGGTGGGATCAAAGGGACCAGAGGGAAAGCAGTCAGAGGAAAAGGGGATGAGAGGATGGGATCAGAGAAGGGAAAGAGATTTGTGAAATTATATATACATAACACAGTGTTATAGGGAGCAAGACAGCAAATCCTGGAGGGAAGGGAAGAAGAAGTTGGGGGTAGGTGACAAAGGGGGTCTCAAGGGGAACAAGGGGGTGGGGGAGATATAGTCGGTGGGGACTTCAATCTATGTAAACACAATAAATTAAAATCAATAAAAATTTTTAAAAAGAGAAAGAAAGTGTGAATAAACTCATCAATAATGAAAAATTTGTGTAATTGTTAAATTACTACTATAAATAAAATACCATATGATCCAGAAATTCTGTTTCTGGATATTTTTTTTAAAAGGAAAGGAAGAAATCAGTATTTCTAAGTGATTTCTGCACTCCCATATTCACTGCAACACTATTCACAATAGCAAAGCTACTGAAACAACCTATATGTCAATCACAGATGAATAGATAAAGTAAATGTATTCTGTATATACAATGGAATATTATCTGGCCATAAAAAAGGAAATGCTGTCATGTTTAACAATATGACTAAACCTGGAAGACCTATGTTAAAAATGTAAGACGATCACAGAAAGACAAATACTGTATGTACTTATATGCAGAATCTAGAAAAAAAAAGTCAAACTCATGAAAACAGACAGTAGAATAGTAGGTGCCAGGGGCTAGATAATGGGGGAAATAGGGAGATGTTGGTTACAGGGTCAAAAACTCAGTTATAAGTTCTTGAGATCAAATGTACAGCATAGTACTATACTTAATAATACTGTATTGAGGCCCTTGCCAGTTAACTCAGTGGTTAGAGCATCATCCTGATACGACAAAGTTGCAGGTTCAATCCCTGGACAGGGTGCATACAAGAATCAACCAATGAATGCATAAATGAGTGGAACAACAAATCAATGTTTCTCTCACGCGCTCTTTTTTTTTTCTCTCTCTCTCTCTATTCCTTCTACTATCTAAAATCATTAAGTGAAAAATATTTTAAAATAATACTGTATCTTACACATTATATTTTCTAAGATAACAGATCTTGAGCATTCTCACTGTACTCACACACAAAAAGTAACTACTTAAGATGATGAACGTGTTAATTGACTTGATTGTGGGAGTCATTTCACCCTATACACAGGGTGAGGCAAAAGTAGGTTTATAGCAGTGAGTACACAAAATACAGTTTACTTTGTGTTGTTAATTTTTGTATTATTTTCCATACAAACAACTGTAAACCTACTTTTGTCCCCCTCTATGTATGTCTACTCATCACATTACAGACTTTAAACATATCAATATATAATTTTATGTCAATTATACCTCAATAAAACTGGAATAAAGGTAAAGATAATATAAGACAGTGATCAACATTATAAGTATATATATAAAAATTTAGATAACATGGAAAAATTTTAGGGAAATACGAAACAGCAAAGTGGCCATCAAGAAAAAAATCATAAAATCAAAAATCAAATACAGAGTAGTTAAATTTCTTCAACCAAAAAGATATTAGATATCCTAATTTTTTTTTAAATTTCATTTAATCCAGTTCTGTCTATCCCCTCCCTTCTGACATATGTCCATGTATCCATATCTCTGTTTTTATTTTGTACGTCATTTGTTATGTCCATTAGATTCCACATAGAAGTGATATCATGGTATTTGAGATTAGCCAAAAAAAATACATACATAATATATAGACACAGACAACAAAGGGCAATAGCCAGAGGGAAAGGTGAGGTAGGTGGAGGTTGGCAAAATGGAGGAGATGGGGATGGAAAGACACTTTGTTAGGGGTGGAAGGTGCACAATGCAGTGGGCATATGGTGTTGTATTGAGTTATACACTTGAAACTTATATGGTTTTGCAAACCAAAACCATCCCAGTAAATTTTTTAAAAATTCATTTCAACTGCACAAAAACTATTCTAATATGTAGAACAGAAAACAGATAATTCCTAATTTTCTGAGGTTAGCAATGATGGTGGGCCCCCAAGTCGGAAAAGTACAAGAAAGTAAAAACATATATTAATCAAATTTATAAACCCTGAAGCAAAAATTCTAAATAGAATATCAGCAAAACATAATCAACATTTCATTATAATAATGACATCATGACCAAGGGTCTAATATCAAAATTGCAAGGAGAGCCCAATTTAAGAAAATTTATCAATAAAGCTAATTCACTAAAATAATATATCTAAAGATAAAAATACATATAATCAATTGACTGACTATATGTCAATATATCATACCATTGAATGATAACTAGCAATCATCCATGATAAAAAAATAAATAATCTTGGCAAAGAACTTCTATAAATGTAACACCAGATACTTATAACAAATACATGTACAGTATAAGATGCAAAGTCTAGAATAATTTATATTAAATTTAGAAAAGTCACCTCTTACCATCACTACTTATCAATATTGTTCTAAAGGTTCTAACAATTGTAATAAGATGAGAGAAAAGTAAAACATAGAGAATTGATTTAAAAAATTAGAAAGTATGAAATAAGATATGATTTGCAGAAAATATGAACATCTATATAACCAATTCAAAATACTCAACCAAGAAAAGAGCACTAAAAAGGAATTTAACAGTGCTTAACTACAAGGAAATAAAAATTAATAGCTACCACATAAAACAACGAGATACACTAAAGAAAAAAACAATTCAGGCCCTGGCCAGTTGGCTCAAGCAATCATCTGCTTCTCCAATCCTTCCCTTCCCCCTTCTCTCTTTCATCCTCTGTTACTCTCCCATAGCCATGGATCAATTGGTTCCAGTCAGTTGGCCCCAGGTGTTCAGCACGGCTCCCTGGAGGGACAACCTCAGGCACTAAAAATAGCTCAGTTGCCCAGCAATGGCCTCAGATGGACAGATCATTGGTATGAGGCTTGCCGGGTGGATCCCGGGAGAGATGCATGTAGGATTCTGTCTCTGTCTCCCCTCCTGGCATTTAGAAAAAAAGAAAAAAAATTCATAATATCAGGACATTATTAACTACAGATGCAAATGAAAATGAGACTATGACATTTGGAATGTAGATAGTTGTATGGATTTGAATGAAGTTGAAAATTATAAACTTCAAAATTACCTCATCATCTTTGCCAGTGCAGCCATCTTCCGTCCCTCCAATCTAAGGCTAAATTTAAGACAGTGTCACGTGGGACTTTCAGTCTTATGCCATAAAAATTCCTTTTTCCAGCCCTGGCCGGTTTGCTCAGCAGTAGAGCGTTGGCCCAGCGTGTGGAAGTCACAGGTTCGATTCCCAGACAGGGCACACAGGAGAAGTGCCCATCTGCTTCTCCACCCTCCCCGCTCTCCTTCCTCTCTGTCTCTCTCTTCCCCTCCCACAGCCAAGTCTCCATTGAAGCAAAGTTAGCCTGGGCGCTGAGGATGGCTCCTTGGCCTCCACCTCAGGTGCTATAATGGCTCTAGTTGCAAGGAAGTAATGGCCCAGATCTGCAAAGCATCGTCCCCTAGTGGGCAGGCCGGGTGGATCCTGGTCAGGCACATGCCGGAGTCTGTCTCTCTGCCCCCCAGCTTCTCACTTCAGAAAAAAAAAAAGACCCTTTTTTCCATTAAGAGACGAGGCAGAGCCTTCTTCTTTGGCTCTTTTACACCCAGCAGAGGGCAGTTTCTAGGTTGAGTGCTTCTCAACTGACTTCTGAGTTGCATGAGACTTCCTGTTCCTAACTAGCACAAACTTATATGACCTCAGGCCTCGAGTTTGCTAGCAGAAGCTCACCCTCTCAGGGCCTTGGTACTGTAGCAATAGCTGGCACTGCAGCACAGAACCCTACCCAAAATTTTGTGACTTCCGATGATGTGTACATTAGCTTTATCCCAGAGGAGTGGAAGCTACTTGATAAGGCTCAGAGACAGCTGTACTATCCTGTGATGCAGAGGAGCTTTCAATAGGAGTCCTCAGTTGGACTTGAACTGTGCAGACACCCTATAATTATCCCCGACCTAGGCCAGTGAGACAACCCCATGTTCCTGACAGGGTAGACATAGCTCCAGACAGTACAACGATAATACAAGGGAGATCTGGCCCTGGTTGTGGGAATAGAGTGAAGGATGAAAATGCATTTTTTGAGAGGGATTTTTCAGTTAGAATATCACATATGAGAAGTCTCAAGGTGGCTCCTTTTATCCAGAAGGGTCACCAGTGTCACATGTGCGACCCTTTTTTTTTTTTTTTTTTACAGAGACAGAGAGAGAGTCATAGATAGGGACAGACAGACAGGAACGAAGAGAGAAGAGAAGCATCAATCATTAGTTTTTCGTTGTGACACCTTAGTTGTTCATTGATTGCTTTCTCATATGTGCCTTGACCGTGGACCTTCAGCAGACCCAGTAACCCCTTGCTCGAGCCAGCGACCTTGGGTCCAAGCTGGTGACTCTGTTCAAACCAGATAAGCCCGTGCTTAAGCTGGCGACCTCGGGATCTCGAACCTGGGTCCTCCGCATCCCAGTCTGATGCTCTATCCAATGTGCCACCGCCTGATCAGGCATGTAACCCAATCTTAAAAGACATTTTGCATCTGGCTAGCCAGCAGGGAACATCCCCTGGGCAGCCGTCATACCCATGTGAGTCATGTGGCAGAACCTTCTGGTTCAGTGTAAACCTTGACCAAACCCCAAGGCAGCAAAATAAAGAGATCTACTGTAGTAAGAAAAAGAGCCAGACCCAGTTTGATAGGAGTTGCAAATGTCAAGTGTTAGAGAAGGCCTTCACTTGCAGGAAAGGTGGGGAGGACTTCTCTGCCAGCTCTGGATTTGTCCAACACCATGGCATTGACAATGCGGAGAAGCCATGTTGGAGCGCTATGATGAGGCCTTTTGCACTGAACAAAGTGATTACAAGTACAGTAACTGTGGGCAATTTTTTAGCCACAGACAAATGTGGCCATAACCAGAGTAACCAGATGGAAAAAGAGCCTTATGAGTGCAGCAAATATGGCAATTTTTTAAGAAACCACTCTTACTTTACATTACACAAAAAAAACCTCAAAGTTATATTGTATCAGTGCAGTAAATGTGAAAAATATTTTACCTGTAGGTCCAAACTTGAAGTACACCTGAAAATTCACGTGGGATTATTAAGGCCTTTTCTGTGTACTGAATGTGGGAAAACCTCTGGTAGAAAGTCTCACCTGAGCACCAGAAAATTCACACTGGAGTGAAACCATATAAGTGCAGTGAATGTCACAAAACCTTTGTCTGCGAAAACACACTTAATCAGCACCAGAAACTTCACAGTGGAAACAAGCCTTTTCCTTGCAACAGATGTGATATAGCTTTTTACAATAGATATGCACTTAGAGATCACCAGAGAGTCCACACTAGAGACAAGTTTTTTAAGAGTGATGAATGTGGAGAATTTTTTTCTTTTTTTTTTCTTTTTTTATTCAGTGAGAGGAGGGAAGGCAGAGACATATTTCCATATGTGCCCAGACCCGGATCCATCCAGCAAACCCACTAGGGGGTAATGCTCTGCCCATCTGGGGCATTATTCAGTTGCTCAGCAACCAAGCTCTTCTTAGTGCCTGAGGCAGAGCCCATGGAACCATCCTCAGCCCCCAGGGCCAACACACTCCAATTGAGTCATGGCTACAGTAGGGGAAGAGACAGAGAGAGAAGCAAGAGAGGGAAGGTTGGAGAAGCAGAGGGGTGCTTCTCTCGTGTGCTGTGTGACCAGGAGTCAAACCTGGGACATCCACACGCTGAGATAATGCTCTACCACTGAGCCAACTGGCCAGCGCTGAATGTGGGAATTTATTTAGCTGCAATGCCTCCCTTAAAGCGCATAAGAAAATTCAGTGCAACCACACCTTACTAATGCAATGAATGAATGAATGAATGAATGAATGAATGAATGTGGGAAAAGCTATTTCTCTAAATCCCACTTTACTCAACACAAGAAAGTTCACAACAGAGTAAGACCTGGGATTGAAAAGAATATGGGAAACTCATTGTTGGTAACTTTAGCCTCATCATACACCACAGACAAAACACTGGAGCAAGGCCTTATGTGTTCAGCAAATGTGGGAGAGCCTACATAAGACACTTCCACCTTGTGTGGTAAATGAAAAGTTCACATCAAAAAAAGACCTCATGAGAATAACCGTTTTTGGTGACTCTTTACATTGTTTAACTTCATTTAGCACCAGAACCTTCACACTCAAGAGAGGCCCTAAGAACTAGTATCATGCTTTCTCTTTGCTCAACATATTATGACTCTGAAAAGTAGCCTTTAAAATGAAATCAACACCAGAAATTGAACTTTATATATCCAGGTATCCACAATGCAGATAACTACAAGTGTGAAGCTTTCAAAAGATGCTTTACATTTTCTTTTTTTTTTTCCTAAGTGAGAAGCAAGGAGGCAGAGAGACTCCTGCATGCACCCCAACCAAGATCTACCGGGGGATGTTTTCCCATCTGGGGCCATTGCTCCATTGCTCAGCAACTGAACTATTTTTAGTACCTGAGGTGAGACCATGGAGCCATCTTTAGCACCCAGGGCCTACTTGCTCCAAACAAGCATGGTTGCAGGAAAAGAAGAGAGAGATACAGAGAAGGAAGAGGGAGAGGGATGGAGAAGAAGATGGTCGCTTCTCCTGTGTGCTCTGACCAGGAATTGAACCTGGGATATACATATGCCAGGCTGACAATCTATCACTGAGCCAATTGGCCAGAGATGCTTTATACTTTCTAACCTTCCCAGGACCTTCCCTTGGCCTGAGTTATGTTATTGCCAATGTTTATTGCGGAAACCATCTCATTTCTGCCAGCAGTCGGTTTCTACACTGTGCATCAGTCATCCCAGTGTACTCAAATAAGTCAGACCTGCACTGTCCCTCCTGTTTCCTTGACAGAATCATCAATGATCTGAATCCACTGGAGTTCCTCATTCCCTAACTCCTGGTGGTTTTAGTATGGACATGATCTAGCTCCTGCCAAAAAGAAGAGCTGGAGTCTGCTGCAATTTTCCAGAGGTTTCTGCTTTCAAAAACAGTATAGACTCCACATGAGATAGTTGCTAAATCACCCAATCTTGGAACTGCCTACCTCACACTGATCTGATTTGTGCAGTGAAAAAAAACCTTACTGTTCAAGCTTTTACTCTGTTCTGTTCACTGTTTGGGGTTGACTGAGAAAAGAAATGGGCTTTTGTGAAACAGGTCATCACTCACTGAGCTCATTTCTTCCCTTCACACCTACAAGGGTGTTCTTTTCCACAGTTAGGAAGAAAACTAGGACTCTGGGCTGAACTAAATATCTAGAAGAATTGTGCCATCCAATGTGGTAGGCACTAGCCACATATGAATATTGAGCACTAGAAATGTCCCTGAACTGAACTGAGATATACTATAAGTATAAAGTGAACACTGGATTCTCAAGACTATACTTTAAAAAAGGAGAGAGAATGTAAAACATCTCTTTATAATCTTTATATTGCCTATATGTTAAAATGATAACATTTTGGATATGTTAGGTTAAATAAAGTGTTGTTAAAAGTAAAAAGTAATCAATGGGCTTTGTTGGCATGAAGGTAGAAACTCTTTTGCGGGGGTCCCTAACTTATGTGCCTCAGAAAAAATAGCAGGATGACCGGGAACAGCTCTTCATCTAATTGGCAATGCTGGCTAAGCACTCTTAAGAAAAACTGTCCGGTGTTTTGGGGCTGACCTTATGACCTAGATGTCAGGTTCTCCTTTGAGACTTATGCTAACCCTGTTGAGGAATAATTGGTATGACAACATCCAGAGCTTCTGGGAACAGAATGAGTTGTCCCTTTTTCCCAGAGGATGTTTCACATTTTTCTAACACTATTGAAGTGTAGCTGCCTCACAAAACCTACCCAGAAGTCATGACCCCTGTTAAGTCTAAATTTGATGGGCAGATAAGACCTAGAGTGGCTAAGTGGGAAACATAATTAATATATTTCTTGTTTTAGTGCATAACATGTTGTCGTCTTTCCTGATGTTCAGATTTATTAATAAAAATCTTATTTCTACTTTATAAAAATGTAATCCTTAACATTTAGTAAGAATAACACTGGTAAATATTGTTTTACTTATAAATCCTAAAATAGTTTTGATTATGTATAAATATTTTTGAGACAGAGAGAGGGAGGGAAACAGAAAGGGAGAAAAAGAATAAGATGCATCAACTGGTAGTTACTTTCACTTTACTTGTGCATTGACTGCTTCTTCTATGCTCCTTGACCAAGGCCAAGCCAGTGTCCCTTTGTTCAAGCTAGTGACCTTGTGTTTTTCACACCAGCGAGTTCAAGCTGGCAAGCTTTGGGATCGTTTTGACGATTTCCCTGCTCAAGCCAGTGACCTCACGCTGACAAGCTCACACTCAGAGCAGGCGACCTTGGGGTTTTGAGCCAGCAACACCCTTGTTTTATCCACTGCACCACCACTGGTCAAGCTGATTATATCCTATTACATTTGTATTTTATTTAGAGAAAAAATATTTCAAAAAATAAAATTAATAAAATACACCTTTCAGATATATATAAACACTGTGTATAGAAACATTAATAGTAGGGAATGATGGAGATTGTGGCAAACTAGAGGTATGCATCTGCTGGCAAGGGCATACACAAATTTCATGTGACCATGTCTTTGTGGGTTAAAGATATACAGAAATTCTCAAGACCTACAGACTTCTTTATCTCTTGTGGCTGAGGTCAGTGTCAAAATAAATAATCTAAAGGTTTTCTGTATTCCTGTACCTCCCTGGGCTATTGACCTTATGGCCATTGCTGCACAAGCAGGAACCCCAGGGCAGAGAAGAGAGATCTTGAAGTCTCAGGTGGGTCCTGTGACCCAGCCAGTGTTTGAGTAGAATTGATTTTAATTGATCTCCAGCTTTTGCTGCCACTGAGGCAGGGCTGACCCTACCAAAATATAGAAAGTGGGAGATGTTTGAGTCAATATACAGTTGGTTGATTTTCCAGGAGAAATGAAAATCCAGATTTTTATGTATAACTACTTAATCTCTTAACAGTTTTATTGGTATAGAAATGAAATACAGTAAACTGCACATATTTAAATTATACAATTTTCTAAATTTTGGCATGTGTACACTTGTAACACCATCAACACACTTAAGCTAATCAACATCTCATTACCCCAAACTGTTTTCTCACACCCCTTAATCTCTCCTTGTCCTTTCTTGACCTCTCAATGCTCTCTTCTTACCCTTCCTGATCCCTCACCCCCATGCAACCATTGGTTTGTTTTATTTCACAATATAACAAGTACTTAAATAATGTAATTTTGTTCAACGTTATTTTGATATAATGTTGATTAAAAAGAAAAGTTGATTCCCAACTAATGACTGTGTGGAATTTGTATGTTCTCCCCATGTCTGCATGGGATTTTTCAGTTTCCTCACACATCCCATACATGTACACGTTAGGTGAATTTTCCTGTCTAAATTGTCATAGTCCAAGTAGGTGTGGGGGTGAGTAAGCCTTGCAATGGGAGAGTTTCCTGTCCAGGGTTGGTTCCTGCCTTGCACCCTGAGCTACCAGGATAAGCTCCAGCCACCTGCAACTCTGAACTAGAATAAGTGGGTTGGAAAATAATGTTTTTACTTGTTATTATTAATCTTTCTTAAATGTATGTAAAGCTCACATTTATTTCAGTGTTTAATTTTAGAAGCTTTTTGGTCTTTGTTTAGAAGTTTGGTGATGTTTTTGTGGCAAGAAAAATGTCATAGGACCTTAAGTCTTATTTATATTAACTAATGTATGGCAAAATTTGTTTAGTTGTATGTCATTTTGCTTACAGCCACAATTACCAGGAATCTATCAATGATATTAAGCGTGGACTTCATTAGTGTATGTTGGTTTGCATTTTATAGAATTTTACATAAACTTAATACTTATCTTTTTATATAAATATGTACTTACTTTTTTTCTACATCCTTTCAGTAAGCATAATTGTTTTTGAGATTTGTTACTGTTGAGAATATCAATAGGTTATTCCTTTTTTGTTGCTGAGAAATAAAATATTTCACTATGTATGAATATAATAATACAATTGCTTATGCATCAGTTGTTGATAAACATTTAAGTTGTTTCCAGGTTCTGGATATTAAAAATAAAGTTGATTTAAAAAGGGAATAAAAGAACCCTTAATGAGTTCACAGAGGCAGCTGCCTTGTGAATGAAGAACTCCCCAAGAGCAAACCCCACCACTCACATTGCCTCCACACTGCCCTTGAAAACTCGTTTCTATCATGGCCCAGGGAGAATTTCAAGATCTGGGGAGGACATAGCACTTACATCCAATGTAATTTCAAGTTCTTGCTAATTTGTATAAGCAAGAAATCAGGAAGTATTGTGGGAGTGAATTTTAACTTTGCTGGGCTGAAAAAAATAGAACATAAGGTTAAATCAGGTAAAATTTATCAATATGGGTAAATTCACCTGAGATTTGGCATTGAATGGGGAAGGTGAAGGAAGCATCTGAAAGTGGATCTAACAGTTTGTCAAAACCTGGATTCAATGGCACCCTACAGAAAATAGTTCAAATGCCCTAGATTTTCACTGGGTTAATTTTTCTGCATCTCAGAGGCATGACTCTTGCAAAGTACATATTTAAGTGTACTTGGCCTCTGCCATCCATGTTGGTTCAGCCACTGGGAGGCACATAAGCAAGATTGGAGGGCAGGAAATAACGAGAGTCTAGGTTTCTTCTGCTTCCTGTATGCTTCAGCTGGCTTCTATGGCAATGTCTGCATCTCCTTCTTTCCTCCAGTGGCCCTCCCAGATGGTCCTGCCATGGTTCCAACATTTACCAAGTAATTTTGGGCCCTGGACACTAGTAACACCACACTGATTTTGTCCTGCTAACCTAGGGGTGGTAATTGCTTCCTGCTGATAGTAATCTCTGTGTTGCCAGACCTCCTTCCAGTTTTGGGTTCCCCCAAATTCCATAAATTGAGTAGTCAGTTCCCTGAATTAAACTCCCTCTGCTTAAATACTTATTTAATTTTTTTTTTCGTTTTAAGTGAGAGAAGGGGAGATAATGAGGCAGACTCCCACATGCTCCCTGACCAGTATCCACCCAGCATCCCCTGTCTGGGGCAATACTCAAATCAGCTGAGCTATCCTCAGCACCCATGCAGATGCTCAGACCAACAGAGCTATCCTCAGCACCTGAGGCTGACGTGCTTGGACCAGCCAAGCTATCCTCAGTGCCCAGGGCCAACATTCAAACCAATTAAGCCACTGGCTGCAGAAGGAGAAAAGGGAGTGGAGGGGGAGTGGAAGGGGGAAGAAAGCAGATGGTCACCTCTCCAGTGTGCTGGGACTGGAAATCGAACCCAGGTGTCCATACACTGGGTTGATGCTCTATTCACTGAGGCACCAGCTAGGATCTATATTTTTTCTTTAGTCATATATATATTTTGTTTGGTTGTATTCGAACTAGTAAATGATTATGCTGAAAGAATGGGAGGAGGAGGGTAAGTGTGTGAGAAATGTGGAAGCTGTATATTTAGTCATGGTTTCTACAGAAAACAGATAGCTTATTCAAAAAGTAATTGAAGAGAATTTAATGGAAAGACTATAAGGTCGAGGGGAGGATTAAGGAACCCAATAGAAGTGGTGATGCACCTAGAGACTAACAGCAGTAGGAAGTTATTCATAGCCTTACAAGAGCAAACATGAGAAAAACCAGTGTTACTGGAACTGGTAAGACCTATAACTGTTGGAAAGGGCCCCCCAACATGAGTGATGGCCACAGGTAGGAAAACACAACCACTATTAAACTGTAATCTGACAAGGAATGACAATTCGGGACCAGGAATAGATACCTGACTTCTCTGTGCTCCTGAATTTAAATCTCCTTCCAATATCTGTCATTGGCAAAATGCAATCATCAACCAAAGAATAAAGGGGCTCTAGTGATCCAGTTCACAAAGGTCATCCTCCTAAGACACAGAACAGAACAGAGAGACAGAGATTGGACCTAAAGAAGGAAACAGAGGTTAATCAGCATATTCAATTTCTGAATTGAAAGCTGAGAGTACTTGCTAAAACGGATAAATCAAGAAATAGCTGTTAAAGTTTGTGTCTAGGGAAAAGCACACTTTTCCTTTACTCACACACAATACTTCTGGCACCAGATGTGTGTTTTTCCCTACACTGTCCAACTTTCCAACACCTGCTGAGAGTTCAGCAATTCAGTTCAAACCTGATAGTAACTGGAGTTAGCAAGGACCCCATAGGTTAAGGGCTCAGTCCCACAAGATTGCCCCCCACTTCTGATGCCAGTTATAACTAGTAGGTTCCTAGGTTAATCACAACTTCTGTCTAACTTGGCTAAAAATCAGGAGTTCCCATGATCCACTCTTTAAGATTGATAATTTGCTAAAATAGCTCAAAGAACTCAGGAAAACAGTTTACTTTTTGTTGCCAATTTACATTATTACAAAGGATATTTTAAAGAATACAAAGGAACAGCCAGATGAAGGGATACATAGAGGGCACAGTATAAAAAAAGCTTAGGGGCTTCTGTCCCCATGGAGTTGGCATACACCACCTCCCAACAAGTAGATGTGTTTACCATCCTGGAAGCTCCCTGAACCCCATACTTTGGAGATTTTTATGGAGGTTTCATTATGTAGGCATGATTGATCATTAACTCAATCATCAGTCTTTCTTCCTTTCCAAAAAGGTGAGGGGTAAGGTTAACTGTTCCAAACTTCTAATAATGGCTTGGCCTTTCTGGCAAGACCTGTAAATGGAATGATGGGGTGTTATTCAGCCTATTATATACAGTGAGAAAGAGCACTGTGAATAATTACATAGCAACAATAGGGGCAAATGAGGACTGCCCAGGCAAACCAGAATACATGGTCACCTACTTGCAGACAGATTTGAGAGCTTCATATTCCTGAAATGTTCTTTTATAAGAAACTATGAGCCAGGAAGCCTGCACAATGGTCACCAGCCATCCAAGAAAGCATGTTACAAAAGAAGCAATTATCCTTGAGATAGAGGCAGGAAGCTGCTGGCCCACACAATACCTGTATGTGCATCCTGGTGGCTGCAGCCCAGCACCAGCGTGGATGAAACTGGTCACTCTGCAATAAGTAGTCTTCACACCATATATAGTAACCTTAAGAGACACCAGTTTTATAGAAGATTAGTGTTTGTGAAGAAGTTTGAAATTTAAATAAAAGAAGTTGAAGTTGAATTACTGATAAATACAGGTACAGGAAATGTGCTAGAAATAACTGCTGTCAAAATTCCTAATTGACATTTGTTATGAACTCAACACACCATAAATTTTTCTTCATGATTAGTAAGCACCAAAACTTCTACTGCAGTATTTTCCCAATGTTTCTGCTAGTTTCTTCCTCTTGCCTTTTTAGAGAGGAAAAAATAATTTTCCTTCTACCTTATACATTTTTCTGGCTGGTTTAATCAAATTGACATGAGACAGATTAACAGGAAAAAAATAACCAAATTTATTATGTATGAACATAAGGGAGTCCATGAGAATATGAGACCTGAGGACACAATGGGCAGTTGAACTTTACATGCCATTCTAGACTAAGGATACAGAGGCAGGGTCTGGGGCTTCAAAGGGAAAGTAGGCCACTCACAGAGAAGAAAGAGCAAAGATGTGGTAAACAAATTTTTACTGGGCTACCCAGAACAATGGGATAGAAAGGGGAGTGAAACAGACTTTACTGGATTCTTCATCATCTGTCAGATTTAGTTCACACTATGCCATAACATGGTCTCCCTTCCAGGAGCAAGTTTTTTTTATCTGATTTCTTTTACACCAGTAAGGGGAAGGTAAAAGGATCTTTTTTATTTCTTTGTTTCTTAAAAAGTAACTAGCTGAAAATAATATCCCAAAAAAGGCATATTTTGGGGTGGCAAACTCTGAACTCTCTCACCTTATCTCAGTTCCTCAGCTGCCTAGATTTCTGTGCAAGGATCACAATTTAGTCTAGGCTGGATGTAATGTCTTCCAAATAGGGGACGTTGATATCTGATTTTTTTCTTAGATTTTCTATTTAAATTCAAATCTATTAGATAATTTCAAGTAATTTTTTTCAACTTTATGCCATGCAGATGTAGCTTAAAAGTAAATTTCCTAAATTGGAATAATACAATTAAAATAAGAAAATTAAATATGAGGAAGACACACCTTTCTTTTTTCCTTTTTAAATTTTGTATATAATACTGCCAGAGGTTCAGTTGAAGATTTCTGAGGAGCAGAAATTAGTTTCCTTAATGAAACAAGATGTTCTATTTAAACAAAGTAATTCTTCAATTATCCTATTCAGAGAAAGATATTTAGTTAAAGTATGATAGAGAGTGATGAAATTATTTTGGATAATAAACAAACCAAGCCCTGTTAAAGATTCTACTTCAAGAATAATATATAATCTTTTTTACTCTGTTGATAGACAGTTATGACAATATATAAGCATTGTTTTGAGTTAATAGCAGTATTCTATCAGTCCCAAAATGCATAAGTTCTAGCATAGAGTTTCTTGATTTAATGCACACATAAATTAAAAAAAAAGATTAAAACAAAATTTATTTTTCATATGGAAATGAAAAGGAATAAAGAAATAGAGGTAAGTAAACATGTTTCACTCAACACCATGGTAAAGGACTGCATTACATCTAAAACATTTCTATTAGATTTCAAACCTGTTGATTGGTAAGTTATTTTTGCCATTGTTTCCCTTGGAGATGTACTGGGTGTGCACACACATAATGCAATTCATTTCTCATATGCATAAACACTTAAAATTGAGTAAAAACAAATAGCTTTCTAATCTCATGACATTTGGAAAACAGCATGAGGAAAAGAAATTAGAGCATAGATTTGTCAGTAAAATTAAATGACAGAAGTGGGTCTTCTCATCTATTCTCCTCCATCATTTGGGAGCTCTAAATTAAGAGGGTTTTATAGAAGGTAAATGAGCCAACCGTAAACACAGCAATTTATTTAAAAAACATTTCATCCTTAAATATGCCAGTGATTCATTTACATTATTCTTCCAGCATTTTTCTATAACTTGTAAATTTTTGAAGTTTGCCTTTTAGATAAGTTACTGGCAGTGAGCTCAATCTCTCTTTCAATTTAGTAAAATCGATCTACTCAACATGGTCTATGCTTCAAACTTTTCATTTTGAAAAGTAACAAGCCATTATGAAATCTCACCTCTATGGTAATGGAGTTAGAAGTCTCCAATGCAATGGTGCTAATAATAAGATTTTGAAAGCAATTTTAACTCAGAAAGTCAAGCAGTGACCTGTAGGATTCATTTTAGTTCACTGAGGGTATGTTAATGTGTCATGTCTTTGGGTTTCAGAAATAATAAATTTATTTCACCATAAAAATGAAACAGTGAAGTCAACTCTAGTTGTAAATTACTAAATTATTTCATGCCTATCTATTTAATAATATTGTTTGGAATTAGATACTTGAGGACTACTTTAATGTGTCAGGTTAATTTTATGTAGATCCTAAGACAATACCTCCAACTGGCCAAGTACATTATTTTAATCTATTATCATATAAAAATGTTAATTGAAATATTAGGATACATGTGTAAATTCCACTTTCTAAGTTGACATTAAAACATTATTTAAGCCCTGGCCAGTTGGCTCAGCCGTAGAGCGTCGGCCTGGCATATGGGGGACCCAGGTTCGATTACCGGTCAGGGCACATAGGAGAAGCGCCCATTTGCTTCTCCACCCCCCCCCTCCTTCCTCTCTGTCTCTCTCTTCCCCTCCCGCAGCCAAGGCTCCATTGGAGCAAAGATGGCCCTGGCGCTGGGGATGGCTCCTTGGCCTCTGCCCCAGGTGCTAGAGTGGCTCTGGTCGCGGCAGAGCGACGCCCTGGAGGGGCAGAGCATAGCCCCCTGGTGGGCGTGCTGGGTGGATCCCGGTCGGGCACATGCGGGAGTCTGTCTGACTGTCTCTCCCCGTTTCCAGCTTCAGAAAAATACAAAAACAAACAAACAAACAAAAAACATTATTTATCCTGCTCATAATAAGAACAGAAGTTAAGTATGTTGCTGTCCAGGGACAACAAGAAATAGTTTCTATATTCATAAATATTAACTGCAAAAGAGAACAAAAATAAAACATAGTAGCACATGAATTTCTATTTTTAGAGAGTAGACATAGTCTAACAATTTTCAAGAAAACACTATTTTCTCATAAAGTATTCCGAATGTCTACATTTAAAACTAAATTATTTTAATGTAAGCATTCAAAACTGAACGATTTTAATGAAATAATCAAGGTAACCACAAGATTAGGACCTGCTGGGAGTTATAATTTTGAGAGTACTTATTTTTACCCCCATCTCTCACAATTTTATTCTCAAACCCTTGCGTCTCCTACAATTTTCTATAAATTGGGCTTAGCTCTATCTCTTCTGATTTCTATCATATAAATTTTGAAATTTTGTAATGGGTGACTCCTATTTTTGATAGTTTCTGCCATCTAATGTGTGATGGTCTAATCTGTAATGAGCAGATTTTATTCATTAAATAATTTATTAATATCATGCCTTTTTAAAAATTAATTGATTACCTATACCAAATAAATTTTGTAAGCTTGAAATTCTGACTGAGATGAAACGACTTACTCAACCTACTATAGAGAAGACCTAAAATTGTTGGTGGAGGAAACATTAAGGATAAATATCTAACTCATCTTTCTTCTTCTTCTTGTTCTTCTTGTTGTTCTTGTTCTTGTTCTTGTTCTTGTTCTTGTTCTTCTTCTTCTTCTTCTTCTTCTTCTTCTCCTCCTCCTCCTCCTCCTCCTCCTCCTCCTCCTCCTCCTCCTCCTCCTTATTCTTATTCTTATTCTTATTCTTATTCTCTTTTTTTTTCCAAATGAGAGGAAGGGAGATAGAGAGACTGACTCCTGCTGCATGAGCTCTGGCCGGGATCCACCTGGTGACCTCTGTCTGGGGTTGACGCTCTGTCCATCTGGGGTCATGCTCACAACCGAGCTATTGTTAGAGCCTGGGGCAGAGGCTCCATGGAGCCATCCTCAACACCCAAGGCCAATGTGCTCGAACTAATTGAGCCATGGCTGCAGGAGGGAAAGAAAGAGAGAGAGAAGGGGGAGGGGTGGAGAAGCAGGTGGTCACTTCTCCTGTGTGCCTTGACCAGGAAGCAAACATGGGACATTCACACACCGGGCCGATGCTCTACCACTGAGCCAACTGGCTAAGGCCCTAACTCATCTTCATATCATGAAACATAAGCCTGGGGCTTTTGGGTGTAACTGGATGAGTAGTACTAGAGGACACAACAATAATGCCTTTAAGAACATTTTACACCTAAAATTTTATATAACAAAATTTATTTATCAAATTAACTAATGTTATATAGAAATACAGAAAGGCATATATATTTTGTGCAGTTGTTTCCTTTTAGACATTGAGAAGTAAAATTCCAATTGAGCTAAATTGAAAAAACAATCTACTGTACTCTATAATAGTAGAGTCAGTTTCTTTACCAAAGCTTAGAAGAGAATTGATATTCTGAAATAATAGAGGCACATCTTAGATGTCACTCAACATAGGTGTCAATGCACTAACCACTGGACAGAAGAAACTACTAAAATCTACACATCATTTTTATTTTATTGCAGAATTAAAAGGGAGGACCTATGTCCTACACTTGATGTATTTCTTCTTTTATAATGGCACTGAAGTGTAACAGAATAGCTATTGTTGGGCTATTTTCTGCCTGTAATAGAATCTTTGATTTATAAAGGTGCTGAATCATGCATTAGCCTTATTTCCCAGTATACTCACAGGAGTTATTTCAACCAGAACTGAAGGGCTACAGCCAGGATATAATACAACAGCTGTTTAACATCACACAGTATAACCATGCATACAAAAGAGCATCAAGGATTTCACTTTATTGATTTAATTTCAGAACATTTGCACATTACAATGGCAATCATACTAAGACATTTTCATTTTAAGAGAATGCCACTGGTCCAAATTTAATGAGATTCTATCCTCAATAGAATTAAAAGGTAATACAATTTAAAGTTAGGTGCTTCTCTAGACAATCTATTTCCCTCCCTCTGAATTTATATATTAAGAAACGAAGGCCTGAAAGAGGTTAAATGATTTGACCATGGATAGTAAATACTCCAACTAGAGCCCAAGTCGGAGCTCTTTGATCTTTTACATAAAGACAATTATATTGCCTGACCAGGCGCAGTGGATAGAGTGCTGGACTGGGATGCGGAGGACCAAGGTTCGAGACCCCGAGGTCACCAGCTTGAGGGCGGGTTCATCTGGTTTGAGCAAAAAGCTCACCAGCTTGGACCCAAGGTTGCTGGCTTGAGCAAGGGGTTACTCATTCTGCTGTAGCCCCATTGTCAAGGCACATATGAGAAAGCAATCAATGAACAACTAAGGTGTCGCAACAAAAAACTAATGTTTGATGGTTCTCATCTTTCTCCATTCCTGTCTGTCTGTCCCTATCTATCCCTCTCTCTGACTCTCTCTCTGTCTTTGTAAAAAAAAAATTATTAAAGAGAAATATAGTATGTAATTCAGTTCTTCCTATGTTCCACACAAAATCTGATATTTAAATTGTACTAAGAACCAGTTATTACCAATTTTGTGGCATGAAAAAGAATGAATGAGCATCAAGGAGATTTGTCTTCCTGAAAATTCCAATAGATTTTCAAGATTTGAATACCTGACCACATCAAGGAATTTAACATAGTAAAAGTGGATTCTGGAAGTGACACAGGAAATATTTATTCTAAGCAGGATTTCTTTAAGTAATTTTTTCAGTTTCCTGGGACCTTATTTTTCCAGTATTCTAATATTATAGCCTTTGATAAACTCTCCAACTTCCTAAAATCTGATGAAGAATAAGAAAGAAACCCTTTTAAAATGTAAAAACTGGTTGAAAAATATTGTAGCAGAATAAAACCATTAGCCAAGTATTTACATTCTTCCAAAGCATTCCATAATGAGTGACATAAATGATAGCAGCTAAAATCAATGAAAGGAGTGGATTTTATTTTAGCATAGTTATTTCAGTAAGACTATCTATGCCCAGATTTTACATTAACACTAGAGGCACTAAACACATACAGTTTTTAGGTGCTATAGATTGGAAAATCTTGGTTACCTGGGCATAAGCTAGTGGTACTGTAAACACCTGGTACGTCAAGAAATACAAAAACAGGCCTTGGCCAGTTGGCTCAGTGGTAGAGTGTTGGCCCAGAGTGTGGATGTCTTGGGTTTGATTCCTGGTCAGGGCACATAGGAGAAGCAACCATATGCTTCCCCACTCCTCCCCCTCCACCTTCTCTCTCTCTCCTTCTCTCTTTCTCTCTTTTCCCCCTCCCACAACCATGGCTTGATTAGTTCAAGTGCATCAGCCCCTAGTTCTGCAGATGGCTCCTTGGTTTCTCCTCCTCTAGCACTAAAAATTGCTGGGTTACAACCCCAGACAGCAGTTGTAGGGTGGATCTTAGTCAGGGTGCACATGGGTGTCTGTCTGTCTCTCTATCTCCCTCCTCTCCTTGGAAAAAAAAGAAATACCAAAACATAGGGAAAAGTTTAAATAACTAAGAATATTAGCAACAAATAATTTCAAACAATATCTAATCTTAAAACTCAACCTTTAAAGCCTGCTATGATTGGTAGATGACTGAACTAAGGATGTAAAATCTACTCAGAAGCCAATAAAAATTAGTGGAGGTCCAGAAAGTAAAAGAAGACAGAAAGAATAGCTAGATTAATATAACAACCATTTTTTTTTTTTTCATTTTTCCGAAGCTGGAAACAGGGAGGCAGTCAGACAGACTCCCGCATGCGCCCGACCAGGATCCACCTGGCATGCCCACCAGGGGCTATGCTCTGCCCCTCTGGGGCGTCGCTCTGTTGCATCCAGAGCCACCCTAGCACCTGAGGCAGACGCCACAGAGCCATCCTCAGCGCCCGGGCCATCTTTGCTCCAATGGAGCCTCGGCTGCGGGAGGGGAAGAGAGAGAGACAGAGAGGAAGGAGAGGAGGAAGGGTGGAGAAGCAGATGGGCGCCTCTCCTGTGTGCCCTGGCCGAGAATCAATCTGGGACTCCTGCACGCCAGGCCGACACTCTACCACTGAGCCAACTGGCCAGGGCACAACATTTTAAATATAAAAAACACTATAATAATATTTGAATATACTGATATAAACTAGTATTAAAGCATTGTTTATAACAAATTGAAAACTACATGCATATGCATCAATGGATAAGTGACTAAATTAATAACTTCACATCAATGCTTTGAAATACCACACATTAAATGTGGTAGAACCAGATGTATTGATTTGAAGGGATATGCCTGCCTGACAGTTAATTTTTTTAAATGATGCACAATAATATGTATTTTATCATACTAATTTTATAAAATTTATTTTTTCATTCCCAACTGCATAAAGATATATTTGGTTTTAAACAGTTACATGAGGAAAGATTGAAATAAAATGCATGAGATTCCAAACAATGGTTACATTGCAAGGGTGGAATTAGAGTGTGATTGAGGAAGAGACCTTGAATTTTATGTTAGACCCTCTGGTAATATTAATATAATAAGCATATATAATTTATTCAATTAAATGACTGGTTATATATTTTAAGTGAGAGGTGAGGATATACAGAGACAGACTTCAGCATGTGCCCTGACCAGGATCCACCCAGCAACCCCACCTGGGGCCGATGTTCTGCCCATCTGGGGCCATGCTCTCCACCAAGCTATTTTTAGTGCCTGAGGTGGAGGCTCAACAGAGCCATTCTCAGCATCCAGACCAACATGCTCAAATCAATTGGGCCATGGCTGCAGGAGGGAAAGAGAAAGAAAGAGAGAGAAGAGGGAGAGAAGAAGATGATCGCCTCTTCTGTGTGCCTTGACTGGGAATCAAGCCTGGGATATCCACACATTTGGTTGATGCTCTACCACTGAACCAACTGGCCAGGGCCAAATGACTGGATTTTTAAAAACTGAGATTGAAAATAATACATTTCTAGAAACACATACTATTTTCTTATAAAAACCCAAATAAAACACTTGGCAGCTCCTATAAAGACTACTGGAATGCAAACACTTAAAGGTATATACATGGATATATGGCCAAGAATAAAGAACAATGAATTAAAAATCAGTAGTGTTCTTTAGAAATCAGCAGTCTTAAACTTTGATTCTCTCTCTCTGCCCTTTACAACTAAGGTCTTAAGTAAGCTTTACACAAGACTTTCTTTATGGAGGTCTCTGTAAAACTCTGGCCAAAAGTTGACCAAAAGGAGTTATACAACTACTTTGAGATTTCTTTGAACTGAAGGCCAAAATATGTGCTAAAACAATGATAAAATGAAAAATTGTGTAGTATTATTTTATGGCAGGGGCTTTGAGAGATGTCAGTATGAACTGGCCTGACTGAAGCAAGTTACCATCAAATAAAGAGACTTCAGCGGGCTTTGAACAATACCCCTCCAGACATCACATGAAAAAATCCAAGAAACTGGATTTCATACTGTCAATTCTAATAGATATCTTGCTGGAATTTGATGTGAAATTTGGTACTAGTTATCACATTTCTTTGGAAACTATCAATTATCTTTAATTTCAAAGTATCATTCTCTTTTTCTTCTGTTTCTCATTCTAACTCTTATTTTTCCTATTTGGAAATCTATAATTGACTTCTCTCTTCCTACCTCCTACCTTATATTTTATATCCCAAAAGTTCTATCCAGATCATTGCTCTGTTCCTTGTACATGCTACATCTTACTGATTTTATTCACCCTTTTCTTCCTTTTAACTACAATTTAAATACCAATCACCCTTGGTCCTATTAGATCTCAGATCTTCAGATTTATATATACAACAGTTTGTTGCATATATCCACTTGGATGTTCCATAAACCAGGCAAATACAGCATGTCATTGTCTTTCTTTCCTACCTTCTTGCATGTCATTGTCTTTCTTTCCTACCTTCTTTCTTTTCTTTTCTTCCCCTATATAGCCTTAAAATGTGTGCCTCTTCTTGTATACCGCTTTTCAGTTAATAGTATTACCATTTATAAGTCTAACCAATCCAGACATATGTTCTCCTTAGATTTCTTTCCCTTCTACACCTTAAAAATATTCAAAATACATCCTCAATTCATTTACTTCTCTCTTTGTTCTCTGAAATCATGCTAAAGATCACTGGAGCATTCCTGTGGTAGGGTTCAATGATTCTAAGAATGGCTCAGATTACTCTTACAAAAGTGTAGACCGGAATTATCAATAGCAGTGCTTTTCAACTATGGATGATTTTTCTCCCCAGAGGACATTTGACAATATCTGGACACATCTTTGGTTGTCAAACTAATGAAGGGAGCACTACTGTCACATAATGAAGTTGGTAGAGGCTAGACATACTACAAAGCATCCTACAATGCATGGCTTCACAACAGAAAACTGTCCCACCAAAATAACAATAGTGCATGGACTGAGAAAATCTGATCTATAGTTCTGCATTCTAATTGGAGAGCTCTTAAGAAATATTTACAGGTCCTGGCCGGTTTGCTCAGCGGTAGAGCGTCGGCCTGGCCTGTGGGGGACCCGGGTTCGATTCCCGGCCAGGGCACATAGGAGAAGCGCCCATTTGCTTCTCCACCCCCCCCCCCTTCCTCGCTGTCTCTCTCTTCCCTTCTCGCAGCCAAGGCTCCATTGGAGCCAAGATGGCCCATGCGCTGGGGATGGCTCCTTGGCCTCTGCCCCAGGTGCTAGAGTGGCTCTGGTTGAGGCAGAGTGACACCCCAGAGGGGCAGAGCATTGCCCCCTGGTGGGCAGAGCATCCACCCCTGGTGGGCATGCTGGGTGGATCCCGGTCGGGCACATGCGGGAGTCTGTCTGACTGTCTCTCCCCGTTTCCAGCTTCAGAAATAAAAAAAAAAAAAGAAGAAATATTTACAGATTATGTTGTAGGACCAGTGTATAGCCACTCTCTAAGGGCATACTCCAATATCATTCTAATGTGACTAATTTTGAGTCACACAGATAATTCATTATAGCTTAGTATTGGTAGTATTGTAGTGGACATACCCTAAAGTGACCTTCAATGAGTCATGTATTTATAAAATCCCTTTCCCTTGAGATAAGCTGGAACCTGTAATTTTCTTCAAGTCAATAAAATATAGCAAAGGTGATGGGATAGTCACTCCCTTATTTATGTCAAGTACATAAGACTCCCTCCTAACACACTGGAGCAAGAAAGTCTCCTGCTGGTATTAAAGAAGTAAGCTGCTATGTTTTGAGAGTACCATTTAGTAAAGCACTGTTTTAAGCCTTTATATTTATGATCATTTATTATGCAGTGACTGATAACTAATACAAGTGCCATTAGGGGAAAAAAGAAGGAAAGAAACACAAGAAGAGTAAACACATGCCTTTAATTAACAGTATTACAATTTATAAATTTTATTTCACATTTTCTTGTTTTCTCTTTGAGCCATTGATTTCTTTCAAACTTTTCTTTTTTTTTTTGTATTTGGGGGACTAGGTTAATACCATGTTAATTTTAATTTAAGTGGTTTTTTTGTTTTTGTTTTTAAATATTTTATTTATTCATTTTACAGAGGAGAGAGAGAGAGAAGGAGAGGAGGAGCAGAAAGCATCAACTCCTGTATGTGCCTTGACCAGGGAAACCAAGGTTTTGAAACAGCGACCTCAGAGTTCCAGGTCTATGCTTTATCCAGTGCACCACCACAGATCAGGCTCCAAGTGTTTGTTTTCACTTTAAAACTCCAGCAATGAGAAGGTTATGGTGAACAGAACTTGCCTGGAGGTGGTTAAATAGTAAGAATTGTTTCACAAATGGAAAGTCAAGTGTACTGACATTTATATGATAAAGACACAATGTGGATTTCTTTGTTTTTAGTTTTATTTAGTAATCTAAGTTTATAGCTGTTTATTGTAGTTATTTTCAATGCATATTATTGAATTTCAAATGGAAGTGATGTCTTTCTGGTACAAAATAGTAAGAATTTCTGGAAGCTTGGCAGAGGATGAGAAACATGCTGTATAAGAAACTGTGGAGAAAACAAACGTTTAAGATACAGACCTAATTCGTGATAAGTTTAGCTTTTTAAAATAGCCACATCCTTTAAAATAAGTGAATTATAATAAGTATTGGAGATTTTCTCAAACTAAAATACTGCCAAATATTAGATGTCATAAAATTTTATTTTATCCCACAGATCTTGACCCTCTAAAGCAAGGATCAACAAACTATAACCTAAGGGCCAGATCCAGCTCATCTCTTGTTTTTGTAGTCATCAACCTAAGCATGGCTTTTATATTTTTAGATGGTTGAACAAAATTAAAAGGAGAATAATATCTAATGATATGGAAATTGCGATATTCAAATATCAAGGTTGATAAATAGTTGTCAGAACCCAGCCACACACATTCACTTGCATATTGTTTATGGCTACTTTCCAGATATACCACCAGAGGTGAGCAGTTGAGATACAGACTTGCTATAGCTTGCAAAACATAAACTATACACTATCTGTCCCTTTTTAGAAAAAGATTGATGATCGTTTCCCTAAAATATGCTAAATTTTGAATACCACCCCAAGGAGGAATGACTGCATATATTATATTTAGCATGTGTAATGTATGTGTTCATATATGAGGATATCTATAATCTTATTTTACCTTTAATGTGCTTATTTGATATATTATTTCTTCAGTTCCAATTAAACATCACATTACAAAACTGGAGGCTATGTTTTGTTTGTACAGCTTTACTCTCAAGAATTCTGAAGTACAGGCTTCAAGTTTGGGTTTCATTATTTTTTTCCTTTATCCTCATTTTTATGGATGTTTCATGCCTTGTCCTAAGTGCACAAAGGCTGCAAGACATTCATGAGGTCCATAGCCTTGCATCCTGCATTGCATTGTTTGATAGTGTTTCAAGCCATCTGGGTGACTGCTCAACAAAGGCCCTACAGAGTAGGGAGTTGTAAATCATTGCTTAGTATTTCCAAAAAAGTTAACAAATGGTATTAAGAGTCTATTAATATTGCTGGAGGACGACAAGCCATCCCCATTTCTCTGTCTGGAGAGTTTGATAGCATGATGTCTTTATGAAATGAAAACAGGCTCAAAAGGAAGGTAAAGATGCCAATGGTAAAGGTCAGAACTCCAATACAATTACTTTGAGAAACACGCAGACATTATGGCTATTTTTTACATAGGGAAAAGGAAGAATGAAAAAATCACAAGAAGGAAACAAACTAGTGTATTGCTTACTGCTGTTAACACAAAGCTATTACTCTTTTGACAAAATGATGTTGAAACATACTTGAAATTCATCTGATATTTATCTTTCAAAGCTCCTTTACACAAAATTCACTTCTAATTTGGTTTATAAAACATTAACACAACAAAATACATTTTAAGATGTATGTGTTTGCAGATAAGCATTTAAATTTTTATTCCTCCCTTCATTTTTTAAAGTTAATTTTACTAATATCTGTGGTATGTGAAGCTAAAACAAAACATAATTCTTCTATAAATGAACTACTTTGTTTGACACTTCATGCAAGGCCTCCACTCTAACCTCTCCAGCCCAATAGAAGATAATCTTCACCAGTATTCCTTTCAATATTTGTTGATAAACAGAAATGACTTAGGTCCTGTTAGGAATATGGTGTTATAATGCTGGGCCTAGGACTCAGAATTACTTCACACCTGCCTAGCCCAGCAAGATATTCCCTATCACCTTTATAGGGAAGTTTCAAAAGTAGCGCAGAAAATACAGAGATCCTTTATTATTCAATGGGGCTTTGACCCTGAACCTCAGGGTAGAGTACTACTACCAAACTACTTGGTAGGCTCCATGATCCTTTGGACTAAAGCAGGGGTTGGGAACCTATGGCTCACGACCAGATGTGGCTCTTTTGATGGCTGCATCCAGCTTGCAAACAAATCTTTAATAAAAAATATAATGTGGCCCTGGCCGGTTGGCTCAGCGGTAGAGCGTCGGCCTGGCGTGCGGGGGACCGGGGTTCGATTCCAGGCCAGGGCACATAGGAGAAGCGCCCATTTGCTTCTCCACCCCCCCCCTTCCTCTCTGTCTCTCTCTTCCCCTCCCGCAGCCAGGGCTCCATTGGAGCAAAGATGGCCTGGGCGCTGGGGATGGCTCCTTGGCCTCTGCCCCAGGCGCTGGAGTGGCTCTGGTCGCGGCAGAGTGAGGCCCCGGAGGGGCAGAGCATCGCCCCCTGGTGGGCAGAGCCTTGCCCCTGGTGGGCGTGCTGGGTGGATCCCGGTCAGGCGCATGCAGGAGTCTGTCTGACTGTCTCTCCCCGTTTCCAGCTTCAGAAAAATACACAAAGAAAAATATAATAATAATAACGTTAAAAATATAAAACATTCTCATGTATTACAATCCATTCATTTCCTTCCGCTCATGTTCATGGTTGCGGGTGGCTGGAGCCAATCACAGCTGTCCTCCAGGACAACACCAAATTTTTATTGGATAATGCGTAATGTATATTGGTTGTTGTGAGGTCAGGAAGTAAACATCCCTCTTTTTAATCAAGTAGTCAGCTAGCTAATTGCAGAAACCCTTTTGACGAAGAAGATGGCTAAAAGAAAAAAAGATGAGGAGTATCGTACTTTTCATCAGGAATGGACGAGGAATTAGCCTTTGTGGAGAGAGCAGGTTCTGCAGTGTGTCTAATATGCAATGAAAAAATTGCATCGATGAAACAGTCAAATATAAAGCAGCACTTTGACACACACCATACTACATTTGCATCAAAATATCCAGTAGGGGACAGCAGGAAGAAAGCATGTCAAGAGCTACTGTGCAGAGTGCAAGCTAGTCAGCAGCAACTCCGTGTTTGGACCCAACAAGGTGACTGGAATTCGGCTAGCTTTGCTGGTGCTTTAGCAATTGTGAGAAACAGAAAGCCATTCACAGATGGGGAGTATGCCAAAACATTCTTGCTTAATGTTGCCAATGAACTTTTTGACAACTTTTTGGATAAAGACAAGGTAATCAAAGAAATAAAAGACAGCCTCTGTCAGCAAGAACTGTTCACAATCATACCATCATGATGGCAAATCAAATTGAGGCAACACAAATAAAGGACATAAATGCAGCACCATTCTTTTCTCTCGCTTTGAATGAGTCAATAGACATAAGCCATTTATTCCAGTTCAATGTGATTGCAAGGTTTGCTGTTGGTGATACACTGTGTGAGGAAAGTCTTGCTGTTTTGTCTATGAAAGAGACAACAAGAGGGGAGGATTTACTCAAGTCTTTCACTGAGTTCGCTAAAGAAAAAAATCTACTGATGGATAAACTTATTTTGGTGTGTACTGATGGTGCTCCGTTCATGGTGAGGAAAAACAGAGGATTCGTAGTGCTTCTTCCTGAACATGAAAAGAGACTCATCCTAAGTTTTCACTGCATTCTACATCAGGAGGCGCTTTGTGCTCAGATGTGTGGCGAGAAGCTTGGTGAGGTGATGTCGCTGGTCATTCAGATGGTCAACTTAATTGTTGCCCGAGCTTTAAATGATCGCCAGTTTAAAACACTGCTGGATGAAGTTGGGAATAATTATCCTGGTCTGCTTCTGCAAAGCAATGTGCGTTGGTTGTCAAGAGGGAAGGTGCTCAGTCGTTTTGCGGCTTGTCTGAGTGAAATCCGGACTTTTCTTGAAAAGAAAAACATTGAGCATCCTGAGTTAGCTAACACTGAGTGGCTCCTGAAGTTCTAATATCTCGTGGACATGACTGAACATCTGAACCAGCTCACTGTGAAAATGCAAGGCATTGGAAATACAGTCTTATCCCTTCAACAAGCAGTGTTTGCATTTGAAAACAAGCTGGAACTCTTCATCACCGACATTGAAACAGGTCATTTACTACACTTTGAAAAACTGGGAGAGTTTAAAGATGCACGCACAGCAAGTGACCCTGCTCAACATCTTGATCTCCAGCAGCTAGCGGGCTTCACATCTAATCTCCTGCAGTCATTCAAAGTGTGCTTTGGAGAATATTTTGAGTGCACTCGTCTTTTTAAGTTCATCACGCATTCACACGAGTGTGCAGTGGACAGCGCCGACCTGAGTTACATCCCCGGTGTCTCCGTCAGAGATTTTGAGCTACAAGCTGCTGACATGAAGGCCTCAGCCATGTGGGTGAATAAGTTCAAGTCACTGAAGGAAGATTTGGAAACACTTGCATGACAGCAAGCAGAGTTGGCGAGCAAACGCAAGTGGGAAGAAATGAAAAAACTTCAACCCACAGACCAGCTGATAGTCAAAACTTGGAACGCGCTTCCCATCACATACCACACACTGCAGCATGTGAGTATTACTGTACTGACAATGTTTGGCTTTACGTATGCATGTGAGCAGTCTTTCTCACATCTAAAGAATGTTAAGACTAACCTACTATCACGTTTAATAGATGGAAGTCTCAATGCCTGCATGAAGCTTAACCTCACCACGTATCAACCAGACTACAAAGCCATCAGCAAAAACATGTAGCACCAGAAGTTGCATTAATGGTAAGAAGTACTTTATTCATCATTGGTTAGCAACAGCATAACAACATTATTAAAAAGAATTCAGAGACTTATTGTACTTTAAAAGTGTTGGTCTTAGGGTGAGGGGTATGCAACATAATCAAATGTCAAAATAATCAAGATTTTTTCTCTGAACATATGTACCCTGATTTATCAAAGTCACCCAACTAAAATTAATTTTAAAAAGTGTTGATCTTACATAAAATGCACACATTTAGTTGTATTTGGTGTTAAACATATTATATGGCTCTCACGGAATTACATTTTAAAATATGTGGCGTTCATGGCTCTCTCAGCCAAAAAGGTTCCCGACCCCTGGACTAGAGGTAAAATAGTCCAGAATCAAACAGACTGAGAAGCCTTCTGGTGTAAAGGGCCCCACAATCGAAGGTTTTTTTCACTAATTGGAAAGTTATCTATTTATTTCATTTAACATTTGAAAATTTCTCCTTTCAATACTCCAAATTATATGTCCTTCCTTTGTAACTTCCTCTCAATGATTTCTTTTTTTTTCTTGATTTTAATTTATTGTGATTACATAGATTCTAGTGTCGCACTGAATGCATCCTCCCTCCCCCATATTCCCTCAACATCTCTCGTTCCACCCTCCCCACAGCGCCCTCCCCCCTTCCTTTCAGGATTATCCCATCCTATCATCCCCTTTCCCTCTGTCCTCTTTTCCTCTGGTCTCTTTGATCCCTCCTCTATCTAAATTCCGTTCCTCAGTTCACATTGTTCATTTTATTCCTCAAATGAGTGAGGTCATATGATATTTTTCTTTCTCTGCCTGGCTTATTTCACTTAATATAATAGTTTCCAAGTCCATCCATGTTGTCGCAAAAGGTAAGATTTCCTTCTTTTTCATGGTCCCATAGTATTCCATTGTATATATGTACCACTGCTTTTTAATCCACTCATCCACTGACAAACACTTGGGCTGTTCCCAGATCTTCGCTATTGTGAACAATGCTGCCATAAACACAAGGGTGCATGTCTCCTTTTGAAATAGTGCTATGGTATTCCTGAGATATATTCCTAAAGTGGAATGGCTGGGTCAAAAGGCAGTTCGATTTTCAATTTTTTGAGGAATCTCCATACTGTTTTCCACAGTGGCTGCACCAATCTGCATTCCCACAAGCAATGCAGGAGAGTTCCCTTTCCTCCCCATCCTCGCCAGCACTTATTATGTGTTGTTTTGTTGATGATCGCCATTCTGACGTGTGAGGTGACATCTCCTATGGTTTTAATTTTCATTTCTTTAATAATTATTGATGTTGAACATTTTTTCATCTGCCTATTGACCATCTGTATGTCCTCTTTGGAGAAATGTCTATTTATTTCTATTGCCCATTTTTGATTGGATTGTTTATCTTCCTGGTGTTTAGTATTACAAGTTCTTTATAAATTTTGGTTATTAACCACTTATCAGACGTATTGTCAAATATGTTCTCCCATTGTGTGGTTTGTCTTTTTATTCTGTTCATATTGTCTTTAGCTGTGCAAAAGCTTTTTAGCTTGATATAGTCCCATTTGTTTATCCTGTCTTTTCTTTTACTTGCCTGTGGAGATAAATCAGCAAATACATTGCTGCAAGAGATGTCAGAGAACTTACTGTCTATGTTTTCTTCTAAGATGCTTACAGTTTTACGACTTACATTTAAGTCTTTAATCCATTTTGAGTTGATTTTTGTGAATGGTCTAAGTTGGTCGTCTAGTTTCAGTTTTTTGCAGAGAGCTGTCCAATTTTCTCAACACGATTTGTTAAAGAGGCTGACTTTACTCCATCGTATGATCTTAACTCCTTTGTCAAATATCAATTGTCCATAAATGTGTGGGTTCATTTCTGTGTTCTCTGTTCAGTTCCATTTATCTATATATGTGTTCTTATGCCAGTACCAAGCTATTTTGAGTACAATAGCCTTGTAGTATTACTTGATCTCAGGAAGTGTGATACCTCCCACTTTATTCTACTTTTTCAAGATTGCTGAGGCTATTCCTGTTCTTTTTTGGTTCCATATAAATTTTTGGAATACAGTGGTACCTTGAGATATAAATTTAACTCATTCTATAACCAAGCTAGTAAGTCAGTCAACTCGTATATGAAACTGCAGACACTGAACCCGTGCACCAATGTGCCAATTAGTGGCAGCTTCCTGAATCATGACTCGTATCTCGGAATTTCACTCGGATGTCGAACAAAAATATGGACCGAGTTGCAGCTCATATCTTAAAAAATTTCAACTGCCAAAAGTGATACCTTTACTTCTTCTTTTCCGATATGGATGCCTTTTATTTCTTTGTCTTGTCTGATTGCTCTGGCTAGAACCTCTAGTACCACATTAAATAAGAGTGGAGAGAGTGGACAACCCTGTCTTGTCCAAAGTGAAATAAGTAAATCAGAAAAAACCAGGAACTGCATTATTCCATATGTAGGTGGGACATAAAAGTGAGACTAAGAGACATTGAAAAGAGTGTAGTGGTTCCGGGGGAGGGGGGAGAAGGAAAGGGAAAGGGGGAGGGGGAGGGGCATAAAGAAAACTAGATAGAAGGTGACAGAGGACAATCTGACTTTGGGTGATGGGTATGCAACATAATTGAACGACAAGATAACCTGAACATGTTATCTTTAAATATATGTATCCTGATTTATTGATGTCACTCCATTAAAAAAATAAAATTATAAAATAAAATAAAAAATTTATATGTTGGTCTGTTAGTATCTCAAGATACTACTGTATGTGTTCTATATCTTTGGAGTATGTCATTGGTATTTTAATTGGCATTGCATTGAATTTATAAATTGTTTTGGGTAACATAGACATTTTAATGATGTTTATTCTTCTTATCCATGAACTTGGTATATGCTGCCACTTGTTTGTATCTTCCTTGATTTCTTTTATCAGTGTTGTATAATTTTCTGAGTAAAAGTCTTTAATCTCCTTGGTTAAATTAACTCTTAGGTACTTTATTTATTTTGTTGCAATAGTGAAGGGAATTGCTTCCTTAATTTCTCATTCTGACAGTTCATTGTTAGTGTATAAAAATGCCTCTGATTTCTGAGTATTAATTTTATATCCTGCCACCTTACTGAATTCATTTATCAGGTCCAGTAGTTTTTTACTGATACTTTAGGGTTTTCTATATACAGTATCATATCATCTGAAAATAATGATAGTTTAAGTTCTTCTTTTCCAATTTGGATGCCTTTTATTTCTTCTTCTTTTCAGATTGTTGTGGCTAGGACTTCCAGAAGTATGTTGAATAAGAGTGGTGAAAGGGGGCACCCCTGCCTTGTTGCTGATCTTAGGGGAATTGCTTTTAACTTTTGTGCACTGAGTATGATGTTGGCTGTGTGTTTGTCATAGATGACCTTTATCATGTTGAGGTATGTTCCCTGTATTCCCACTTTGCTAAGAGTTTTGATCATAGGTGCTGGATTTTATCAAATGCTTTTTCTGCATCTATTAATATTATCATGTGGATTTTCTCCTTCCTTTTTTTATGTGATGAATCACTTTGATTGATTTGTGAATATTATACCAACCTTGCCTCCCCAGAATAAATCCCATTGATCATGATGTATGATTTATATATATATAAATATTGCTGGATCTGGTTTGCTAATATTTTGATGAGGATTTTAGTATCTAAATTCATCAGGGATATTGGCTTATAATTTTCTTTATTTGTGTTGTCTTTGCCTGGTTTTGAAATGATGATTATGCTCGCCTCATAAAAGGAGCTTACAAGTCTTCCTTCCTCTTGAATTTTTTGAAACAGTTTCAGAAGGATTGGAGTTAGTTCTTATTTGAATATGTTGTAGAATTTGCTTGTGAAGCCATCTGCTCAGGGCTTTTATTGATTGGGAGTTTTTTTATAACTGTTTTGATCTCATTTGTTGTAATCAGTCTGTTTAGGTTTTCTGATCCTTCCAGATTGATTTTTGAAAGATTATATGTTTCAAGGAGTTTGTCCATTTCACCTAGTTTGCTTAATTTTTTGGCATACAGGTCTTCATATTATTTTCTTACAATCCTTTGTATTTCTGTTGTGTCAGTTGTTATTTCTCCATTCCCATTTCTAATTTTATTTATTTGTGTCCTCTCTCTTTTTTTCTTGGTGAATCTGCTTAAGGGTTCGTTGATATTTTTTACCTTTTCGAAGAATCAGTTCTTGGTTTCATTGATCCTCTGTATTGTTTTTAGCTTCTATATAATTTATTTCCACTCTGATCATTATTATTTCTTTTCTTCTACTTCCTCTGGGCTTAATTGCTGTTCTTTTTCTAGTTCCTTTAGATGCAGGGTTAAGTTGTGTGTTTGAGCTTTTTCTAGCTTCTTGAGGTATGCCTGTAATGCTATGAATTTCCTTCTCAGCACTGCTTTTGCTGTGTCCCATCAATTTTGAGTTGTTTTATGCTCATGTTCATTCATTTCTAGGAATTTTTTATTTCTTCTTTGATCTCATTGTTAAACCATTCATTATTTAATAACATGCTATTTAGTTTTCAAGTGTTCGAGTATTTTTCAGTTTATCTGTTGTAGTTGATTTCTAGTTTCATGCCATTGTGATCAGAGAAGATGCTTGATATGATTTCAATCTTCTTAAATTTGTTGAGACCCCTTTTGTGCCCTAACATGTGGTCTATCCTAGAGAATGTACCATGAGCACTTGAAAAGAATGTATATTTTGCTGCTTTAGGGTGAAAGGTTCTGAAGATATCTATCAAATCCTGTTAATCTAGTGTGTCCTTTAAGTCTGCTGTGGCTTTGTTAATTTTCTTTCTTGAGGATCTATCTAGTGATGTTAGTGGGGTATTGAAATCCCCTATTATTATAGTATTGCTGTTGATCTCGCCCTTTATGTCCATCAAAGTCTGCTTTATATATTTAAGTGCTCCTATATTAGGTGCATAGACATTTATAATGGTTATATCTTCCTATTGGATTGCTCCCTTTATCATTATGTAGTGACCTTCTTTATCCCTCACTATAGCCTTTGTTTTAAAGTCTATTTTATCAGATATAAATATTGCTACACTTGCTTTTTCTTTATTTCCATTTGCATGAAATATCTTTTTCCAAACTTTTAGTTTCAGTCTACATGTATCTTTTGTTTTGAGTTGTGTCTCTTGTAGACAGCATATATATGGGTTCTGTTTTCTTATCTATGCAGCTACCCTATGTCATGTGATTGTTATTGCCATTTTATTCTTTAAATGTACATTCCTTTTTACTATATTTTCTCCCCTTTGTTCTGTTTACAAGAGGCCCCTTAACATTTCTTGCAGGATTGGTTTGGCTGTAATAAATTCCTTGAGGTTTTTTGTATATTTGGGGAGGGGGTCTGGGAAGCTTTTTATTTCTCCTTCAATTTTAAACTATAGCCTTGCTGGATAAAAAAATCTTGGTTGTAGGCTTTTGTTCTGCATTACTTTGAATATTTCTTGCCATTCCCTACTGGCCTTAAGTGTTTCTGGTGAAAAGATGGATGTCATCCTTATGGGGGCTTCTTTGTAGGTGATTGACTTTTTTTCTCTTGCAGCTTTTAGTATTTTTTTCTTCATCTCTTAGCTTTGGTATTTTAATTATGATGTGCCATTGTGTAGGTTTTTTTGGGTTTCTCTTCAATGGAATTCTCTGTGCTTCTTAAACTTATGTGACTTTTTCTTGCATCCATTATGGAAGTTTTCAGCTATGATTTCTTCAAACGAGTTCTCTCTTGTTCTTTTTCTTCTTCTTCAGGAACCCCTGTCACAGAGCTCTCTTAGAATTTCCTTAGACTTTTTGAGCCTCTTTTCTTTTTTCTGCTCTGCTTTCATGCTTTCATTTATCTTGTCTTCTAAATCACTGATTTGATTCTCTGCTTCATCCAGTCAGCTTTTAATTCCTTCTAGTGTAGTCTTCATTTCTGATATTGTATTTGTCATTTCTGACTGGTTCTTCTTTATTATTTAAATGTCCTTTTTGATGTTTGTTATCTCTTTATTTAGGTGCTCATTATGTCCATTCATTGTTGCTCTAAGATCTTTGAGCATTCTAATAATCATTATTTTATACTCTGCATACAATAGTTTGGTTATTTCCATCTCACTCAGTTCTTTTTCTGGGGATTTCTCTTGTTGATTCATTTGGATTGCGTTTCTTTGTCTTCCCATTTTCTCTGTGATACACTCCTCATTTGGGTGTGTTGTTTATGAAGCTAGCTAAGTCTAGGGTTGGCATTGTCTGCATCTAATTTTCAGTTGTGTTATTTCTAAGTCTTCTTGGGTTGGCAGGCTCACACATCTGTGCAAACCCTCTCCACTGTTTCTTGGGCCTCTGCCCCCAGCAAGGGTGTGCCCACGCCACAGGTAGGACTGTGTGGAAGCCCGGACCTCTGCAGTGGCCACTGCATTTTCTGCCTCCATGGGCCAGTTCACAGGCACTTGTTCAACCACCCTGGCCTCTGCAGCTGCACCCTGGTTTATGCAGCCATGCCCTGCTGCCTCTGGCCTGCCCACCTCTGGCAAGCGTTCAGCAGCACAAGGAGTGATGTAGCTTAGACCTCTGCACTCACTGTTTGTGTTCCTAACATGCTACCTGTGTCTAAGCACCTCCTCTATTCTAACTGGGGCAGGAGAGCCTCCATTGGATGAGGTAATTTCTTCCCTTTGCTGGTGATGCTGTTCCCAAGAAAAATGTTCACTTTATATTTGGGGAATGTCTCAGCCCAGGGCTTAGGGTGTCCATCCCTCAAAGTGTCTCTTCCTGTGCCTCTGAGACCACTTTCTCCCCTGGCAACTCCAGTCCTCCCAGAGCTCTCCACTTCTGGAGCTCCAGGAAAGTGGTTGTGAACAAGGCTTTCTGTGCAGTCCCTTTAATACAGAGCCTGGGTCTGAGAGTTCTGCCTCCTCTCAAACAGTATTTAGGCTCCTTTCTCAACCAAATATAGTCCATTAGCCCCTTCCAGGCTCCAGGGTTCTAGGCTGGGATTCTGGTTTCGGGGCTAAGGACCCACAACTTGCTGGGCAACCCTCCCTTTTGCAAGAGTCCCTTCCGGCTGTTGCTCGCTCCCAGGAGTGGGGCAGCCCTTTCTGCGTCTCTGCCTTTACTACCAGTCTCAGTGTGGGTTCTTTGGTGGTCCTTGACTGTAGAATCCTCTTAGTTTTCAATCTCAACGATTTCTTCTAGCTCTGCCCTCTGGATGTAAGCAGGTAAAGCCAATGCAATAGTTATGCATAAAGTGGCTAGAATTTAAGATTTACTCCCTCTATTACATTAGGTAGAAAAATTGGTCACTACTCTCTCCCCAACAGATGCACACAGAGGTAACCAAAGGTAACATCTGAATGCATGAGGAAACCTGACTTTAGGAAACCACAATCTTTTATAAGGGACTCTTTGTGAACCAGCTCAGACTTTACTCTGAAAGAAACATTTTTTTTTTATTCTGAGGAGCTAAAAACATCGGTCCTCTGCCCCTGTTGAGTGGCTCATTTTGTTAGAGAACTGTCCCAAAATGCAAAAGTTGCAGATTTGATTCTCCATCAGGGCACGCACAAGAACCAACCAATGAGTGCATAGATAAGTGGAACAAAAAAGCTATGTTTCTTTCTCTCTCTTTCTGCCTCTCTCTATATAATCAATAAATCAATAAATAAAAATACCTCTGTCCTCTGCCTCCTACCCCAGAGGAAGATACTATTTCTGTCTCCCAAGGGTATTTGCTGTACAAACATCATTGAAAGATAGTCCAAAACAAAAGCTTATATAAGAGTGTAAAATGTGAGAGCTCTGTGGATACGTGTCTGCCATATACATATATACACACACATATAAAATATGTACATTCTTCATACTCAAAAAAGTTAATTTTTGCATACATTGAATCAATTTTAGTATAATTTTGTAATACGTTTTCTTCATGGTAATATTTCCTTCTCAGTATACCTCATTCTTTTTAGAAATGACATAGTATTCCATAGTATTTCTATACATGGATTTTTATAAGTTCTGAGCTATTTCCCAATGAATTAGTTTTTAAATATTTCCCAATGTTTTACTATTACAAAAATTCTGGGAAAAATAACCTTTATATATATCTTTGTGTATATGTCTGAGTATTTCTGTAGGAAAAATAAACAGAAATGGAATTATTTGATCAAAAAACATGTGCACTGAAAATTTTGCAGGTTACATAAAAGTCGCCAAGGTTAATTTATATTTCTCCAACAGTATATGAGAGTATAAAAACCCTGTTTCCCTATGTGTGCTAAAATATTAACATGTTCCTACTAAGGATAGAACTATAGAAAGATATAATTTAAAATATTCAGCAGATATATATTGGATTTTAATGCAATTTTATTCTCTCTATCAAACTGATCCTTACACAAACCCTGAAAAGTAGTCATTATTAGTTCCACATTAGTTTAGCAAAGTGAGGCATTTCAGTAAATGAAGAAGCTATGGAAGAAACAGATAATCAGAATTTCTGGTGTTAATTCCTTATATTTTTGTATTCAGTGTTGCTGGTTTCCTCTGACAAATAAGGTATCTGCAGTTCAGGAGGTCATACATTAAAAAAAAGAATATTCTAGTAGAGCATTTCTAGAATGCATTTCATCCCCCAAAGTACTTTTACTATATAGCTTATCACATTTTGTTGAGTTTCATGGCAGTAGGCTTATAACTAGTGACTCATATTTAACTTCAAGTCAACTAAAATTTCAGGTTCCTTTTGTGCTGCTGATGTTATTGTTGCTGTGGTGGTTGCTTTATTATAATCTACCAATTGTCAAGGTGTCTCCTACTTGTTAATATATGCAATTGATTATTTTTATCTTGAGTGAAGAAGTTGCAAGATATAAATGCATTATTTTGCTAATTCCAGCTCATACTTCCAAACTGTCAAAATCTTTTGGACCCATGATTCTGTCATCTATTAATATATCAGCTGACTCTTCCATTTCTGCATCATTCATGCATTTAACAAACATACATCCTTTCTATGAGTACATTCAACTTACGTACTAAAATGTTAAACAGGACATATTCAAACCCAAGTACATGTCTGTGCCACAAACATCTTGTCAGAAGATGGACATCATTTTGTTTATAATGCTGTCTTGCTTTTTATCAGGAAAACCATGATCCTGAATTGAAATGCGTCTGATGTCACTAGATGAGGCGTGGGCTATATGAGATGATTGTGGCAGGAAGAAACACTAATGGAAGGAAGAAAGTAGCTATTTTTCACACAGATCTATAGTTAAACAGGCCTCATGGGAAAGATAGTAGAGAAGGACAACATATAAATTGAATTAAATTCTCATAAAATGAGATGCCCTTAATCTATTTTTTCCTGAACATCAATGTACTGAATAATTAAAAATGCCCTTTTTCTTAGATTTGCAGAAAGCAGTGAATTTCTCATATCTACTTGACAGCTTTATTAGCTACTATTGTTCCTTTCTATCGAAAAGGTCATCTGCCACCTGATATTTTTTAAGTCATTTTGGTAACTGTGTTTTCATGCTTATATTTTCATGAATATATTCAAAATGCTTATGTCTAATAAATGTATTGAATTCAGAAGAAAGTAGAATGATATTGAATACAAAGAAAATGAGTACTTTAATGCAGTGGTCCCCAACCCCCGGGCCACAGACCAGTACCGGTCCGTGGGCCATTTGGTACCGGTCCGCAGAGAAAGAATAAATAACTTATATTATTTTCGTTTTATTTATATTTAAGTCTGAACGATGTTTTATTTTTTAAAAATGACCAAATTTCCTCTGTTACATCCATGTAAGACTCACTCTTGATGTTTGTCTCGGTCACGTGATACATTTATCTGTCCCACCTTAAAGGCTGGTCCGTGAAAATATTTTCTGACATTAAACCGGTCCATGGCCCAAAAAAGGTTGGGGACTACTGCTTTAATGCACACATATATTTGTGGTCTTAAAGACCAGTCCAGAATAAGTTTAGGTATAAAACCACCTTTTTTTTTTTTTGCTTTTAATTTAAAGTTTCCTATTTTTAATGTAAAGAAGGGACTTATTTCTTTTTCTCATTTAAGCTGTCATTTGGAAATTTGCTTTAGTGTCAGTGAGAGTTATTTTTAAAACATTATAATTAGGTTAATCCTCCAATGGTCATAGCAAAGCAGGTATTGAATTTGAACACACCCAACTTTGAGGGGCTAAATCCATGACAATTGTATCTCTGAAGCACTGAGGAATATGTGTTATGTAATATCAGGAAGATGAGGTAATCCCAAATCTTTCCATAAAAGAGGAGGAAGCACAACTACAGGAAAGGTCTGTAATGCTCAAATACAAGAGTGGGCAAAAGTAGGTTTACAGTTATAATACACATACATAATAAAATACTACAATAAATAATAATACAAAAATAAACTCTATTTTCACATACTCATAACTGCCAGAACCTTCTCGGGAGGACAGTACTTCTTGGTCAGTTGTTGTTCTTCGAGGCATCACTGCATGGTCCTATTGTTCACCTAAAATATTGTTCAAAATAAGAAACCCAGCCCTGGCTGATTGGCTCAGTAAAAGAGCATCGACCCGGTGTGTGCAAGTCCAGGATTCAATTCCTGGTCAGGGCACACAGGAGAGGTAGTCATCTGTTTCTCTTCTCCTTCTCCTCTGCTTCTCTCTCTCTCTCTCTCTCTCTCTCTCTTTATTTCTCTCCCACAGCCATGGCTCAATTGATTCAAGCACATTGGCCCCAAGCACTGAGAATAGCTCCATGGAGCTTCTACCTCTGGCACTGAAAATAGCTCAGATGTGAGCATCAGTCCTAGATGAGCAGAGCATTGGCCACAGATGGGGCTTGCCAGGTGGATCCCAGTCAAGACACACGTGAGAGTCTGTCTCCCTATCTCCGCTCCTCTTACTTAAATAAATAAATAAATAAAAAAGAAAAGAAACCCAGTTCCTGGTTATTTTACCAAATTCATTCATATTTTAAGGTATAACAATGTTGTAACTAACCCATACATATAGTCTAGGATAAACTAACTTTTATTTAGAATTCATAACTTTCTTTGATTGTAAGTTTTATGTAACCATATTCTGTAATTTGCTAAAAGTTTAACAGAAAAGATGAGACTTAAATTTTCTTTCATACCTACGCCATTCTTGACAGTGATGGTTGCCAGCACTGTTTTTTAGAAATATGCCCAGGCATTTTGCAGCACTAGGGGCTTGATAATCAGAGATCGCCTGAGGCCATCCAAAATGGCTTGAAAGACCTTCTAGTGACCTCCTCGTGAACTTTTTTCTTATGCCCTTATTATTATAATACTAAAATCTCCTCCCAAGGATGGAGATTTTTCTGCCATTTTGAACATGTGATGTATATATAGGCATGTTTTTTAACGGCACAAGAGCAGGAAATATCACCTTGATACTTAGGCATGATTTCCCTGAATAAAGATGAATCAGATCCTTTGTTCCATAACATGCAGCTTTGGGAAGCGACCCTCAATGTGTCTTTGCTTAGTGGCTTGCAATGAAGTTCTTTTTTATAAAATTATTTTGGAGGTTTTTTGGGTTTTTTTTTTTTTGGTTGACAACTACTGGTTCTTCCAGTTACAATATGACCAAAATGCTTGCCCATCGTGATCTAATGTTGATATTGCAATGGGGTACACCACTGCCATTTTTCTTGCATGCAAAAAATAAATATCAGATATTATTTTTTCTTTATACTTCATTTTCTTCTTTGCCTCAATTTTATTTCTCCCACTTTTTCCTGTTTGAAACACTGAATCTATGCACTAATTACCTAGTTTAATAACATGATTCTGCAAAAATATTGTGACAATAGGAGGGATATTTTCTGTGTATAATTTCTACATGTAAAGGTAAGCTTTTATATGTGAAGTAAATGAACAAGTAAAAGTAATGTGTATAACATTCACCTATGGATTTATAAGCATCTATCACAAAATCGCTAATACTACAAGGCTGAAAGGAACTTTAGGTATTTTTTCCTCTTCTACACTATTTAAATTTTTCTAACATATATGACCTTATTAGCGTTAAAGAGAAAACTACAGGCCCAAAATGGCATCATTCATGCTGAAAGCCCATGACCAAACCCAGATTTAATATCTGACCTAATTGCTGTCTCAACCTCTCCCAGAAACATAAGAATAGTCAACCAGTCGGAATTTCCTGGTCAACGTCAGTGAGGTAATTTTTTACATGGGCAAGTTGAACAGAAGAAGTAATCTACATGATAAAAACCCTTGCCATTCCTTTCTCCCCATAAGATGCCCTGATCTAAAAAAAAAATTTTTTTGAAAGCGACAGAGGGAAGAAAGAAGCATCAACCCGTTGTTCCACTTTAGTTGTGCCACTGATTGCTTCTCATTTGTGCCCTGAGTAAGGCTCCAAACCATGACCTCCAGGGTCAAGCCAGTGCCCTTGGGATCCAGCCCCTGCTCTTGGAGGTCAGCTCTATCTGGGGTCTGGGGGGGATGTGGCTGGTGCACTCAGATCAAGGTAGCAACCCCAGGATTGTCTGTCACCCCAGGATGGGCAAGCCAGCTATCAAGCCTGCGACCTTGGTGCTCCTGGATGGCACTCTATCCATTGTGTGCACCACAATCCAGGGTCTCTCTTATTTTCTTAATAGCTTCTTTACCCCTCTCTTCTTCATGTAAAAACGTTCCATTTTGTACAACCTCTAGGAGCACTCTTTTAATTGCTAGATGGCATGCTGCCCAATTCATGAATTGCTTAATAAAGCCAATTTGACCTTTATTCAGTTAAATTTTGTTTTTAAACATTACTTACAGATATTTCTCCCTTCTTTTCTAGGCTTTACTTCCACGAAGTTGACTATAGTTTTATTGGTCACTCAGTCTCCAATAATTTTGACAATGCTTGGGACATAAAATGTACTCACTGAATATTTCAGTTTCTTTATGTAAGGTAGAAGAACTGAGACCCTGAAAAACTGACATGATACGCAGTGTGGCTCACATAGCTACTCAGCAGGGAAACCAAGATGAAGCCCTGGGTCTCGCAGTAAAAATCTTGTGTCATTTATTAACTATTTAATATTCTAATCTTGCCTTGTTTCCTTGACTTGCCCTTGAAGACACAAACCATGTGCTGGACATCTAGAACATTGTCTTTGTTCCTCTACATACTCCATTTCAGTCCAAATACTGGCTCAGAAATATCTCCAAAGGAGATCTTTTTTAAAAATATTTATTTTTAATTGAATTTATTAGGGTACATGTTCAGGTGAGAAACTCAATAAAGCAGCATCTGCACATTGCATCATGTGCTCATCGCCCCAGCCAAAGTGTCTTTGTCTCCATTCCCCTCGTTTTGCCCACTTTCACCTACCTTTCTACCCACTTCCTTCTCTGGCTATCAGCACACTGTTGTCAATGTCTATGTGTTATATATATGGTTGGGTTTTTGTTTTGTTCTGTTTTGCTTAATCCCTTCACCTTCTATCATCCAGTCCTCCAACCTCCCTCCCCTCTGACAGCTGTCAGTCTCTTCCATGTATCCATGTCTCTGTTTCTATTTTGTTTGCCAGTTTAATTTGTCCACATATAAATGAAATCATATATATAACTTTATTCTAAAAATTGTGTTGTTAAAAATGCTTTATAGAAAAAAAAATGTTTTATGGTCAAATCTAACTACTGCCTTATAAAATGTCCACCTATAATCTTTCTCTTGCCCCAAATCTCCCAGATTCTTATAAATATCAGGGCAATATAGAGGGTACATGGTAACAATTTTAATTGCCCGCTTTAGTTTTCAGCTCTTGGAAATTCAGGAAGATGAAATATTTGCAGTAATTTTATCCCCTCCAGAAAATTATAAACATAAAATCCATAAATCTAAGGAACAATGTGAAGCACACACCTCTAGATTTGATATAAGCAAGAGGAAAATAATCCATTTCCTTTATTGTGCATAACAACTCTGAGAACACTATCATTCTAAAATGCTAAACCTTCCTCAGTGCCCTCAGGCCTTGCCCTGATCCCCTGTGGGAGCAATTCTCGCTGGCCGTGGGCAGCAGTTCAGTCACCAACAGGCAAGGGCATAAAACTAATAAACATCAGTCCTTAAAGCCTTAGTTAGGGAAACATGAATGACTTCAACAGATATGTAATTAACAGGCTGCCCAGCAAGTGTTCTGAGCTACCCAAGCAGGTGTTTAAGTCCTAACATGGACCAGTGTGACCCCAGCAGATGAAAAGCCCAGAGAGAAGAGATAACCAAGATAAAATCTGCAGCCCCAATCCCCCAAATTCAACAAGAGGCTTAGTACATAGTAATCATATCAATCTGTTCAGCTCAAACACTAATATTTCTGCCCTTGGAAGTCTGCTTAAGTCCAACCAATAAACTATACACACTTGTTTAAAAAGGGAAGTCTTAATGCAAGCGGTGGAAAGACAGTACACAGAGAAAAGACAAACAGTCTTATGACCAATGCTCCATGTTTTGTTATGTAGGATCTAAAATTTACTTCTTGCTTCTGAGAATTGTTTTGAGCCATAAATCTTTCAAAAATGTGGTATACTTAATTCAAAGCCTTGAAAATTTATGTTATAAAATTTATTACAGTGCCCTTATAAATCAATTCTTGGTAGTAACGAATTATCAGAATGTGCCATATATTAAAAAGATAAATCAGAATTAAATAGTAAAGAGAGAAGGTGTTTTCAAATCAGACAGCCAAAGCACTAACTAATGGGAACATTTGCAAACGTGACAGTGATTTACAGCAGGGCTCGTGGTTAGATGCATAAATCTAGGAGAAAATTTTGCATTTATCAAGTGGGACTTTTGGTCCATTGCTTATAAATCAAGAAGTTAATAAAGTCAGGGATGTGTAAATCCAAATAGTAAATTAGAAATTTTTAGGTTTTGATATATAAATAAGTTACCTGAAAAATTACATATATAAATAAGCAAAAAAAAAAAAAAAAAAGAAAGAAACTGCATTTAAACTCAGGTAAAGGTTAGCATTTATAAATCATAGTTATAAACAAAAAGTTTATCAATATCAACTCAAGCAATTCTACAATTCTGTATTTCATAAGACCACAACAGGGTGTGTAGAGCAGACTGCCAACACTTAACAACTTCAGTGTAATTAGCTCATTCTTAATCTGTTCATTTTAATAGGTTACGATATTTAAAAATAGAGTATTGACATTCCAATATTTTTTTGTTTTACCATAAAAGGATTAAAAAATTGGTCATGTATCAAATTGTAACCTGAAAAGATACTAGTTATATACGTGAAGTTCGAAGACCTTACTTTTCCCTTCAGACACACACCCATGCACACATACATGCAAGCACAAAGATTCTCAAGAAAGGAAAAGGCTCTTGTGCTTTGCTTTGCTTCCTAACTTCACCCCACATTTAAGCCCTAGACAAGCACATGCCATCTGATGGGCAGGTTGCTCAAGCCCCACGTGGCTTTAAACAAACCACATGATATGACAATGCAACACATGAATTTAAGGGACGCTCACAGATCTCCTGTTTGTTTATCCCCAAACACCTCCTGAAAGGAGAGGGAGGATGCTCATCACAAAAGAATAAGGGTGATGCAGCACCAAGGGACACAAGAGAACACAGGGCTCAGAAATCCCAGTAGGTGACTGACTCAGGGATGAGGTTGAACAGGCATGTGTTTGCCTTTTCAGGTCTGTTTCAGAGGCCCCACTGCTGGACTGTGTCCCTGTGAGTTCCATGGCCATGGGATAGCTGAGCCCAGCGGAGTTCCAGGAGACTCGTCCTGTCAGAGCTCCTCCCCGTCTCTAATCTCTACG